>NC_142068.1:7706250-8052500 GCF_059756535.1 Pantherophis guttatus | reverse complement strand
TATAGAAATGACAAACAAGTCATTTCTATAAAGATCTATCCATCTAATCTATCAAACCCAAAGTCAGAGTTTCATTCTTTTCCACATCAAGCACGAAATTCAGAAGCGGTTTCCATATGGAAACAAAAGTTACTTGTGTTCTTGTAGTCAGTTTTGCCATTTACCGACCTTGGAAGGATGGAAGGCTGAGTCAACCTTGAGCCGCTATGAATCGAACTGCCGACAGCTGGCAGTCAGCAGAAGGAGGCGGCAGTACTGCCTTCTAAACACTGTGCCACCCGGCTCTTACGGGTCAATTGGTCAACTTTTGATCACTTGACCACGAGGGATTGCTGCAAGAGTCGTAAACATGAAAACCGGTCATAACAAGTCACTTTTTTCAGTGCCGTCGTAACTGCGGAAGTCACTAAACAAATGGTCTTCACTCGAGGACTACCTGTACAGGATACCATATCATACAGTGCTAGAATTAGAAAAGAGCACAGTAATCCCATGGTAGCTGGGGAATTCTGGGACTTGAAGTTCACACTTCTGAAAGTTGCCAAGGTTGAGAAACTTTGGATTAGTTTGTGCTAAGGGTGAACTGCATTGAGCATCTCGGAGAAATGTGATAGCAATAGCAACAGCACTTAGACTGATATACGGGTAGTCCTCGAGTTACGACTCCAATTGAGCCCAAAATTTCTGTTGGTAAATGAGACACTTATTAAGTGAGCTTGTCCCATTCTATGACTTTTCTTGCCACATTTGTGAAGTGAATCACTGCCGTTGTTAAATGAATAACATGGTTGTTAAGTGAATCTGGTTTCCCCGTTAACGACCCCGGGACACTGCAACCGTCGTAAACGTGGTCAAGCATCCGAATGTCAATCACGTGACCATGGGGGTGCTGTAATGGTCAAAAACATGAAAAGGGGTTATATGTCACTTTTTCAGTGTCACTGTAACTTCGAACGGTCACTAAGTGAATGGTTATAAGTCAAGGACTACCTGTATTGCTTCGCAGTGCTTTACAGCCCTCTCTAAGCAGTTTGCAGAGTTAGCTTATTTGCCCTCGACAATCTGGGTCCTCATTTTACCGACCTCAGAAGGACGGAAACCTGAGTCAACCTTGAGCCAGTCAGGATCGAACTCCTGACAGCGGGCAGAGTCAGCCTGCAATACCGCCTTCTCACCACTGTGCCATTGACATTTCCCAGTGATGTCAGTGAAAATAAGGCAAGCAAGTTTTCGGCGTTAATGCTGACTTTTGAAAATCTCTCCATTAATAGTGCACAACCTTTCCTGTTTGAAGAAGGTGAAGTGGATGTACTGTAAATAGCTTCGAAATAATTCGGTGCTGAAGAAAAATGACATTTCCCCCCTAAACTCCCAAACAACCTTTTAATTGCCGCCTGAGAGGGGTGATGAAGACCCCGACCTCATTTTTTACCAGCTCTGTTATTTATTTTATTGGATGAATAAATCCAGAGGTGGTATTCAGCTGGTTCGGACCGGTTTGGGAGAACCGGTAGCAGAAATCGTGGGTGGGCCTGCCCCTCCCCCTGCCCCTCTGTCCCCCTGCCCTGGCTCTATGCCATCCTATTTAGGCACATTTTTGAGGCCGGGTGCATGTGCAGAAGACACGCAAGCGAGCAAAGCGAATGCGTGGAAGGCTGTGCGCATGTGCAGAAGTGTTGCGGGCAAGCGAAGCAAGCATGCACGAGTGCTCACGTTTGTGAACCGGTAGGGAAAGTAAGCGAATACCACTCCTGAATAAATCACACCCTTCATTTATTCAGTTTCATCTTCTCTTCTTTTCCCAACAGAAAAAGGCTTCTCTTGTTTACGCCTTAAAGATAGCTGGGTAGAAATGATGTCGTCATAATAACACAGCAATTATCTCCCGTCCAATTTAGAGTTTTAACCATCGGAACGGGTTTCCGAGGGATTTCAGCCTCACCGAATACCAACAATACTTCCTCATCACACAGATAGCCCTTGACTTAAGACCTCAACAGAACCCCAAAGGTGGTTGTTAAGGGAGCTGTGCCCCATTTAATGACCATTCTTGCCACTGTTAAGCAAATCACTGCTGTTGTTAAATGAACTATGTAGTTGTTTAAATGAATCCCATGGTCTAGGGGTGAAATTCACTTACCTTCCCTATCGATTTGCAAATGTGGGTGTGCACCGTGCACGCACACGCTTTGCTCAGACGTGCCATCGTCCGTGCATGCGTAAAGCCTTCTGCGCATACATAGAGGCTGAAAATCGTCGCCAAAAAGGAATGTCGTGACGTCCGTGTGGGTGGGTGCGCGCAGCCCCCTGTGCCCTGTTTTCAGCCACGACGGCCTCCTGCAGCCCTCTGCCAGTGAAAACAGAGCTCGCGCGCGGCCCTCCTGAGCTCTGTTTTTGCTGGCAGAGGCCCTGCAGGTCAATTCTTTGCTATTTCCAAGGCAGCCCCGCAGGCCAGATCCAGTGGTGGGATTCAGCCGGTTCAGGCCGGTTCGGGGCGAACCGGTAGTTAAATTGCTGACTGGCCCCACCCCTCCCTACCCCGCCCCTTCCAGGAGTCCCCACACATCCTATTTTGGCTCCCAATTAAGTGCAGGGAGGCCTCCTAGGCGCAAAATGGGGCACGGGGGGCACGGCACGCCCCCTCCCCCCCGCAGTACATTTTCACTGCCAGGAGGCTGCAGAGAGGCGTACTAGGCCCAAAATGGGGCACAGGAGGGGGGGCTGCGTGGGCCCCCCCTTGTGGCCCATTGTGCGACAGGCAGCTGAATGCTGCCTGTCACACCCCCTGGCCACGCCCACCATGGCCACACCCACCCAGTCAGTCATTAGGGCAGAGAACCAGTTGTTAAATTATTTGAATCCCACTACTGGCCAGATCTAAGCACCCCATTGGCCGGATCCAGCCCATGGATTCGAGTTCGAGACCCCTGCCCTATGGGAAATTTTCATCAGGTGTTTGACAAACTTCCTTCCTTGGCATGATAAACAATTCTTTTCATTCAAAAGGGAGGGGAAAAATTGAGAATAAGTTGTGAAGCAAAACCTGGCCTCAGGACTCAGCTTTATTTTCAAGAATGCCATGGCACTTCTCTTATTTATGTCCTCATTTTATAAAGCTGTACGCAAGTTACTTTCCGATAGCTTTGGGCAGGTTGCAAAAAAAAAAAAAATACAGTATACCTTGAAACTCCACTATCAGCAATATTGAGGAAAGGGGGGAAGAAATCACTAAAATCTTTGGGTTTATTTATTATTAAATGAAACCAAGGAGGAAGGCGACACCCACTCCGGCAGGAGTTTCTGACAAAATACCAAACCCCCTTTTTAAAAGCAAATTTAACAGTGGATGTGTTCCCCGCAACACATGGAAACAGGGGCATTGTTGGTGAGAAGGCTTCAATTAAGTCTCTTGACTTAGGAAGAGGTCCATCAATGACAGTCGAATAGAATAACGGAGTTGGAAGGGACCTTGGAGGTCTTCTAGTCCAACCCCCTGCTTAGACAGGAAACCTTACACCACTTCAGACAAATGGTTATCCATCCTCTTCTTAAAAACTTCCAGTGTTGGAGCATTCACAACTTCTGGAGGCAAGTCGTTCCACTGATTAATTGTTCTCACTGTCAGGAAAATCCTCTTTATTTCTAGCTTGTCTCCTTGACGAGTTTCCATCCGTTACTTCTTGTTTCGTCCTCAGGTGCTTTGGAGAATAGCATGACTCCCTCTTCTTTGGGGCAGCCCCTGAGATATTGGAAGACTCCTATCATCTCTCCCCTAGTCCTTCTTTTCATGAAACTAGACATACCCAGTTCCTGCAACCGTTCTTCATATGTTTTAGCCTCCAGTCCAGGAGTGGGTTCTAAACATTTTTACTACCGGTTCGGTGGGCGTGGCTTATTTTGTGGGCGTGGTTTGATGGTCATGTGATAATTCTTTAGGATCAGTGGTGGGTTCCTCCCGGTTCGGTCCAGTTCGGCCGAGCCGGTAGCAGTGACGATATGACATCACCGAACCGGTTCTCCCCCCCGCCCTCCCACTCCCCCACCCACCCACCTTTTATTTGGTCCCACCCCCAATTTATTGCTGCCTCCTGAGTCCCAGCTGATGACTAGAGGGAAAAAAACTGTTTAAACTCTTGCCGCGGGGCTTCAAAGGGCCGCCCTACAGCTGATCAGTGTTAAAAGCAAACAAATGAGTCGGGTCGTAAGTGCGAGGACTGGTCGTAAGTGCGAGGACCTTCCAGAAATGACTCTGACCAGCTAGCCACGCCTACCTAGTCACATGACCTCCAAGCCACACCCACAAAATAAGCCACGCCCACAGAACCGGTAGTAAAAAAATTTAGAACCCACCCCTGTTTAGGATTTATCAGAGGTACTGGTCTACCCGGCTTTTAACTGCTTGTAGGGCTGTACCGGTCTACCCATTTGTTCTTGGAGCGTCCTGGTCTACCCATTTGTTTTTTCGAGTGCACCGGTCTACCATCACACTGCCTTTTAACACTGATCAGCTGTAGGGCGGCCCTTTGAAGCCCCGCGGCAAGAGTTTAAACAGTTTTTTTTCTTTCCAGCCAATCAGCTGGGACTCAAGAGGCAGCGAAAAATTGGGGGCGGGGCGAAGTAAAAGGTAAGAATAAGGCGGGGGAGGCAGGGGAGCCCAGCACCCGAACAAAGAGAACCGGTTCGGTGACGTCATATTGTCACTGCTACCAGTTCGGCTGAACCGGGCTGAACCGGGAGGAACCCACCACTGCTCCAGTCCCCTAATCATCTTTGTGGCTCTTCTCAGCACTCTTTCCAGAGTCTCAACATCCTTTCGTGGCGACCACAACTGAATGCAGAATTCCAAGTGTGGCCTTACCAATGAAAATAGAGCTGGAAGTTTATGGAGATTCTCAGGCATCCAGGTCATAGTTGTCCCAAAGGTGCTTTTTCAAAGGGCAACTGGACGTTCTGGAAAGTCGTTTGAAAAAGAGACTTTCGGGACAATAGAGCTGGAAGGGACTTTGGAGCAGTGGTGAAATCTGCATTTTTTTACTACCGGTTCTGTGGGTGTGACTTGGTGGGCATGACTTGGTGGGAGTGGCAGGGGAAGGATACTGCAAACTCTCCATTCCTTCTCTACTCCTGGGGGAAGGATACTGCAAAATCCCCATTCCCTCCCCACTCCTGGGGGAAGGACATTGCAAAAGCTCCATTCCCTCCGGACTCCTGGGGGAAGGATACTGCAAAATCCCCATTCCCTCCCCACTCCTGGGGGAAGGACATTGCAAAAGCTCCATTCCCACCCCACTTCTGGGGGCAAGACAGAGGTGGCATTTGCCAGTTCTCTGAACTACTGAAAATTTCTGCTACCGGTTCTCTGAACTGCTCAAAATGTCCACTACCGGTTCTCCCGAACCTGTCAGAACCTCCTGGATTTCACCCCTGCTTTGGAGGTCTTTCAGTCCAACCCTCTGCTCAAGCAGGAGATCCTATACCAGGTTTGTCCTTCGAACTTGCTGCTTGGCTCCCGGATGTTTTTAGGTAACATCTTCAGTGGGATTTTGGGTGTTCAAAGCTAAACTGAAAAAGTGACTTATGACGGTTTTGATGCTACGCTTGCCGCATGCATCCCCATGGTTACAGGATCAAAATTTGGGCGCATTTATTTATGACAGTTGCAGTGTCCCCGGGGTCATGTGATTGGCATTTGTAAACTTCCTACCTGGCTTCCGACAAGTAAAGACCAGGAGGAAACCCAGATTCATTTAACAACTTCACAATTCAATTAACAACCGTAGTGATTCTCTCAACAACGGTGGCAAGACAGCAGGGGTGAAATGCTCCCGGTTTGGACCGGCTCAGGCGAGTAGGTAGCGATGGCCGCGGGCAGTTCAGAGAACCGGTAGCAAAAATCCCTGCCCCCGCCCCCCCATGCCCAGCTGAGCCGCGCGATCATCAGAGGCTTTTTTTCTTTTAAATGCTTCTGATGATCCAAGCTCTGACGATTCCAGCTGAGTTGCCTGATCGGCAGAGCGACGATCAGGCAACTCAGCTGGGATCGTCAGAGCCTTTTGAAAGCATTTTTTACATGGTTTTACATGTAAACAATGGTTTTAAAAGTAAAAAAAAAAAAAATTGGCCACGCCCACCCAGTCACATTACCTCCCACCCACCACCAAGCCACGCCCACAGAACCGGTAGTAACAAATTTTAGATTTCACCACTGCAAGACAGGTCATAAAAGGACTCTCCGTATGGCTTTGTACGTTGTTTTAACTTGTCCCTGGGAGATCGCCCAGAGCTGGTTAGAAGATGAGCGGTGATATAAACGTTTAATCCATAACCGTAGACCTGCGGTCATAGTGACTGCAAAGAGTTTTCCAAAATGTTAGGAACACCCCTATTTTTAGAAATGGACCATTCTGGTTGCAAATCGCTTTTGTTATCCTGCCAATAAGAGCGTATGCAGCATCGGGCTTACGTAAGTTATTTGGTGTCTTCTGTAGCGGCGTTTGAATTTGAATTGCAGTTATTTTGACCGCAGATCTTTGTTAATGTATATATATTTTTATAATGTCAGGGCGGGGGTGAAATCCAGCAGGTTCTGACAGGTTCTGGAGAACTGGTAGCGGAAATTTTGAGTAGTTTGGAGAACCGGCAAATGCCACCTCTGGCTGGCCACAGAGTGGGGCGGGAATGGGGATTTTGCAGTATCCTTCCCCTGCCACGCCCACCAAGCCATGCCCACAGAACTGGTAGTAAAAAAAAAAATTGGATTTCACCACTGTGTTGGGGCCAGGTTTTCTGCCAAAAAGAGTGCAATGTCAGCTTCCAAGCTGCCATAAGGAAGGAGAGGAGAGGCTTGAACTTTCACCTACTTAATTCCCCTGAAGAACTGTCTCCACGGAGATGGGATGGGAGGGGGACATTCCTGTGAACTGACGGAGATGGGATGAGAAGAGTGGCTTGGAAGATGGCCAATGAGACGCAGAGAATTGGGAACCGGAAAGAGAGGTTTTGGGAGGGCCAAAGTTCAGTGCTAACTGCGCATTGAGTCAGGGTCAGTTCATTATGCTCAATAAAGAGAAAAATTTCCTCAAAGATCGGGCGTTTGGAAATTCATTTATTTGGAGATAACAACAAAGCTGGACATGCAATTTGGTGACCCAAACTTTGAAGAAACTGTTCTAACATGGTGTCCTGCCCCAGCGACGGACCCCAAAGAACGCCGCACGCCCAAAGCCTCCTCCCTGTCCGAATCAGCCACCAGCCGCACAGGCCGTGTACGGGCCACAACACATGGTATGGAGAAGCAGGGAGTGATCGGAATGAAGTGGAATCAGATTGCAACGGAAATTTTGTAATGGACGATGAGGAACCCACAGTCGCCGCTGATTCTGACATCAGGGATGAGGACGCTCCTGATGAAATTGATGACCAGGTACAATCTACGTCGTGCAATAATTTATATGGCAAGAAGAAATTCAAATGGTCTTCTGCACCTTTCGGAAGCAATAGATCCAGAACCGCTAGTCCAGCGGTGGGTTGCTACCGCTTCTCCCCGGTTCTTGCGAACCGGTAGTGGAAATTTTGAGTAGTTCGGAGAACCGGTAAATACCACCTCTGGCTGGCCCCGCCCCCAATCTATTCGCTGCCTCCCGAATCCCAGCTGATCGGCTAGAAGGAAAAAAAACTATTTAAACGCTTGTCACAGCGCTTCAAAGGGCCGCCCTACAGCTGATCAGCGGTAAAAGGCAGTGTGGTGGTAGACCAGTGCGCTCGAAAAACAAATGGGTACACCGGGATGCTTGAAAAACAAATGGGTAGCGAGGACACTCCAAAAACAAATGGGTAGTACAGCTCTGCAAGCAGTTAAAAACCTGGTAGACCAGTACCTTTGCTAAATCCTAAAGCCGTGATGGTGAACCTATGGCACGGGTGCCACAGGTGGCACGCGGAGCCATATCTGTGGGCACGCGAGCGTTGCCCTAGCTTAGCTCCAGCATGCATGCACGCACCAGCCACCTGATTTTCAGCCCTTCCGGGCCCACCGGAAGTCAGGAAACGGGCTGTTTCTGGCCTCTGGAGGGCCTCCGGGGGGGTGGGAAGGCAGTTTTCACCCTCCCCAGGCTCCTAGAAAGCCTCTGGAGCCTGGGGAGGGCAAAAAATGAGTCTTCCGGGCCCATCGTGCCATCGCATGCCAAAAACAGGGAGAGCACAGGGGGTTACATGTGCTGGGCGCATTGAATTATGGGTGTGGGCACGCACGTACACAAACCTCCCGCACTCCCCCACTTTAGGCACACGACGGCAAAAAGGTTAGCCATCACTGTCCTAAAGAATTGTCACATGACCATCAAGCCACACCCACAAAATAAGCCACACCCACAGAACCGGTAGTAAAAAAATTTACAACCTGCCCCTGCACTAGTCACAATATTGTAGTGCAATCACCTGGATTACGGCCAGCCGCTAGAGCAGTCATTATGACCTCAGGTCTGGAATAGCGTAGCCGAAATAGTACGTCTGTGGTTAAGGGTTAAAATCCATCGATGGACCACAATGGGCACCATACTTACATCACAATTTTCCCCGGGGCTAACTACGGGCTGAAAATTCCCGCACAATGTCGTGACCCCCCGTCATCTTTGATCGTTCTGATGAAATCCCAGCTTCCTCCCCCTCCCCAGGTACCTGTGCAGCGGACCCTGGCACAGTTATGCCAAGGTTATGCGGCCTCCTGCCAATCTCAGAGGGGCAGGGGAAGGGCTGCCAGGCTCTGCCCATCATCTGATGTGCTGAATAAATGAACTTGAAGGAAAAGAACAACATCGTGCATCAGGAAGGGAGCTGAGTCACCAGTTCTTTTGCTTTCAACACATATAGGCAATAAAGGCTGGCATTCAATTTTTATTTTTATTTTGGTTTAGGCTCCCCCCCCCCGCTTTTGTTAGCTTTTACAAATAACTCAAGGGGGCAAACATGCCTAATAGTCCTTCCTCCTCCTATATTCCCCTAACGACAACCCTGTGAAGTGAGTTGGGCTGAGAAAGGTGGACTGCCCCCAAGTCACCCAGCTGGCTTTCATGCCTAAGGTGGGACTAGAACTCTCAGTCTCCTGGTGATTGGCCCAAAGACACCCAGCCAGTTTTCATGCCTAAGGTGGGACTAGAACTCACAGTCTCCTGGTGATTGGCCCAAAGACACCCAGCCAGTTTTCATGCCTAAGGTGGGACTAGAACTCACAGTCTCCTGGTGATTGGCCCAAAGACACCAAGCCAGTTTTCATGCCTAAAGTGGGACTAGAACTCACAGTCTTCTGGTGATTGGTCCAAAGACACCCAGCCAATTCTCATGCCTAAGGTGGGACTAAAACTCACAGTCTCCTGGTGATTGGCCCAAAGACACCCAGCCAGTTTTCCTGCCTAAGGTGGGACTAGAACTCACAGTCTCCTGGTGATTGGTTGGCCCAAAGACACACAGCCAGTTTTCATGCCTAAGGTGGGACTAGAACTCACAGTCTCCTGGTGATTGGCCCAAAGACACCCAGCCAGTTTTCCTGCCTAAGGTGGGACTAGAACTCACAGTCTCCTGGTGATTGGCCCAAAGACACCCAGCCAGTTTTCATGCCTAAGGTGGGACTAGAACTCACAGTCTCCTGGTGATTGGGCCAAAGACACCCAGCCAGTTTTCATGCCTAAGGTGGGACTAGAACTCACAGTCTCCTGGTGATTGGCCCAAAGACACACAGCCAGTTTTCATGCCTAAGGTGGGACTAGAACTCTCAGTCTCCTGGTGATTGGCCCAAAGACACCCAGCCTGTTTTCATGACTAAGGTGGGACTAGAATTCACAGTCTCCTGGTGATTGGCCCAAAGACACCCAGCCAGTTTTCATGCCTAAGGTGGGACTAGAACTCTCAGTCTCCTGGTGATTGGCCCAAAGACACCCAGCCAGTTTTCATGCCTAAGGTGGGACTAGAACTCACAGTCTCCTGGTGATTGGCCCAAAGACACCCAGCCAGTTTTCATGCCTAAGGTGGGACTAGAACTCTCAGTCTCCTGGTGATTGGCCCAAAGACACCCAGCCTGTTTTCATGACTAAGGTGGGACTAGAATTCACAGTCTCCTGGTGATTGGCCCAAAGACACCCAGCCAGTTTTCATGCCTAAGGTGGGACTAGAACTCACAGTCTCCTGGTGATTGGTTGGCCCAAAGACACACAGCCAGTTTTCATGCCTAAAGTGGGACTAAAACTCACAGTCTCCTGGTGATTGGTTGGCCCAAAGACACACAGCCAGTTTTCCTGCCTAAGGTGGGACTAGAACTCACAGTCTCCTGGTGATTGGCCCAAAGACACCCAGCCAGTTTTCATGCCTAAGGTGGGACTAGAACTCACAGTCTCCTGGTGATTGGTTGGCCCAAAGACACACAGCCAGTTTTCATGCCTAAAGTGGGACTAAAACTCACAGTCTCCTGGTGATTGGTTGGCCCAAAGACACACAGCCAGTTTTCCTGCCTAAGGTGGGACTAGAACTCACAGTCTCCTGGTGATTGGCCCAAAGACACCCAGCCAGTTTTCATGCCTAAGGTGGGACTAGAACTCACAGTCTCCTGGTGATTGGCCCAAAGACACCCAGCCAGTTTTCATGCCTAAGGTGGGACTAGAACTCACAGTCTCCTGGTGATTGGTTGGCCCAAAGACACACAGCCAGTTTTCCTGCCTAAGGTGGGACTAGAACTCTCAGTCTCCTGGTGATTGGCCCAAAGACACACAGCCAGTTTTCATGCCTAAGGTGGGACTAGAACTCACAGTCTCCTGTTGATTGGTTGGCCCAAAGACACACAGCCAGTTTTCCTGCCTAAGGTGGGACTAGAACTCACAGTCTCCTGGTGATTGGCCCAAAGACACACAGCCAGTTTTCCGGCCTAAAGTGGGACTAAAACTCACAGTCTCCTGGTGATTGGCCCAAAGACACCCAGCCAGTTTTCATGCCTAAGGTGGGACTAAAACTCACAGTCTCCTGGTGATTGGTTGGCCCAAAGACACACAGCCAGTTTTCCTGCCTAAGGTGGGACTAGAACTCACAGTCTCCTGGTGATTGGCCCAAAGACACCCAGCCAGTTTTCATGCCTAAAGTGGGACTAAAACTCACAGTCTCCTGGTGATTGGTTGGCCCAAAGACACACAGCCAGTTTTCCTGCCTAAGGTGGGACTAGAACTCTCAGTCTCCTGGTGATTGGTTGGCCCAAAGACACACAGCCAGTTTTCATGCCTAAGGTGGGACTAGAACTCTCAGTCTCCTGGTGATTGGTTGGCCCAAAGACACACAGCCAGTTTTCATGCCTAAAGTGGGACTAAAACTCACAGTCTCCTGGTGATTGGTTGGCCCAAAGACACACAGCCAGTTTTCCTGCCTAAGGTGGGACTAGAACTCTCAGTCTCCTGGTGATTGGTTGGCCCAAAGACACACAGCCAGTTTTCCTGCCTAAGGTGGGACTAGAACTCTCATTCTCCTGGTGATTGGTTGGCCCAAAGACACACAGCCAGTTTTCATGCCTAAAGTGGGACTAAAACTCACAGTCTCCTGGTGATTGGTTGGCCCAAAGACACACAGCCAGTTTTCCTGCCTAAGGTGGGACTAGAACTCTCAGTCTCCTGGTGATTGGCCCAAAGACACCCAGCCAGTTTTCATGCCTAAGGTGGGACTAAAACTCACAGTCTCCTGGTGATTGGTTGGCCCAAAGACACCCAGCCAGTTTTCATGCCTAAGGTGGGACTAAAACTCACAGTCTCCTGGTGATTGGTTGGCCCAAAGACACACAGCCAGTTTTCCTGCCTAAGGTGGGACTAGAACTCTCAGTCTCCTGGTGATTGGCCCAAAGACACACAGCCAGTTTTCATGCCTAAGGTGGGACTAGAACTCACAGTCTCCTGTTGATTGGTTGGCCCAAAGACACACAGCCAGTTTTCCTGCCTAAGGTGGGACTAGAACTCACAGTCTCCTGGTGATTGGCCCAAAGACACACAGCCAGTTTTCCTGCCTAAAGTGGGACTAAAACTCACAGTCTCCTGGTGATTGGCCCAAAGACACCCAGCCAGTTTTCATGCCTAAGGTGGGACTAAAACTCACAGTCTCCTGGTGATTGGTTGGCCCAAAGACACACAGCCAGTTTTCCTGCCTAAGGTGGGACTAGAACTCACAGTCTCCTGGTGATTGGCCCAAAGACACCCAGCCAGTTTTCATGCCTAAAGTGGGACTAAAACTCACAGTCTCCTGGTGATTGGTTGGCCCAAAGACACACAGCCAGTTTTCCTGCCTAAGGTGGGACTAGAACTCACAGTCTCCTGGTGATTGGCCCAAAGACACCCAGCCAGTTTTCATGCCTAAGGTGGGACTAAAACTCACAGTCTCCTGGTGATTGGTTGGCCCAAAGACACACAGCCAGTTTTCATGCCTAAGGTGGGACTAGAACTCACAGTCTCCTGGTGATTGGCCCAAAGACACCCAGCCAGTTTTCATGCCTAAAGTGGGACTAAAATTCACAGTCTCCTGGTGATTGGTTGGCCCAAAGACACACAGCCAGTTTTCCTGCCTAAGGTGGGACTAGAACTCTCAGTCTCCTGGTGATTGGCCCAAAGACACCCAGCCAGTTTTCATGCCTAAGGTGGGACTAAAACTCACAGTCTCCTGGTGATTGGTTGGCCCAAAGACACACAGCCAGTTTTCCTGCCTAAGGTGGGACTAGAACTCACAGTCTCCTGGTGATTGGCCCAAAGACACCCAGCCAGTTTTCATGCCTAAAGTGGGACTAAAACTCACAGTCTCCTGGTGATTGGTTGGCCCAAAGACACACAGCCAGTTTTCCTGCCTAAGGTGGGACTAGAACTCTCAGTCTCCTGGTGATTGGTTGGCCCAAAGACACACAGCCAGTTTTCATGCCTAAGGTGGGACTAAAACTCACAGTCTCCTGTTGATTGGTTGGCCCAAAGACACCCAGCCAGTTTTCATGCCTAAGGTGGGACTAGAACTCACAGTCTCCTGGTGATTGGTTGGCCCAAAGACACCCAGCCAGTTTTCATGCCTAAGGTGGGACTAGAACTCTCAGTCTCCTGGTGATTGGCCCAAAGACACCCAGCCTGTTTTCATGACTAAGGTGGGACTAGAATTCACAGTCTCCTGGTGATTGGTTGGCCCAAAGACACACAGCCAGTTTTCCTGCCTAAGGTGGGACTAGAACTCACAGTCTCCTGGTGATTGGCCCAAAGACACCCAGCCAGTTTTCATGCCTAAAGTGGGACTAAAACTCACAGTCTCCTGGTGATTGGTTGGCCCAAAGACACACAGCCAGTTTTCCTGCCTAAGGTGGGACTAGAACTCTCAGTCTCCTGGTGATTGGCCCAAAGACACCCAGCCTGTTTTCATGACTAAGGTGGGACTAGAATTCACAGTCTCCTGGTGATTGGTTGGCCCAAAGACACACAGCCAGTTTTCCTGCCTAAGGTGGGACTAGAACTCACAGTCTCCTGGTGATTGGCCCAAAGACACCCAGCCAGTTTTCATGACTAAAGTGGGACTAAAACTCACAGTCTCCTGGTGATTGGTTGGCCCAAAGACACACAGCCAGTTTTCCTGCCTAAGGTGGGACTAGAACTCACAGTCTCCTGGTGATTGGCCCAAAGACACCCAGCCAGTTTTCATGCCTAAAGTGGGACTAAAACTCACAGTCTCCTGGTGATTGGTTGGCCCAAAGACACACAGCCAGTTTTCCTGCCTAAGGTGGGACTAGAACTCACAGTCTCCTGGTGATTGGCCCAAAGACACCCAGCCAGTTTTCATGCCTAAAGTGGGACTAAAACTCACAGTCTCCTGGTGATTGGTTGGCCCAAAGACACACAGCCAGTTTTCATGCCTAAGGTGGGACTAGAACTCACAGTCTCCTGGTGATTGGTTGGCCCAAAGACACCCAGCCAGTTTTCCTGCCTAAGGTGGGACTAGAACTCACAGTCTCCTGGTGATTGGCCCAAAGACACCCAGCCAGTTTTCATGCCTAAGGTGGGACTAAAACTCACAGTCTCCTGTTGATTGGTTGGCCCAAAGACACCCAGCCAGTTTTCATGCCTAAGGTGGGACTAGAACTCACAGTCTCCTGGTGATTGGTTGGCCCAAAGACACCCAGCCAGTTTTCATGCCTAAGGTGGGACTAGAACTCTCAGTCTCCTGGTGATTGGCCCAAAGACACCCAGCCTGTTTTCATGACTAAGGTGGGACTAGAATTCACAGTCTCCTGGTGATTGGTTGGCCCAAAGACACACAGCCAGTTTTCCTGCCTAAGGTGGGACTAGAACTCACAGTCTCCTGGTGATTGGCCCAAAGACACCCAGCCAGTTTTCATGCCTAAAGTGGGACTAAAACTCACAGTCTCCTGGTGATTGGTTGGCCCAAAGACACACAGCCAGTTTTCCTGCCTAAGGTGGGACTAGAACTCTCAGTCTCCTGGTGATTGGCCCAAAGACACCCAGCCAGTTTTCATGCCTAAGGTGGGACTAGAACTCACAGTCTCCTGTTGATTGGTTGGCCCAAAGACACCCAGCCAGTTTTCATGCCTAAGGTGGGACTAGAACTCTCAGTCTCCTGGTGATTGGCCCAAAGACACACAGCCAGTTTTCATGCCTAAGGTGGGACTAGAACTCACAGTCTCCTGGTGATTGGTTGGCCCAAAGACACACAGCCAGTTTTCATGCCTAAGGTGGGACTAGAACTCTCAGTCTCCTGGTGATTGGCCCAAAGACACCCAGCCAGTTTTCATGCCTAAAGTGGGACTAAAACTCACAGTCTCCTGGTGATTGGTTGGCCCAAAGACACACAGCCAGTTTTCCTGCCTAAGGTGGGACTAGAACTCTCAGTCTCCTGGTGATTGGCCCAAAGACACCCAGCCAGTTTTCATGCCTAAGGTGGGACTAGAACTCACAGTCTCCTGGTGATTGGTTGGCCCAAAGACACCCAGCCAGTTTTCATGCCTAAGGTGGGACTAGAACTCTCAGTCTCCTGGTGATTGGCCCAAAGACACCCAGCCTGTTTTCATGACTAAGGTGGGACTAGAATTCACAGTCTCCTGGTGATTGGTTGGCCCAAAGACACACAGCCAGTTTTCCTGCCTAAGGTGGGACTAGAAGTCACAGTCTCCTGGTGATTGGCCCAAAGACACCCAGCCAGTTTTCATGCCTAAAGTGGGACTAAAACTCACAGTCTCCTGGTGATTGGTTGGCCCAAAGACACACAGCCAGTTTTCCTGCCTAAGGTGGGACTAGAACTCTCAGTCTCCTGGTGATTGGCCCAAAGACACCCAGCCTGTTTTCATGACTAAGGTGGGACTAGAATTCACAGTCTCCTGGTGATTGGTTGGCCCAAAGACACACAGCCAGTTTTCATGCCTAAGGTGGGACTAGAACTCTCAGTCTCCTGGTGATTGGCCCAAAGACACCCAGCCAGTTTTCATGCCTAAAGTGGGACTAAAACTCACAGTCTCCTGGTGATTGGTTGGCCCAAAGACACACAGCCAGTTTTCCTGCCTAAGGTGGGACTAGAACTCTCAGTCTCCTGGTGATTGGCCCAAAGACACCCAGCCAGTTTTCATGCCTAAGGTGGGACTAGAACTCACAGTCTCCTGGTGATTGGTTGGCCCAAAGACACCCAGCCAGTTTTCATGCCTAAGGTGGGACTAGAACTCTCAGTCTCCTGGTGATTGGCCCAAAGACACCCAGCCTGTTTTCATGACTAAGGTGGGACTAGAATTCACAGTCTCCTGGTGATTGGTTGGCCCAAAGACACACAGCCAGTTTTCCTGCCTAAGGTGGGACTAGAACTCACAGTCTCCTGGTGATTGGCCCAAAGACACCCAGCCAGTTTTCATGCCTAAAGTGGGACTAAAACTCACAGTCTCCTGGTGATTGGTTGGCCCAAAGACACACAGCCAGTTTTCCTGCCTAAGGTGGGACTAGAACTCTCAGTCTCCTGGTGATTGGCCCAAAGACACACAGCCAGTTTTCATGCCTAAGGTGGGACTAAAACTCACAGTCTCCTGGTGATTGGTTGGCCCAAAGACACACAGCCAGTTTTCCTGCCTAAGGTGGGACTAGAACTCTCAGTCTCCTGGTGATTGGCCCAAAGACACACAGCCAGTTTTCATGCCTAAGGTGGGACTAAAACTCACAGTCTCCTGGTGATTGGTTGGCCCAAAGACACACAGCCAGTTTTCCTGCCTAAGGTGGGACTAGAACTCTCAGTCTCCTGGTGATTGGCCCAAAGACACCCAGCCAGTTTTCATGCCTAAGGTGGGACTAGAACTCACAGTCTCCTGGTGATTGGTTGGCCCAAAGACACCCAGCCAGTTTTCATGCCTAAGGTGGGACTAGAACTCTCAGTCTCCTGGTGATTGGCCCAAAGACACCCAGCCTGTTTTCATGACTAAGGTGGGACTAGAATTCACAGTCTCCTGGTGATTGGTTGGCCCAAAGACACACAGCCAGTTTTCCTGCCTAAGGTGGGACTAGAACTCACAGTCTCCTGGTGATTGGCCCAAAGACACCCAGCCAGTTTTCATGCCTAAAGTGGGACTAAAACTCACAGTCTCCTGGTGATTGGTTGGCCCAAAGACACACAGCCAGTTTTCCTGCCTAAGGTGGGACTAGAACTCTCAGTCTCCTGGTGATTGGCCCAAAGACACCCAGCCTGTTTTCATGACTAAGGTGGGACTAGAATTCACAGTCTCCTGGTGATTGGTTGGCCCAAAGACACACAGCCAGTTTTCCTGCCTAAGGTGGGACTAGAACTCACAGTCTCCTGGTGATTGGCCCAAAGACACCCAGCCAGTTTTCATGACTAAAGTGGGACTAAAACTCACAGTCTCCTGGTGATTGGTTGGCCCAAAGACACACAGCCAGTTTTCCTGCCTAAGGTGGGACTAGAACTCACAGTCTCCTGGTGATTGGCCCAAAGACACCCAGCCAGTTTTCATGCCTAAAGTGGGACTAAAACTCACAGTCTCCTGGTGATTGGTTGGCCCAAAGACACACAGCCAGTTTTCCTGCCTAAGGTGGGACTAGAACTCACAGTCTCCTGGTGATTGGCCCAAAGACACCCAGCCAGTTTTCATGCCTAAGGTGGGACTAAAACTCACAGTCTCCTGGTGATTGGCCCAAAGACACACAGCCAGTTTTCATGCCTAAGGTGGGACTAAAACTCACAGTCTCCTGTTGATTGGTTGGCCCAAAGACACCCAGCCAGTTTTCATGCCTAAGGTGGGACTAGAACTCACAGTCTCCTGGTGATTGGTTGGCCCAAAGACACCCAGCCAGTTTTCATGCCTAAGGTGGGACTAGAACTCTCAGTCTCCTGGTGATTGGCCCAAAGACACCCAGCCAGTTTTCATGCCTAAGGTGGGACTAGAACTCTCAGTCTCCTGGTGATTGGCCCAAAGACACCCAGCCTGTTTTCATGACTAAGGTGGGACTAGAATTCACAGTCTCCTGGTGATTGGCCCAAAGACACCCAGCCAGTTTTCATGCCTAAGGTGGGACTAGAACTCTCAGTCTCCTGGTGATTGGTTGGCCCAAAGACACACAGCCAGTTTTCATGCCTAAAGTGGGACTAAAACTCTCAGTCTCCTGGTGATTGGTTGGCCCAAAGACACACAGCCAGTTTTCATGCCTAAGGTGGGACTAGAACTCTCAGTCTCCTGGTGATTGGTTGGCCCAAAGACACCCAGCCAGTTTTCATGCCTAAGGTGGGACTAGAACTCTCAGTCTCCTGGTGATTGGTCCAAAGTCACCCAGACAACCTTCGTGCCTAAGGTGGGACTAGAATTCACAGACTCTCAAAGTCATCCAGCTATTTTCATGCCCAAGGCAGGATTAGAACTCATAGACTCCTGGTGATTGGCCATACTCATCCAGCCAGTTTCCGTGGCTAAGGCTAGGCTAGAACTCACAGTCACCTGGTGATTGGCCCAAAGTCATCCGGCTGGTTTTCATGCCTAATGTTAGGCTAGAACTCACAGATTCCTGGTGATTGGTCCAAAGGCATTCAACAAGTTTTCTTGCCTAAGGTGGAACTAGAACTCACAGTCTCCTGGTGATTAGTCCAAAAACATGAAGCAGCTTTTGTAGCTAAGGTGGGGCTAGAACTCACAGTCTCCTGGTGATTGGCTCAATGTCACCCAACTAGTTTACATGTCTAAGGAGGAACTAGAACTCACAGTCTCCTGGTGATTGGCTCAATGTCACCCAACTGGTTTTCATGCCTAAGGCAGGGCTAGAACTCACAGAGAGCGAGAGTGGAAAGGGGATGGTTCGGTGTGAGTGCCTGCCACTCGCACAAGTGGAACTGTGCATGCACACTCACCTGCCACTTTCGCAGCTCAGTTCCACCAAGACAATGGTTAGATAAAAGAAACCTGAGTCTGGGCTAGAACCGTAATCTGAGGGGCGAGGGGGGGAAACACAGATTACATGATACCCCTTCCCTAGTTTTCATGAATTTAAAGGGAAGGAGGAGGAAGGGCATTCAGCCATGCAAGATTCTGTTGCTCAACAGAAGGTAACCCTCAGTTGACAACCGTAATTGAACCCAACATTTCTGTTGCTAAGCAAGACAGTTGTTAAGAGAGCCCTGTCCTGTTTTATGACCTTTCTTGCAACAGTTGTTGAGTGAATCACTGCCGTTAAGTTAGTCGTACGGTTGTGAAGTGAATCTGGCTTCCCCATTGACTCCGTTTGTCAGAAGGTCGCAAAAGGGAATCACACGACCCCCAGGACACTGCAAACCGTCATCAATATGAGTCAGTTGCCAAGTTTCTGAAGATTGATCACGTGACCATGGAGATGCGGCAACCGTCGTGTGAAATACGGCCATCAGTCATTTTTCAGTGCCATTGTAATTTCAAACGGTCACTAAAAGAACTGTTATAAGTCGAGGACTACCTGTATGGACTTTTTTAAAAAATATCAAGAGCAGTGGCTCTTATTGCCTTTGTAAACCCCCCACCCCCCACCCCACTTTTTTTTTTTTAATTTGATTTATATGCCGCCCTTCTCCAGAGACTCAGGGCGGCTTACAAGGCGTAAAGCAATAGCCTTCATACTTTTTGTATATTTATACAAAGTCAGCTTATTGCCCCCACAAACTGGGTCCTCATTTCACCTACCTTAGAAAGGATGGAAGGCTGAGTCAACCTTGAGCCTGGTAAGATTCGAACCTGCAGAAATTGCAGGCAGCTGTGTTAATAACAGGGTGCTTTAAACCACTGTACTACCAAGGCTCCTTTTAAAATTTTGCGAGGCCCAGTCTCTGTCTCTCCCCTTTGCAGCAGGTTTATCTACTTCCACTAATATGTTTTCGGTTCCAATTTTGTCCCCTGACACGATCAAGTCTGTCGTGGCTGGGAGCAGATTGGGAGATGTTCTCCCCCAGCTACGGACCCCAAAGAACGCAGCACACACGTAGTCTGCACAAAACTTAATTTACTAACATAACTCAGTCTTTGGACTAGATGACCTACAAGGTCCCTTCCAACTCTGTTAATCTGTACCTAATGAATGGGTAAACCAGCCATACCTCCAATCTAGAGGAAATGGCTGTCTTTGGGGAAACTACAAAACGTGGAGGAGATCAAACGGGGTTTTGGGGATCTGCAGTTATGCCTGGTTTGCTGGCTGAGCACATTTTGCAGCTACGCATTTTGAGTTTTTGTCTCCATCCGAGAAGCATCCTCTTTTAAGCGACAGGATGAAACAGTTCTGGTAGTCATGGCATTAAGGGAAAAGGGAGGCCTTTTTTAAAAAAAAAAAAGAATGCCCATCTGCAAACAGAGGGAGGGAGGGAGGATGGGAAGAGAAAAAATTTAGCTGATCATGTTTTGATATAGAAAATCTCCTTGGTACCCATCAGATGCTTTTCTAGAAAAAGTAATAAAAACACATCTTCATTTTAGTACAGGTTGGTCTCGAATGACGATGATCCAATCGATGTTTCGAAGTCAGAATGGCACTGCAAAAGTGGCTTATCGCTGATTCCTCGCACTTAGGACTATCTCAGCATCCCCGTGATCACATGGTCAAAATTAGGATGCATGGCAACTGTCTATTTTGTGACAGTTGCAGCATCCTGGTGATCCCTGTTTGCAACTTTCCAAGCCGGTTTCTGATAAGGAGTCAATGGAGGAAACTGGATTCGTGGAAACGACGGCATGATTCACTTAACAACCATGGAGATTCGCTTAACCGCCGTGGCAAAAAAAAAAAAAAAGGTCCTCAAATTGAATGTGACTCACTTAATAACTGCCTTGCTTAGCAACAGAAATTCTGATCTCAATTGGGGTTGTAAGTTGAGGATTACCTGTAGGAAGATTCCTACCGAAATTTTAAGTGGGACTGTACACTTATTTAGCTAAAACATATAAAAGGACAGTTGATGGAATTGGAGATGTCTAGTTTAATGAAAAGAAGGATTAGGGGTGATGTGATAGCAGTGTTCCAGTATTTGGGGAGCTGCCACAAAGAATAAAGGGTCAACCTGTTATCCAAAGCACCTGCGGCAGTGGTGGGTTCCTCCTGGTTTGGCCCGGTTCGGCCGAGCCGGTAGCAGTGACGATATGACGTCACCGAACCGGTTCCCTTTGTTCGGGAGCTGGGCCGTCCCGCCCACCCCCGCGTTATTCTTACCTTTTATTTGGTCCCACCCCCAATCTATTCGCTGCCTCCCGAGTCCCAGCTTATCGGCTAGAAGAAAAAAAAACTGTTTATACTCTTGCCGCGGAGTTTCAAAAGGCCGCCCTACAGCTGATCAGCAGTAAAAGGCAGTGTAGTGGTAGACCAGTGTGCTCCAAAAACAAATGGGTAGACCGGTACAGCTCTGCAAGCAGTTAAAAGCCTGGTAGACCAGTACCTCTGCTAAATCCTAAAGAATTGTCACATGACCATCAAACCACGCCCACAAAATAAGCCACGCCCACAGAACCGGTAGTAAAAAAAATTAGAACCCACCCCTGACCTGCAGGTAGGATAAAAAGCAATGGACGGAAACTAATCAAGGAGAGAAGCAACCTAGAACTTCTTAACAGTGAGAACAATGAATCAGTGGAACTACTTGCCTCCAGAAGTTGTGAGTGCTCCAACACTGGAAGTTTTTAAGAGGAGATTGGGCAGCCATTTGTCTGAAATGGTATAAGGCTGGGATCCCCAAATGCAGGGACCGTGGCCCACTACTGGGGCGTGGTCCATTCGTAACCAGATCGCACAAGTAACAGGTGAGCGTGAATGCACACTCAGCTCCACTCGCAAAAGTGGTGGGAACTGGTGCTTACAGCCCCACTCCCGCAAGTGGCGGGCACTTGCGCTCGGACAAATGTGGCTGTGCCCGTATGTGCCTGCCCCTCACGCAGAACCATCCCCTCGTCGCCCCCACCCGCACTAAGCCGGCAACCCCGAAAGGTTGGGCACCATTGGTATATATAAGGCTCCCACAGAGAGGGCCTCCTCAGGGTGCCATCGGCCAGACAATGTCGGCTGGCGACCCCCAGGGGGAGAGCTTTCTCTGTGGTGGCACCTACCCTCTGGAACAATCTACCCCCAGAGATACGAGTGATCCCAGACCTTCGGACTTTTTGTCGGGCCCTAAAAACCTATTTTTTTCAGTTAGCCGGGCTGTCCTGATTTTACGGTTGGTTTTAAAATTTGATATGGATTTTAATTGAAAAGTTTTAAATTACGGGCCAAATTTATTTAATTATTTTAAATCTATTTTTAACTTTTGTGTATAAATGTTTTTATCTTGGCTGTTCACCGCCCTGAGTCCGAAAGAAGAAGGGCAGTATAGAAATCTGAAAAATAAATAAATAAAAAATAAATATAGCAGGGGTCGGCAACCTTAAACACTCAAAGAGCCACAAAGGTCCTAACCGGAAGTCCCCCATTCAATTCTGGAAACGACTGGAAGTTCGGTTCCCCAACATATTTATTTATTTATTTATTGGTTCGATTTATATGCCGCCCTTCTCCGGAGACTCAGGGCAGCTTACAATGAGTTAAGCAATAGCCTTCACACTTTTTGTATATATCTGCTTAGTAGGGCTTTTGAGCCCCCCAAGCGGTGTTCTTTTTTTTATACAAAGTCAGTTTATTGCCCCCACAATCCGGGTCCTCATTTTACCTCCCTCGAAAGGATGGAAGGCTGAGTCAACCTTGAGCCTGGTGAGATTCGAACTTGCAGTAATTGCAGGCAGCTGGCGTTACTTAACAGCACTTTAGTCTGCTGCGCCACCAAGGCTCTTAGTCTCCTCCTAGCACGGCATCCTTTTTCCTCTGCTGACCGGAAGTCCGGTTCCCCCACCATAGACTCTCCTCCTAGCACGGCATCCTTTTTCCTCTACCTGTCCTAACCAAAAAGCCCTATCAATTGTGGAGCCAACCAGCAACAGGGAGCCGCAGCAGAGGGATGAAAGAGCCACATGCGGCTCCAGAGCCACAGGTTGCTGACTCCTGATATATAGTGTTTCCTGCCCGAGCACGGGGTTGGACTAGAAGACCTCCAAGGTCCCTTCCGACTCCGTTGTCCTGAGATTCCGTTGCTTAGGAAGAAGCCACCCCCCACCCCTGAATTCAATGGGATTCACTTCTGAGTAGATCTGGGTGGAGCAGCAGAGCCAGGCTGCCAAAGCTTCCCAGCAGAGAATATTGGATTAGCTTGTGCCATAGAGCAGCGTGTTCTCTGCAGTCTTCAGGGGCAGCAACTGGAACTCGGAAAGGGCACGAGTGATTATTTATCCTCCTCGACCATCTCTGATGACTCACCAGCCTGCCTTCTCTCGCGTCTAGCCTAAAGCAAATGCACAGGTCTTTTTCTCTCCAACGGTTTCAAGCTCACAAACAACTGTTGCAAAAAAAAAAAAGAAACCCAAAAGATGCTCAACAGCCAGAGAGAGGATTGGTCTATCGTTTGGCAGCATGGATTCAATCATGGATTGATGGATGGATGGGTTTCACGTGGATTGACTGGGGCTTGGGTACCACTCCAGTTGGTCTACAAGCCCAGCCTAAGGGAGAAGAACAGAAGAGTTTTTTAACAGTTAGTTAACTGTTAATAACAGTTCCCAGAATTCCCCTGCCAGCATATGTGGACTTCAGTTCCCAGAATTCCCCAGCCACAGAATTCCCCAGCCAGCATATCTGGACTTCAGTTCCCAGAATTCCCCAGTCAGCATATGTGGGCTTCAGTTCCCAGAATTCCCCAGTCAGCATATGTGGGCTTCAGTTCCCAGAATTCCCCAGTCAGCATATGTGGACTTCAGTTCCCAGAATTCCCCAGTCAGCATATGTGGACTTCAGTTCCCAGAATTCCCCTGCCAGCGTATGTGGGCTTCAGTTCCCAGAATTCCCCTGCCAGCATATGTGGACTTCAGTTCCCAGAATTCCCCAGTCAGCGTATGTGGGCTTCAGTTCCCAGAATTCCCCAGTCAGCGTATGCGGACTTCAGTTCCCAGAATTCCCCTGCCAGCGTATGTGGACTTCAGTTCCCAGAATTCCCCTGCCAGCGTATGTGGACTTCAGTTCCCAGAATTCCCCAGTCAGCATATGTGGACTTCAGTTCCCAGAATTCCCCAGCCAACATATGTGGACTTCAGTTCCCCAAATTCCCCAGTCAGCGTATGTGGACTTCAGTTCCCAGAATTCCCCTGCCAGCATATGTGGACTTCAGTTCCCAAAATTCCCCAGCCAGCATATGTGGACTTCAGTTCCCCAAATTCCCCAGTCAGCGTATGTGGACTTCAGTTCCCAAAATTCCCCAGCCAGCATATGTGGACTTCAGTTCCCAGAATTCCCCAGCCAACATATGTGGACTTCAGTTCCCAGAATTCCCCAGCCAGCATATGTGGACTTCAGTTCCCAGAATTCCCCAGCCAGCATATGTGGACTTCAGTTCCCAGAATTCCCCAGCCAGCAAATGTGGACTTCAGTTCCCAAAATTCCCCAGTCAGCGTATGTGGACTTCAACTCCCAGAACCCCTGGGCCAGGCGTGCTAGTTGGGGAATTCTGGGAGTTGAAATCCATACATCAAGAATTGCCAAAGCTGAGAATCAATAATCTAAAGTCAGCAGGTTTTCTCCTTTTCCTCAAGACTTCAATGTGAGGTTAATGTGTGATTAGCAGAATGACAGAGTTAGAAGGGACCTTGGAGGTCTTCTAGTCCAACCCCCTGCTCAGGCAGGAAACCCTCTACGGTTGCAGGCAAATGGTCATCCAGTCTCTTCTTTAAAATTCCCGCGTTGGAGCACCCAGACATTCATCTAAAGACAAAAACCCACATCCCATACACAGTGTGTACGCTGCATCGATGGTGACATTTAGATTCATCTATATTTGTTGATTGCAACTCAGTGCTGTTTATTTCCTGACAGTGAGAACAATTAATCAGTGGAACAACTTGTCTCCAGAAGTTGTGAATGCTCCAACACTGGAAGTTTTTAAGAAGATGTTGGATAACCTTTTGTCTGATGTGGTGTAGGGTTTCCTGCCTGGGCAGGGGGTTGGACTAGAAGACCTCCGAGGTCCCTTCCCAACTCTGTTATTCTATTCTATTCTATTCTATTCTATTCTATTCTATTCTATTCTATTCTATTCTACTCTATTCTACTCTACTCTACTCTACTCTACTCTACTCTACTCTACTCTACTCTACTCTACTCTATTCTTTTTTTTATTAAAAAGTTTTACAAAAAATTTTTTTTCCCCAATATTCCCCCCACCCTTTTTCCCTCTGCCCCCCACCTCCCCCACACCCCTTCCCCCCATCTCACCCTCCCCCCCAGACTTCCCAGAGCAAAATACAGGGTATTTCAATAACAATCATAAGCTAAATTAACCTATCTATCCTTAAACTACCAAATCCCCCCCGAAACCTTAACTCCACTATGGATAACATAATACTTCTAAAATTTAACATTCATTCATAAGCTATTTGATATTTTCTTGTCTGATACTTATTTTGAATATAATCAATCCATCTTCTCCATTCCGATACGTACCTTTCTTGTGTATAGTCCTTCAAGTACGCTGAGATTTTCGCCATTTCCGCTAGGTTCGCTACTTTCAGTGTCCACTCCTCAATAGTAGACAAAAAGTCCTTCTTCCAATATTTATTCTATTCTATTCTTATTGTCAACCCTGAATCTAACCCGACGGAAGCCATCTTGGAGCTTCAGCGTTGCCAGACTGGAGCTGAGGGATAGGAAGGAGGGGGATTAGAAATAGCTGGGCTTTTGTAGCCAAAACAAAATACTTTCTCTTGGGAATCAAGGACGTTCTCACACCTGGACTGTGGAAGAAGGAGGGAGGTCTCCAGACGACTAGATAGCATCTTGATTGGACCATGTGACTGATTGTTTGGGGTTGAGGGAAAACTTTTACTTTTAATTAGGAGAAAACCACGGGAACCTTCAGAATCAGTTTTCACCAGATCTGTGCCAATATGATATATCCAATAAATGTCAAGTTTCCGAAAGATGCCCTAATTAATTCATGAGCCATGATCCAAACTTCAAAGGAAATATAGTCATTTATTAGGAGCACCATTCCGGCAATACTGGGATGCAGTTAGGACTAATCCTACGTAGATTTACGTTCCCCTATGACCCTGTCTCTCCCCTCCTCTCTGGCCATGTCATAAATCACATTCTCCAATTAACCACTTTGGCTGGCTGTGAAACCTAACACCCTCCTTCTGATTGCGGTCAGGAAGAATGTATGGAATTCCCTTCAGTTCTCCCTCCCTCCTGCTCATGGCAACTTGAAAGCTTTGCAAGTTGACAATAAAGCTATTCTTTGTGGAATTCATCTGCCTCCGGGTTTTGCTTGCTATGGGTCTATTACTTGGAACCCTGACATTTCTTTTGTATTTGGGGTCTTATTGCATGTATTTCTATTTTTCCCAGTTTCACCTAATTCTGCCCCTTTAATAAAGCATGCAGATCTACACACACAGTCTGTTTTATTGGAGGATAGGTGGATTTAGCTACATGTCAAGCTGCACACAGAGTAACGTGTAGTGAGAATGAACAGTGACCATGTGGCTGGCACGACTATACACCGAGGCGCACAGAATGCTGCTACTTTCCCACCAAATGGTACCTATTTATCTACTCCCATTTACATGCTTTCAAACTGCTCGGTGGGCAGGAGCTGGAGCAAGAAATGGGAGCTCACCCCATTGGACAGCGCTCGTGTCTCGAACCTGGCCTGACAACTTTCCAGTTGGCCAAGTCAGTGTCTTTACAGAGTCAGCATATTGTCCCCCGACAATCTGGGTCCTCATTTTACCGACCTTGGAAGGATGGAAGGCTGAGTCAACCTTGAGCAAGTGAGAATCGAACTGCCAAACTGCTGGCAGTCAGAAGTCAGCAGAATTTGCCTGCAGTACTGCATTCTAACTACTGCGCCACCAACGGCTCTTCCTAACAAAAAGTCATAAAGTCATAACAAGGGACATAGTAAGATAAGCAATTTATAATGGCATTGAGAGACATTTTTTGAGAAATTGCAAAGGAACCTTGCAGCTCTGATCTCAGCTGTGTTGTCTGTTCTTAGGAACAGTCTGTTCCCAGATGAAGCTGTTACCGAAAAGGATTTCCAACAAAATCTGAGAACACAAACAAGAATTTGTCATTAGACAGGCATTAAAAAAATGGACGAGTCTTTAAAAATTAAGAAAGACAATTAAGAAGGAATGCCAATCTCAAGAGAATAATTAGAATAATTTCTTCTTACTGGATTTACAAAAGAGGGATTTTTTTTAAGGTTTGAAGAATTTCGAGACAAAGATTGACACTCATTTGAAAGAAAGAGCAAGAGGAAGGAATACAAAGTTGGTTTATTCAATCAGGGTTAAAATGGGACATGTTGTTATTTAAGGTAGTTCATTCTAGACTTGCTGACATCTAGACTGGAAAATGTTGTTTACTGGATTTGCAGTTAATATGGTGTTTAAGTCTTTTCCCCTGCAATCACTTTATGTATTCTATTCCAACAGCTTCTAAATTGGCTTAATAATTAATTCTCTTTTCATTTAAAGTGAGAGATCTTTGTGAAATCTTTCCTCTCCTTAAGGGATATATTGCCCCTCCTGAAATATTAAACTTCAATTTTTTGTTTATGTTTACAGTATGCTAGGACAACTACTATAAATAGGATTGTGCGAATATTTCCTTGCTCTATTTTTTTGTTTTTTAAGTTTGTGTTATCTTTTTTACCATTGTAATTATAACTCTGGATAAAATTCTTTTTTTTAAACATGAGGGTTTTTTAAAAAAAAATGTAATTGTCATTTAAAGTCCCCAAATAATCACTCTATTGGGAACTTACTTCATTTCCTTGGTTCTCGGGGGGGGGAATTGTCCCCCTCAGAACGGGCTCGCAATTTGGGTGTCCTCCTAGACTCACAGCTAAGATTGGAGCAACATCTGTCAGCTGTGGCTAGGGGAACCTTTGCACAGGTTCGCCTGGTGCACCAATGGCGACCCTACTTGGATCGGGAGGCTCTCCTCACGGTCACTCATGCCCTTGTCACCTCACGGTTAGATTATTGCAACGCGCTCTACATGGGGCTACCCTTTAAAAGTGTTCGGGGGCTACAGTTGATCCAGAACGCAGCCACGAGAGCTGTCGTGGGTACACCTAGATACACCCACATTACACCAATTCTCCGCGAACTGCACTGGCTCCCTATTGGTCTCCGGTCACAATTCAAGGTGTTGGTTATTCCCTTTAAAGCCCTACATGGCTCAGGGCCAGGGTATCTTCGAGACCGCCTTCTGCCACATAGCTCCCAGCGACCGGTAAGATCCCACAGAGTTGGTCTCCTCCGGGTCCCGTCAGCTAAACAATGCCGGCTGGCGGGCCTGCGGGGGAGGGCCTTCTCTGTGGCTGCCCCAGCTCTCTGGAACCAGTTACCTCCTGAGGTCCGGACCATCCCCATCCTATTGGCCTTCCGAAAAGCGGTGAAGACCTGGCTTTTCCAGCAGGCCTGGGGCCACTGATCTCGCTGTTGCGATTTGGCGAGATCCGGCCATGAATGGTGTGAATGAGTTTTTAATGTTTTTAATGGTTTAACTTTTAATGTTTTATATATGGTTTTTAAATGCATTGTAAGCCGCCTTGAGTCTTCGGAGAAAGGCGGCATACAAGTTGAACAAATAAATAAATAAATAAATTTCGCGAAGAAAGAAACTAAGTTGAACACTGATTCCCCATTTAGGTGGTTTTCTTAGAAACTTTTCCATATAAATATCTCTGCTATGGACTTGCTACATGATGCAGAAATGGTGGGTAGCTGTGTTGTGTGAACATTATTATCCCTGTTCACCTTCAGAGCACTTCTCCAATTTTGCCCAAGTGAAGACTGGAAAACAAGAGACTTAACAGAATAACATAATCGACAAAACATAGCACGTAGCGTAATAAAGTTGAAAGGGAACTTGGAGGTCTACTAGTCCAACCCACTGCTGAAGCAGGAAACCCTATACCATTTCAGCCAAATCCAGTCTCTTCTTAAAAACTTCCAGTGTTGGAGCATTCACAACTTCTGCAAGCAAATCATTCCACTGATTAATTGTTCTGAATGTCAGGAAATTTCTCTTTAGTTCTAGGTTGCTTCTCTCCTTGATTAGTTTCCATCCATTATTTCTCATCTTGCCTTCAGGTGCTTTGGAGAATAGGTTGACCCCCTCTTCTTTGTGGTAGCCCCTCGAACATTGGAACACTGCTGTCATGTCATCCCTAGTCCTTCTTCTCATCAGACTAGACATACCCAGTTCCAGCAACCGTTCCTCATATGTTTTGGCCTCCAGTCCCCTAGTCATCTTTGTTGCTCTTCTCTGCACTCTTTCTGGAGTCTCAACCTCATTTTTTTTTACATCGTGGCAACCAAAACTGGATGCAATCTTCCAAATGTGGCCTTACCAAGGTAGTAGAAAGTGGTCTAATCACTTCACGTGATCTTGATTCGTTCCCTCTGTTTATATATCCTAGGACTTATTGCTAATGTTATTGTATAGTAAGCAACTGTGACCCATTGGATCAGAACAGTGGTGGGTTCCTCCCGGTTCGGTCCGGTTCGGCCGAGCCGGTAGCCAGGACAATATGACGTCACCGAACCGGTTCTCCCCCCCCACCCACCACCCACGTTATTCTTACCTTTCATTTGGCCCCACCCCCAATCTATTGCTGCCTCCTGAGTCCCAGCTGATGACTAGAGGGAAAAAAACTGTTTAAACTCTTGACGCGGGGCTTCAAAGGGCCGCCCTACAGCTGATCAGTGTTAAAAGCAAACAAATGAGTCGGGTCGTAAGTGCGAGGACTGGTCGTAAGTGCGAGGACCTTCTAGAAATGACTCTGACCAGCTAGACACGCCTACCTAGTCACATGACCTCCAAGCCACACCCACAAAATAAGCCACGCCCACCGAACCGGTAGTAAAAAAAATTAGAACCCATCCCTGGATCAGAGTCTCAGAGATATTGCCTTACCTAAACAGAGAAACAGGTAAAGGTAAAGGTTCCCCTCGCACATATGTGCTAGTCGTTCCCGACTCTAGGGGGCGGTGCTCATCTCCGTTTGAAAGCCAAAGAGCCAGCACTGTCCGAAGACATCTCCGTGGTCATGTGGCCGGCATGACTAAATGTCAAAGGAGCGCGGAACCCTGTTCCCTTCCCACCAAAGGTGGTCCCTATTTTTCTACTTGCATTTTTTATGTGCTTTCGAACTGCTAGGTTGGCAGAAGCTGGGACAAGCAATGGGAGCTCACCCCGTTACGCAGCATTAGGGATTTGAACCGCCGAACTGCCGAACTTTCAATCGACAAGCTCAGCATCTTAGCCACTGAGCCACCGCGTCCCTATAAGAATGACCAAGGATGAACTAAAAAAAAAAAAGTGAGAATTTGATTTCCTGCTGGCTTCCCCATTGATATTCCTCGTAGGGAGCAAGCAGGAAGCATCCTAAATGACAATCACATGACTCTGATTGACTGCAGCGGTTTGGCAGCACTGAACTGGCCGTAATTTTGCCAAATTTCAATCTCTCGGGAATCATGGGTCCTGGATTTTGGACACATTCCGTAAATTAACCCATCTAAGGCAGTGGTGGGTTTCAAAAAGTTTTACTACCGGTTCTGTGGGTGTGGCTTGGTGGGCATGGCTTGGTGGGCATGGCAGGGGAAGGATACTGTAAAATCTCCATTCCCACCTCACTCCAGGGGAAGGATACTGCAAAATCCCCATTTCCTCCCAATCAGCTGGGACTTGTGAGGCAGAGAGTAGACGGGGACGGGGCCAGTCAGAATTTTTACTACCGGTTCTCTGAACTACTCAAAATTTCTGCTACCGGTTCTCCAGAACTGGTCAGAACCTGCTGAAACCCACCTGAGGTACCTTGATTCAAAAATGGTTGCCCTTTGGCTAAGCTTTTTGAAGGTTACAAACCATCAAACTGACACAAAGGTTTTAGCAGATCCTACATTATAAAACCCTGTTTGACTCCCATCGGTACAAGTTCCAAATCATGTCTCAGCTAAAAATGTTGGTTTAGGAACAGCTTGTCATCGTGAGGTACAAAGATATGGGCAAAGATCTATTACATATTCCGGCTATTTCGGCAATGCTGTATTTACGGGAATTATATTCCACGCCGGTTTGAGGATGCAGCTGCTAAGCAAACAATACATCCAAATGAGGCTGAACAAATGCGACTGATCATTGTACATCTTGTTTTTCCAAAAACACCCAATTGCTAATAATAGTCTGGGGAAAATTTCCAGGACTTGGGGAAAAGGCATTGCAATTTATTTTATTTTTATTTTTTTTGTAGCAATGCAAGAACGATGGGAAAAGCTCACGTCCAAAACACGGACACTGAACTGGCCCACGTTTTACATATTTAGAATAGAATAGACTAACAGAGTTGGAAGGGACCTTGGAGGTCTTCTAGTCCAACCCCCTGCTTAGGCAGGAAACCCTACCCCACTTCAGACAAATGGTTAGCCGACCTCTTCTTAAAAACTTCCAGTGTTGGAGCATTCACAACTTGTTCCACTGATCAATTGTTCTAACTGTCAGGAAATTTCTCCTTAGTTCTAAGTTGCTTCTCTCCTTGATTAGTTTTCACCCATTGCTTCTTGTCCTGCCTTCAGTTGCTTTGAAGAATAGTTTGACTCCTTCTTCTTTGTGGCAACTCCTGAGATATTAGAAGACTGCTATCATGTCTCCCCTAGTCCTTCCCTAGCTCAGTGGAGTCACATCCACTCGATTCTGGGCTTTTTTCTTCTGGCAGCCAGCAGGCCCTATGCTGCCTAGTGAGAGACTTATATAGATCTATTTCTGGCTCGTTAGCCATCATCAGTAAGCCACACCCACATCTTATATATCCTTCCTGTAAAGGTACAATATCTATTTTCTTACTTACAAAAAGGAAGAAAAAAGTAAGAATATATATATACAGCTTCCATGTAACACCTCTCCTGCGCGAGCTGCACTGGCTCCCGGTGGTCTTCCGGGTGCGCTTCAAGGTTCTGGTTACCACCTTTAAAGCGCTCCATGGCTTAGGACCTGGTTACTTACGGGACCGCCTACTACCATCAATAGCCTCCCACCGTCCAGTACGCTCCCACAGAGAGGGGCTCCTCCAGGTGCCGTCGGCCAAACAATGTCGGCTGTCACCGACGATCTGGAACGAGCTCCCCCCAGAGATACGGAGGATTCCGGATCTGCGCACCTTCCGCCGCGAGTTGAAGACTCTTTTATTTCATCAAGCTGGCCTCGCCTAAATCTTCTCCCTTTTAAGTGCAAATTTTAAATTTTAATGTGTTTTAAAATATGGGTATTTTAAATTATGGGTTTTAATTTCAGCCAAATTTATTTAATTCATTTTATTTGATTTTAAATTTTGTATATGTATGTGTTTTATTCCTTTTTTTTTTTTTTTTTTTTTTGAATTTGATTTTATTATAACATATAGTAATACAATCGGTACATTTTCGGTTCATTGGTGCAGTTATATACATATATACATCTGCATACATTATTGCTTGTCTTTTGTTGATATTGTTTCTTGGAGCTAGATTTAATTTCAAACGTTTAAAAATAATAGTGCTCAACTCCCTAAGACTAAATCTAATACTATTCATATAGATTTTGTTAATTAGTTAAAATTTAATCTCTGTTACCTTCTTTATTTCTTTCCCCCATCCATTCGTACCACATGTCCCACACGCTATAAAATTCTGAATCTTCTCTGTCATTAATTTCTGAAGTCAATTTGTTCATTTCGGCGCACTCCAATATTTTTCCAATAACATGTTCTTGAGGTGATATTTGTTTTTCTTTCCAATACTGGGCAAAGGAAATTCTAGCGGCTGTCAGAATATGTATAATTAAATACTTTTTCTTTTTTGCATATTCAGTTTTCAAAATTCCCAGGAGAAAAGCTTTTGGGTCAAAATCAAAATTTTCTTTTATTATTTCTCTAATCCATACCCATATCATCCTCCAGAATTTTTGTGCCTGATTACATGTCCACCAGCAATGATAAAAAGTACCCTGCTGATGGTCACATTTCCAACATTTAGGGCTCGTATGTGTTTTATTCCATGGCTGTTCACCGCCCTGAGTCCTTTGGGAGTAGGGCGGTATAGAAATTCAATAAATAATAATAATAATAATAATAATAATAATAATAATAATAATAATAATAATTATATATATATATATATATATATATATATATATATATATATATATATATATATATATATGTAGGTCTTTGGTTATTCGGGTCTTCTCCCACGTAAAATTGGAGGTGTCTTGGCAACGTTTCGACGAAGTCTCATTCGTCATCTTCAGGCTGGTGTTTTCGGCTTCGTGCTTCTAGGAGCTATATATATATATATTCTTTTCTTTTTGGCAGGTGATACTGTTAGAATGCAGCCATACGATTGGCTTGGTCAAATGAAAACCACTGGTGTCACTTTTTGATTAACTGCTTCATGTATGAATGTAAGGAGGATACAAGTACAGTTTGGGTGAATTGTTAGAATCGAAGGCACTAGGAAAACATAAACCAAAGCTGAAGCTGAACTTTGATTTTTCTACACAAAGGTACATGTTTAAAAATGAACTCAAGATTTGCTAGCGGGCCTACAGCATCCTCAGCATAGTTGTGTGACTGTGTATACCTGATACCAGTTCATACATAAAAATACACAAAATAGCTCATGTGCTTATAAACCGTTCTTGATTTCCTTCTGTGTAGAAATATGGTGTGCCTGGGAGGAAGGGCCTTGGTAGTACAGGTAAAGAGCCTTGGTAGTACAGTGGTCTAAAGCACCCTGTTATTAAGAACAGCTGCCTGCAATTACTGCAGGTTTGAATCTCGCCAAGGCTCAAGGTTGACTCAGCCTTCCATCCTTTCTAAGGTAGGTAAATTGAGGACCTAGATAGTGGGGGCAATAAGCTGACTTTGTATAAATATACAAAAGTATGAAGGCTATTGCTTAGCGCATTGTAAGCCGCCCTGAGTCTCCGGAGAAGGGCGGCATATAAATCAAATTTTAAAAAAAGTGGGGGATCTAGAGTTCAACCCGTTCCCTGACATGATTGTCTTCATTGGGGAAGATTTATCTGTGAAAAGAAGAGCAATATTACATTTTTCTACAGAAGCCTAGCAAGAAGCTCATAGCCATAACATCAGAATCAATTCAAATTGTTAATAGAAACCAACAAGACAATACAGAGAAGCTTTGGAATTCAAGTGATATTTTGCTCCCGCTATAAAAAGGGGAGACAAATCCAGATCTGCTTCCTATTTTGCACCATGTAGAATCTCAGCGGCCAAAGTATCACTAAAAGGCCCCCAAAATATGTTAGCACTTCATGAGCACTGCAATAGTTCTTCGTATGTTTTAGCCTCCAGTCCCCTAATCATCTTTGTTGCTCTTCTCTGCACTCTTTCTAGAGTCCCCACATCTTTCTTACATCGTGGCGACTAAAACTGAATGCAATATTCCAAGTGTGGAATACTTACCAAGGCATTATAAAGTGGTCTTTCTCAATATATTCTTCACATATTAGCTGTTCTTGCACCACTTACTTATTTATTTATCACTCATACAGCTGGTCCTCGACTTACAACCACAATGGAGCCCAAAATTTCTGTTGCTAAGTTCTGCTTGCTTTCTTGTCACAGTTGTTAAGCGAATCACTGCAATGGTTCAGCTAGCAACATGGTTAAATGAATCTGGCTTCCCATTGGCTTTCCTTGTCAGAAGGTCACAAAAGATGAGCCCAGTATGCTAAAACCGTCACAAATATGAATCAGTTGCCAAGCATCTGAATTTTGATGACATGGCCATGGGGATGTTGCAAGGGTCATGTGCAAACAATGGTAATAAATCATTTTATTTATTATTTATTTATTTATGAGAAGGCTCTCCTAGCAGACAATCACTTAAATATGAGCCAGCCGTGTGCAGCAGCTGCCAAAAAAGCCAACACAGTTCTGGGCTGCATAAACGGAGCGATAGAATCAAGATCACGTGAAGTGTTAATACCACTTTATAATGCTTTGGTAAGGCCACACTTGGAATACTGCATTCAGTTTTGGTCGCCATGATGTAAAAAAGATGTGGAGGCTCTAGAAAGAGTGCAGAGAAGAGCAACAAAGGTGATTAGGGGACTGGAGGCTAAAACATATGAAGAACGGTTGCAGGAACTGGGTATGTCTAGTTTAATGAAGAGAAGGACTAGGGGAGACTTGATAGCAGTCTTCCAATATCTCAGGGGTTGCCACAAAGAAGAGGGAGTCTAAACTATTCTCTGAAGCACCTGAAGGCAGGACAAGAAGCAATGGGTGGAAACTAATCAAGGAGAGAAGCAACTTAGAACCAAGGAGAAATTTCCTGACAATCAGAACAATTAATCAGTGGAACAACTTGCCTCCAGAAGTTGTGAATGCTCTAACACTGGAAATTTTTAAGAAGATGGTGGAGAACCATTTGTCTGAAATGGTATAGGGTTTCCTGCCTAAGCAGGGGGTTGGACTAGAAGACCTCCAAGGTCCCTTTCAACTCTGTTCTATTCTATTCTATTCTATTCTATTCTATTCTATTCTATTCTATTTTCTATTCTATTCTACTCTTCTCTATTTTCTATTCTATTCTATTCTATTCTACTCTTCTCTATTTTCTATTCTACTCTACTCTATTTTCTATTCTATTCTATTCTATTCTATTCTATTCTATTCTATTCTATCACGTGACGTTCTAGTACAGCTTTACAAAGCCTTCGTAAGACCACACTGGGAATACTGCATCCAGTTCTGGTCACCACGATATGAAAAAGATGTTGAGACTCTGGAAAGAGTGCAGAGAAGAGCAACAAAGATGATTAGGGGACTGGAGACTAAAACATACGAAGAGCAGTTGCAGGGATAGGATTTGTCTAGTGACTTGTCTAATGAAAAGAAGGTTTTCGATCAACCCATGGAACAGAAGTTGCCTTCGGAAGTTGTGGGAGCTTCACCGTTGGAGGTTTTCAAGAAGAGATTGGACTGCCATTTGTCAGACATGGTGTGGGGTCCCCTGCTTGGGCGGGGGGTTAGACTAGATGACCTACAAGGTCCCTTCCAACTCTGTTAATCTGTTAATCTGAAGGATTAGGGTGACATGATAGCAGTCTTCCAGTATTTGAGGGGCTGCCACAAAGAAGAGGGGGTCAACTTTTTCTCCAAAGCACCAGAAGGCAAGATAAGAAACAATGGATGGAAACTAATCAAGGACAGAAGCAACCTGGAACTAAGGAAAAACTTCCTAACAGTGAGGACAATTAACCAGTGGAACAGCTTGCCACCAGAAGTTGTGGGTGCTCCAACACTGGAGGTTTTTAAGAAGAGGTTGGACAGCCACTTGTCTGGAATGGTATAGGGTCTCCTACTCAAGCAGAAGGTTGGACTAGAAGATCTCCGAGGTGCCTTCCAACTTTATTATTCTAGGTTCTATGTTTTGTCGATGAATTGAAACACTCTCAGAACTCTCCTCGGTTTTAGCTAATTCAGCCTTGCTTGTTCCAAAATGCTGCCTCTGAAGCCGAGAGAAAAGCTACTTTAGATGTCATGCTCTGAAAACAACAGCTTCTGAGCCACAGGGACAAGCTGTTAATTATTAATTATTCTGTTAATACCATCAGAAACAGTGTTTGCCTCACTGAGCACAGCACCGCTCTGCTTAGCTGCGCCGAGCACGCGAGCGAGATATTCAATTGATCTTTAAAGGGCAAACTAATTTGGAGGAAAAACGGTCCAGGCAGTCTTGAATTAAGCTCAGTTTCCTTCAACCACACCTAAATCATTTCCTTCCCCAGCAGCCTGGCTTCTTCCAAGACGGACGGACGGATGGACGGATGGACGGATGGATAGACAGACAGACAGACAGACAGATAGATATAGAGATGACAGACAAACAGACAGATAGAAAATAGATAGATAGATAGATAGATAGATAGATAGATAGATAGATAGATAGATGATGGATAGATAGATGATAGATAGGTAGATAAATACCGAGAGATGATAGATAGATACCGTGTTTCCCCGAAAATAAGACCCTATCTTGTATTTTTTTTGAACCCTGAAATAAGCGCTTGGTCTTATTGCCATGCACTCAAAAAACCCAATTGGGTTTATTACCAGAGGATGCATTATTTTGGGGGGAACAGGGTAGATAGATGATAGATTGATAGATGAGACAGAGAGAGAGAGAGAGAGAGAGAGAGGACAAACAGACTGATTGACAGACAGACAGAATGATAGATAGATAGATAGATAGATAGATAGATAGATAGATAGATAGATGGATGGATGATGGATAGATGGATGGATGGATAGATGATAGGTAGACAGATAGATAGATGATACATAATAGATGGATAGATAGATAAGTAATGAAAGAGAGAGAGAGAGCTAGATATAGATAGAGACAGATAGATGATGGATAGATGATAAACAGAGATAGATAGATAGATAGATAGATAGATAGATAGATAGATAGATGATACATAATAGATGGATGGATAGATGGTAGATAATGATAGAGAGAGAGAGAGAGAATGATAGATGATAGATAGATAGACAGACAGACAGACAGACAGACAGACATTTTAATTCTCCACTCTAGCTGACAGCCGCAAGATTTCCTGTTGGTGACTCATCCAAGACCAAATCAGGACTAACCCTGCTTAGTTTTCAGTTAAAACAGACATCTGTTGATGAGGCAAGCCCGGCAGAGACAAAATGCTGAAAATGTCCACACAATGCTGGCTGAGGAATTCCGGGAACTGAAGCTCCCACAACTTAAAGTTGCCAACGTGGAGAAATACTGCTCTGGAACAATTAATTTGAGGACGAGGAGGAGCGGCAGAGAATATTTATGCAGAAATTGAGATTTTGTTATGACATCGATTTATGTACCAGCCAGCTCCCAAATCTCCAGGCAGTTTAGAATAACAAAAGAGAGGTGGGAAAAGAGCAATAATTGTCATAACAGAATCGGTTCTTCTAATGTTATACATTAAATATTTAGGATGATGATTAAGAAACACTTGTGAGATGGCCGATTATGTAAATGTGATGAATAAATAGATAAATTAAACCAGTCGACACATTTAACAGCATTAATGAAGCAATGACGAGCCGAGGTGGCGCAGTGGTTAGAGTGCAGTACTGCAGCTACTTCAGCTGACTGCTAGTTCAGCAGATCAGCGGATCAAATCTCACCGGCTCACGGTTGACTCAGCCTCCCATCCTTCCGAGGTGGGTAAAATGAGGACCCAGATTGTTGGGGGCAATATGCTATTTAGTATACTGTCTTTGGTGTAAGCCGCCCAGAGTCCTCGGAGAGTGGGCGGCATAGAAATATGAATAATACAATAAATAAAATAAAAATGTCTATGAAGATTCTCGGTCATCTCCAGAGCATGGACTTTCTTGGTTTTTCCTTGAAGACATTTCGTTTCTCATTCAAGAAGCTTCTTCAGTTCTGACCGAATGAGGGAGAATGGAAGGATTTGTATTCCTTGCAGTCATCTGGTCATTAGCACTCTTCCTGAGAGTTATTGAGGCCACTTGGAAGTTTATCTGTGCCCTCAAGGTCACCTGAATGGTGCAAATGGGTGTGGAACCTTCTTGGATCTGCTGAAAGGGTTACATTATAAACAGTAGATAGATGGTATCATATCCAATGAATTTAGAATAACAGAGTTGGAAGGAACTTTGGAGGTCTTCTAGTCCAACCCCCTGCTCAGGCAGGAAACACTATCCCATTTCAGACAAATGGCTGTCCAATCTCTTCTTAAAAGCTTCCAGTGTTGGAGCATTCACAACTTCTGGAGGCAAATTGTTCCACTGATTAATTGTTCTCACTGTCAGGAAATTCCTCCTTAGTTTAGGTTACTTCTCTCCTTGATTAGTTTCCACCCATTGCTTCTTGTCCTGCCCTCAGGTGCTTTGGAGAATAGCTTGACTCCCTCTTCTTTGTGGCAGCCCCTGAGATATTGGAAGACTGCTATCATGTCCCCCCCCCCGGTCCTTCTTTTCATTAAACGAGACATACCCAATTCCAGCAGCCATTCTTTATATGGTTTATATCAGGGGTGGGTTCTAAATTTTTTTACTACCGGTTCTGTGGGCGTGGCTTATTTTGTGGGTGTGGCTTGGAGGTCATGTGACTAGGTGGGCGTGGCTAGCTGGTCAGAGTCATTTCTGGAAGGTCCTCGCACTTACAACCAGTCCTCGCACTTACGACCCGACTCATTTGTTTGCTTTTAACACTGATCAGCTGTAGGACGGCCCTTTGAAGCCCCGCGGCAAGAGTTTAAACAGTTTTTTTCCCTCTAGTCATCAGCTGGGACTCAGGAGGCAGCAATAGATTGGGGGTGGGACCAAATAAAAGGTAAGAATAACGTGGGTGGGGGGGGTGGGAGGGCGGGGGGGAGAACCGGTTCAGTGACGTCATATCGTCACCGCTACCGGCTCGGCCAAACCGGACCGAACCGGGAGGAACCCACCACTGGTTTATATGGTCCCCTAATCATCCCTCCACCTCTGTTGATATCAGCGGTGGGTTGCCCCCGGTTCAGACTGGTTCGCAAGAACCGGTAGTAAAACCGGTGGGATGCTCTGCCCACTGACCCAGATGTCATCATAGGTCAGGGGTCAGCAACCCACGGCTCTGGAGCTGCATGTGGCTCTTTCATCCCTCTGCTGTGGCTCCCTGTCGTTCAAACTATGAGTCACAACAGCCAATGTGCGACACCCGCCAGCACACGATCTTCTCCGGAGACTCAGGGCGGCTTACAATGCGTTAAGCAATAGCCTTCATACTTTTGTATATACCTGCTTAGTAGGGCTTTCAGGCCCCCCCACAAGCGGTGTTCTTTTTTATACAAAGTCAGCTTATTGCCCCCACAATCCGGGTTCTCATTTTACCTACCTCGAAAGGATGGAAGGCCGAGTCAACCTTGAGCCTGCTGAGATTTGAACCTGCAGTAATTGCAGGCAGCTGGTGTTAGTTAACAGTGCTTTAGTCTGCTGCGCCACCAAGGCTGTTCAACGACATATGTTAGTTTTGTGGCCGCTCAGGAAATAGTCTGGCACGGGAAGGGTTTTGTGGCTCCCGGAGTTTTCTTTTGTTTGGGAAACGGGTCCAAATGGCTCTTTGAGTGATTAAGGTTGTAGACTCCTGTCATAGGTGATCTGCACATGCGCAGAAGAGCGCGTGTTGGCGCGATGCGAACCGGTACTAAAGGTAAGTAGAACCCACCCCTAGTTGATATCTATCTTAATTGTTATCACTGCCAGGAAACGTCTCCTTAGTTCTAGGTTGCTTCTGTCCTTGATTAATTTTCATCCATTGCTTCTTCTCCTGCCTTCCAGTGCTTTGCAAAATTAACCCCTTTCTTTTTTTTTTTTTTGTGGCAGCCCCTCAAATATCGGAAGGCTGCTATCATGTCAATATCGTGTTTGGAGACTTGGCTCGTCTACCCAATGGTGGGATTCAAGTAATTGAACAACTGGTTCTCTGCCCTAATGATTTCTTCCAACAACCAGTGTGCCAAACCGCTCAGAAAGTTAACAACCGGTTCTCCCGAAGTGGTGCGAACCGGCTGAATCCCACCACTGCGTCTACCCCGTCCAAAAAAATCGAGACCCGTTGAAGCTGGTGAAACAAATGGTGTGGACTGGTTGGCTTGGATACAATCTGGTTTTCTCCTCTCGTTTTCGATTCCAGCCCCCACAGTTCCTGTGCCTTGGCAATGCCAAGAGGAGTTGATGGGAGCGAAAAATCTAAAATAGCTCAACCCTTCTGCCAAGAAACGACGACAAATCCCCCCCCCTCCGCCCTGCGAGCAGATTAGAATTCACATTGACGGGTCATTTAAAGATCTGTAACGATTGGAAGGAAGTTGACAAGGAGACTTGGGGTGCCATCCGCAGAAGCCAAGGGTTACAGGGGGTTCCTGGACTGATGATCCGCAATTGAGATCAACATTTCTGTCGCTAAATGAAACATTTGTTGAGTTTGCCCCATTTTACGACCATTCTTGCCCCCCGTTGTTTAAGTGAGTCACTGCAGTTGTTAAATTAGTCAGCTGTTGTGAAGTGACTCCAGCTTCCCCGTCGACTTTGTCAGAAGGTTGCAAAAGGGACTCATGCTGCAAACCGTCATAAATATGAGTCAGTTGACAAGCATCACTAAATGAACTGTTGTAAGTTGAGGGCTACCTGTTACAGGCAAGCACAGGGTACAAGGTGGTGTTTCTCAACCTTAGCAACTTTACAATGAGTGGACTTCAACTCCCAGAATTCTAGAGAATTAGAACTAGAACGGGACTAGAACTGGAATAGCATCCCTCATGAGTTCTAGAATCACATTCAGCAGAATTGATTTTATGTTCTATTATACTTCATTATTATTTTTAGTGATTTGTTCTCGTCATCCTGACCTTGCCTGAGTCGAATCTGAGAGTATAGCTAATAAAATAAAATAAAACGAAATGAAACGAAACACAAAGCAAAACAAAACAAAACAAAACAAAACAAAACACAACCAAACCAAACCAAACCAAACCAAGTCAAAACACAAAACACAACCAAACCAAACCACACAAAACACAAAACATACCAAAACAAACCAAAATAAACCAAAACAAACCAAAACAAACAAAACACAAAACACAAAATACAACCCAACCCAACACAACCCAACACAACCCAACACAACCCAACCCAACCCAACACAAAACACAAAGCACAAAACACAACCAAACCAAACCAAACCAAACCAAACCAAACCAAACCAAACCAAACACAAAACACAAAACACAAAGCACAAAACACAAAGCACAAAACACAAAACACAAAGCACAAAACACGAAACACAACCAGACCAAAACCCAAAACCCAAAACCCAAAACCCAACCCAACCCAAACCAAACCAAACCAACCCAAACCAAACCAACCCAAACCAACCCAACCCAAACAAAACAAAACAAAACAAAACAAAACAAAACAAAACAAAACAAACCAAGAGTTATCATGACCCCAGCCACAACATTCTAGAGTCGACCTCATGGAATCTGCACGGAACAGGTCAGCCTTGCAAATGTAACAAAGATACATAAATAAATGGGTTACAAGAAGCTTCTGAAAACAGACCAGCTATTTCTGCCACCAAGAGATAGGAAAATATTCATCCCTGATAATTAGGGTCACAAATTTAGAATACCAGATTTCCTGGCAATGAAAAGCTATTTTAAATAAAGTTAAAAGTAGTCTGTTTTCAGAAGAAATACTTCCAATCATAACTAGGACTCTCTTGTATTTCTTAGTCTAATTAGAAATCTCTTTGGATGCAACATTTTTTTTAAAAAAAATACGAAAATGCGTCTTACCAAATGTTAGCGCAGCACAGATACAGTAGGAACGTCTCAGGGGGGTGGGGGGAAGGGGTGTCTTAATGGGTCCTATTAATCATTTAAATGTTAAATTCATTTCCTCCTATAATCTCATTTTATCACCTCCTTTCTTCTTGCACTTTAGGTTCAGCGTGACTCAGGAGGGATGTATATTTTGTCCTCACAATCCGTTTCTTGCATTTACCTCCACCGCTGTGCTAGCCAATTACCTTTCTTTGAATTTCGTGGGTTGTTGTGTTTTCTTTTTTTTATTGGTAATTGGTATTTGCTTTGAGAACCAGGCAAAGTTTTTAAGAGTTCTAAATTAGCCTGATTTGTGAGTCAGAAGGATGGTGCGCCAGCAACAACGTCACAATCACAGCTGCAACAACCGGGGGTCTTGGGGAGCCATTGAGAGTTGAGGAGCTCATAATACCGGAGGATTGTGATAATGGGACCACATATTTAATTTTACATATATTGACACCAGCAAGGATTATATTGGCTAAACACTGGAAAATGTGAACACCGTGTCAGATGAGGAAGTAATTTTGCCCAGTTGATCCAGTTCTACAGAGGAATAATTGAATCCGTCATCTGCACCTCCATAACTGTCTCGTTTGGCTCTGCAACCCAACAAGGCAGACAGAGACTTCAGAGGATCATTAGAACTGCAGAAAAAACAATGGCTACCAACCTGCCTTCCACGGAGGACCTGTATACTGCACGAGTCAAAAAGAGAAAATATTTATAGACCCCCTCACATCCTGGACATAAACTGTTTCAACTCCTACCCTCAAAGCGACGCTATAGAGCACTGCACACCAGAACAACTATTTATTTATTTATTTATTTATTAGATTTTTATACCGCCCCCCTCCCAAAGGACTCGGGGCGGTGAACAGCCAAAATTAAAAAAACATACAATATAAACAATTAAAATGCGTTTAAAACAGAATTAAATCCAAAATGGCTCCCCAATTTAAAACGCCTTACCCATACCCCTATAAATAAGACGAATTTAAAATTTAAAAATTTAAAATTTCCACATTTAAAAAGGGGGAAGTCTTAGGCCAGGCCAGCTTGATAAAATAGAAAAGTCTTAAGCACGCGGCGGAAGGTGCGCATATCCGGGATCCTACGTATCTCCGGGGGGAGCTCGTTCCAAATCGTAGGTGCCCCCACAGAGAAGGCTCTCCCCCTAGGGGCCGACAGCCGACATTGTTTGGCCGACGGCACCCGGAGGAGCCCCTCTCTATGGGAGCGTACTGGCCGGTGGGAGGCTATTGGTGGTAGCAGGCGGTCCCGTAAATAACCAGGTCCTAAGCCATGGAGCGCTTTAAAGGTGATAACCAGAACCTTGAAGCGCACTCGGAAGACCACCGGGAGCCAGTGCAGCTCGCGCAGGAGAGGTGTTACATGGGAACTCCATGTCGCTCCCATCACCACCCGCGCGGCCGCACTCTGCGCCAGTTGGAGCCTCCGAGTGCACCTCAAGGGGAGCCCCATGTAGAGAGCGTTGCAGTAGTCCAAACGAGAAGTAACGAGGGCATGAGTGACTGTGTGTAGGGAGTCCCGATCTAGATAGGGACGCAACTGGCGGATCAGGCGAACCTGATGGAAAATCCTCCCAGACACGGCCGTCACATGCTCTTCTAACGACAGCCGTGAATCCAGGAGGACACCCAGGTTGCGAGCCCTATCCATGGGGGCCAATGATTCGCCCCCAATAGTCAGCGATGGCACTAGCTGACTATATCGGGACGTCGGAAACCACAGCCACTCGGTCTTGGATGGGTTGAGCCTTAGCCTGTTCCTCCCCATCCAGATCCGTACGGCCTCCAGGCACTGGGACATCACTTCAAGGGCATCGTTGGGGTGGTCCGGGGTGGAGATGTACAGCTGGGTGTCATCCGCGTACTGATGGTACTTCACCCCAAAACCACGGATGATCTCGCCCAGCGGCTTTACATAAATGTTGAACAAAAGGGGCGAGAGGACCGATCCCTGCAGCACCCCACATATGAGGGGCCTCGGGGTCGACCTCTGCCCCCCTGTCAACACAGACTGCGACCGGTCAGAGAGAAAGGAGGAGAACCACCTTAGTACGGTGCCTCCCACCCCCAACTCTTCCAACTGGTGCAGCATGATACCATGGTCGATGGTATCAAAAGCCGCTGAGAGATCTAACAGGACCAGGACAGAGGAGCAGCCCCTGTCCCGAGCCCTCCAGAGATCATCAACCAACTAGACACAAGGACAGTTTTTCCCCCCATGCCATAACTCTGCTAAACAAATAATTCCCTCAACACTGTCAAACTATTCACTGTCTGCACTACTATTAATCTTCTCATCTTCTCATTGTTCCTATCACCCATCTCCTCCCACTTATGACTGTATGACTGTAACCTTGTTGCTGGTATCCTTATGATTTATATTGATATTGTTTCCTGATTGCTTATTTGTACCCTATGACTATCATTAAGTGTTGTACCTTATGATTCTTGATGAACGTATCTTGTCTTTTATGTACACTGAGAGCATATGCAGCAAGACAAATTCCTTGTGTGCCCAATCACACTTGGCCTATAAAGAATTCTATTCTATTCTATTTCCCGAACGCCATCACTCTGCTAAACAAATAATTTCCTCAACAGCGTCAAACTATTTACTAAGTCTGCACTACTATTAATCTTCTCATCGTTCCTATCACCCATCTCCTCCCACTTATGACTGTATGACTGTAACTTTGTTGCTTGTATCCTTACGATTTATATTGACTATTTCCTAATATGATTTGATTGCTTATTTGTACCCTATGACTATCATTAAGTGTTGTACCTTATGATTCTTGAGGAACGTATCTTGTCTTTTTAAGTGTATCTTGTCTTTTTATGTACACTGAGAGCCTATGCACCAAAGACAAATTCCTTGTGTGTCCAATCACACTTGGCCAATAAAGAATTCTATTCTGTTCTATTCCAATTCGAAAAATTTTAGACTGTGCTGAAATGGACAGATTAACTTTAAAAATAAAAGATAAAGAAGACACAGAATATTATTTGATATGGAATAGATTTTATGGGTGGTTAGAGACAAGAAGTTTTTGAGGAAGAACGAGGAAGAAAGACTATGAATGTTTGTATTAAAATAGAGATGGTTTATAACTACAATCATCATAATTAACAAAAATGTAAATAAGCCAATATGAAAAGAAACTTAATTAAAATTATTTGGTTATATTATTACTATTATTCTCAGTACGTATGTTATTACATTATTATTACTGTTATTAGTTCATGTGTTAATATTTATTACTATTTTCTATCTGGTCTTTTTCTTGTAAATGGTATACTTTGACAATACACTGTATTCAGAAATGTTTATGAATAAAATTATTTTAATTTTTTTTTAAAAAAGAGTGGACCAGAAGGAGTAATTATCCTTGCTATTTTCTTAGGGTTCACACTAAGAGGAACCCCACTGATGAAAAGTTTAAGGCCTCAGTGGCCTTAACAATCACTGCTTTTTCTCTCCAATTCCAGCAGTCCTCAAATTACGACCGTTCATTTAGTGACCGTTCCAATTACAAGGACATCGAACGAAGTGACTTATGACTGTTTTTCACACTTCCGACAGTTTTGCCGCATCCCCGTGGTCACGTGATCAAAATCCAGACGCTTGACAAGTGACTCACATTTATGAAGGGTTGCAGTGTCCCCGGAGTCGTGTGATCTCTTTTTTGTGAACTTCTGACAAGGAAAGTCAACAGGGAAGCCAGATTCACCTCACAATTGTGTTACTCACTTAAGGTCACCCACGTAGCTGAGATTATCTGCAGACCATCGTTTGAAAGTTCTGCAGGAAAAATGGACTAATTCTAAAACTAAACTCAAAAACTGTTTTCTGCAAGCATAGCAGAAGAATTTAAAAAGTTAAAAGCCTGCAGTGATTTTGTAGCAATTTATTTGGCCTATTTTTTTTTAATGGTTCCTGTTTTTTTTTTAAAAAAAAAAATTCATGGCTTCTTGACCTATTTTACTGCTTTTACAAGGGAGGGACGGAGGAAGGAAGGTGAAAGGAGGGAGGGAGGGAGGTGAAAGGAGGGTGGGAAGGAAGGAAAGAAGGAGGGAGGGAGGAGGGAAGGAAGGAAGGTGAAAAGAGGGGGGAAGGAAGGAAGGAAGGAAGGAAGGAAGGAAGGAAGGAAGGAAAGAAGGAGGGAGGGAGGAGGGAAGGAAAGTGAAAAGAGGGGGAGGGAAGGAAGGAAGGAAGGAAAGAAGGAGGAGGGAGGAGGGAAGGAAAGTGAAAAGAGGGGGAAGGGAAGGAAGGAAGGAAGGAAAGAAGGAAGGAGGGAGGAGGGAGGGAGGGAGGGAGGGAGGAAGGAAGAAAGGTGAAAGGAGGGAGGGAGGGAGGGAGGGAGGAAAGAAGGTGAAAGGAAGGAAGGAGGGAGGGAGGAAGGAAGGAAGGTGAAAGGATGGAGGGAGGGAGGAAGAAAGGTGAAAGGAAGGAGGGACGGAGGGAGGAAAGAAGGAAGATGAAAGGAAGGAGGGAGGGAGGGAGGAAGGAAGGTGAAAGGAGGGAGGGAGAGAGGAAGGAAGGAAGGTGAAACGAAGGAGGGAGGGAGGAAGGGAGGAAGGTGAAAGGAGGGAGGGAGGGAGGAAGGAAGGGTGAAAGGAAGAAGGGAGGGAGGGAGGAAGGAAGGAAGATGAAAGGAGGGAGGGAGGAAGTTCCTAAAATTGGGTAAGACTTCAAAGTAGAAAGGAAGCAAATAATTATGATAGTTAGGCCATCACCATGGACTGCTAGATTGTAAGAAGTTTGGAGCCTGAAGGAAATCGATTATCCAGAAATAAAACTAGATGTGAGAGATTTATTTCGGTAATAAAGTGGTCTTTAGCTGTCCTCTGGTGGATGCACCCAAGTTGCGTGCAATAAACACCATTTTAAGCGGCTATTTATGAGCTGTTTTTCTCTGGTTTTTGGATGCAGTTAATGACTCTGTATGATGCAAAAGACATAAAAAAAGTACCCACAGCCATCGTGTTCCACCCAAAAACCAAACAAACCCCAAAACCAACAACAGTTAGGAAAGACGTTTCTTAGAACTAATAAAAAAATAATAACCCAAATTTTACAGTTCTCTGCGATTCTTCAACAGCTATAAAGTTACACAAAAGGAACCAATAGAACGTTGCCTACTATTTGTATTTCTTGGAAACTTATTATTTTAACCGCTTGGGAGAGAGAGAGAGACGTCTTTCCAAGGAAGACAATTTTTCTAAGGGGGTCAACCTATTCTCCAAAAAATCTGAAGGCAAGACAAGAAGCCATGGATGGATACCAGGGGTGAAATCCAGCAGGTTCTGACAGGTTCTGGAGAACCGGGAGCGGAAATTTTGAATAGTTCGGAGAACCGGCAAATGCCACCTCTGGCTGACCCCAGAGTGGGGAGGGAATGGAGATTTTGCAATATCCTTCCCCCAGGAGTGGGGTGGGAAAGGAGATTTTGCAGTATCCTTCCCCTGCCACGCCCACCAAGCCACACCACGCCCACCAAGCCACGCCCACAGAACCGGTGAAATTGAATTTCACCACTGATGGATATTAATCAAAGAGAGAAGCAACCTGGAATTAAGGAGAAACTTCCTAACAGATTAACCGGTGGAACAGAAGTTGCCTTCAGAAGTTGTGGGGGCTCCACCACTGGAGGTCTTTAAGAAGAGACTGGACTAGTCACTTGTCTTGAATAATATACGGGCTCCTGACTGAGCAGGGGGTTGGACTAGAAGACCTCCGAGGTCCCTTCCAACTCTGCTTTTCTGTTAATTTATTACAACCCATCTATCCAGTCTCCTGGAATGACCAAAACAGGAGTCGCTCTCCTTTTTGCTACAGGTAGTCCTCGACTTACAACCAACTTTCATTTAGTGACCATTCAAAGGTTCTGAAAAAAGTAACGTGCGGCCGGTTTTCCTACTAACTAACCATTGCACGGTTAGACCATCAAAGTGTCAGCATTCTGATGCTGCCATAAAGAGACGAGGCTTGACTTTTCACCTACTTATTTTCTCTGTAGATAATATCCCCTAGGAGATGGGATGGGAGGGGGGGAACATTCCTGTGGGCTGAGGTCAGAAGTTGGGGAGACTGACTTGGAAGATGGCCAATGAGAAGATGAGAATTGGGGAACGGAAAGGGAAGGGTTTGGAGGTCAGAGGGTTAGTATCGGCTACGACGAAGTCGGGGCCAGATCTGTCATACTCAATAAATGGAATATTTCAGCAAAGATTAATTGTTTGGGAGTGCAATTTATTTGAGATGACATCGAAACCTGACACAAAGTTTGGACGCTAGGCAACTGGCATGTGCTTATGACAGTAACAGTGTCCCGGGCTCACCATGATCCGCTTGGGCGACCTCCTGACAAGCGAAGTCACTGGGGAAGTCGGATTCACTTAACAACCGGGTTCCTAACTTCACGACGGCAATGATTCACTTAAGAACGGTGACAAGGAAGTTGTAAAATGGAGCAAAAGCAGGGGTGAAATCCTCCCGGTTTGGACCGTATCAGGGCGATCCGGTAGCGATTGTGACAGGTGGTTCGGAGAACCGGTAGCGATGGTGGCACGAGGCTCCGCCCACCCAACCAGGTGTCATTACTTCCTGGTTTTAACCAGGAAGTAATGTGTTTTTTAGCCTCTGCACATGCGCAGAAGGTTTTGCGCATGTGCAGAGATTCTGCGCGCAAATGTGATGCGTGCGCTTCCAAACTGGTAAGGAAGGTAAGTAGATTTCACCCCTGAGCAAAAGTCATTTCACAACTGTCTTACCGAGCAACAGAAATTTGGGGCTCAGTTGTGGTTCCATAAGTAGAGGGTTACCTGTAGTATCTTTTTTAGGCTTTTGAAGGATGCTTTAATATCCCAGGTGTCTCTTTTTGAAAAATCCCCATTCATGATTCCTTCCTTCTTTCTTCTTAGGACTTCGTTCGCAGTTGGTCGTCCTTCTTATTGGAAGAACAGCTTAGATCTAAGTCAAGCAGGGTCGGATCTAAAACATTAGTCATGCTTTGGTCTAGCGATCCATCAAGATCGTATCAGATTTTAATTGCTAGGCCTTAGGACATAGAGAGAGAGAGACACTCTGCAGAAGCAACCTGCTGTGAAGGCCAAGCCCGTCTGCCGGAAGGCACAATGACACTCTTAACAGTTCTCGTCCCCAGAAGAGGCAGATGGAAGTGTTGACAAGGAGAAAGTCCGGTCACTTTGCTAAGTAGAGGAAAATGTTAGGTTTTATTCAAAGGAAGGGTAGGAGGAGAGAGAGAGAGAGATTGACCTTCTTCCACATGGAATGTTTGCATGTTAAAAATTAAGAAGGGGGATATAAATATACGTAAAAGATTTGAATTAAGAGATATATGTATGGGGGTGGAGGAAATGGGTAGATTATGAGCTGAATAAATGCCAAATTAGGATTTATTATATAGTTTTATAGCTGAAGGTTGCTTTGAAATGTATAGTATAGGGGGGATATAATAAAACAATGTTAGAAAGAAATGGTTAGCATGTGGGGGGGATGGTGTAAAAGGATGGTAAAGTATTATATAATTTGATATCAATTTGGATTTTATTTTTGGAGAAGCCATGGGGGGAGGGGAGGGGGAGGGGGGGTTAGGGAGGAGGAGGGGAAAAAAGGGAGAAAAATCTGTATTTGAAAAACTTTTTCAATACAAAAAAAAAATTAAGAAGGGGGGGTGGGGGAATGTTAAATTAATTATTTAATTAAACTTAATTAAATAACTACATCACTTTGATTTTCTCTCTCGTGAGGTTGATCCATCTCACAAGGAGTAGAAAAGGGCTGTGTTTAGCCTTGGTGGTTTTGTGTGTGGGGGGGGGGGGTTTGCCAGAAGACCAGAACGTGACGCTACCAAAATCACTTCCAATGTAATCTGATTTTTTTTTAATTGCTAGAAAGACAGACCAGAAAGTGAAACCTTATTATCCCTCAAGGCCCACTGCATTTAGGTGATGGGTGGCAGGAGAGGCATCTGTGGTGGGATTCAACCGGTTCGCACCACTTCGGCCGAATCAGTTGTTAAATTGCTGGCCCCTCCCCTCCCCACCTGTCCCAGAAGTCCCCACGTGTCCCGTTTTGGCTCCCAGGTAAGTGAGGGAGGCCTACTAGGCCAAAAATTGAGTGCGGGGATGGGTGGGTGCAGCGCATCCCCCCCCCGGCCCATTTTTGGTCCCAGGAGGCTACAGGAAGGTTTAATAAGCCCAAAATGGGGTGCGGGAGGCAGAGCGCCCCCCCACGGCTGTTTTTGCTCCCAGGGGGGGTGCAGGAGGCCGAGTACTGCCTGTCACACCCTTGGCCACGCCCACCATGGCCACGCCCACCCAGTCATTAGGACAGAGAACCGGTTGTTAAAATTATTTGAATCCCACCACTGCATCTACCATAATAGGTGGTGACAGAAGGAAGGGGGTGGGAGGGTTCCTTCTGAGAATTTTTCCTTTCTTCTCCTTCTGCGGGAAATTTGGGGTGTTCACCCTTTCATTTTGTCCCGCGACCAATAAAACTTTGGGGTGGCAGCAGCATAAAAATTTCAAGAGAGGGGCCTACCCACAGACAGTTCTCAATTTACAAGAATTTGTGTAAGTGACTTGGTACCATGGCACTGGGGGAAAAAAGCGATTTATGACTGCTTTCCACACTTACGACCGTTCCAACATATCGTATATTGATAATGGGACAAAGAGAGGTTGGAATTTGTTTTTCTGATTAATACACACCTTTAGCCTGGATTATACCTTCGTTAGTTTCCAGTTTTTAGCACAAAGTAACCATTTTAGTTCTCAACTTACAAGCATTCGTGTAAGTGACTTGGTACTATGGCACTGGGGGGGAAAAATAGCGACTTATGACCAGTTTCCACACTTACGACCGTTCCAGCAGCCTGATGGTCATGTGATCAAACTTCGGGCACTTGCCAACTGGCACACATTTGTGACAATTGTACTGTCCCGGTGTCATGCGATAGTCCATTGTAACCTTCCCTGACAGGCAAAGTCAATGGGGAAAGTCAGATTCACTTAATGACCGATTCACTTAACAGCTAAAGTGATTCACTTCATAAAAGTCATAAAACGGGGCACAATCGCTGCCTTGCTTAGCAACTGAAATTTTGAGGTCAACTGTAGTCGTGATTTGAGGATTATCTGTACTAAGAGATGCAGGTGGTTTATAAAATACGTAGAGAAATTAAGTAGATGTTACCTCACAAAATTTCTAATAAGTAGCCTCTCTTACAAAATGGAGGAGCTGTTCTATTTTTTTTTTAACTCTCCACGCAGGGTTAAGAACATTTGAGTTTTTTCTGCTTTCTTGGCCTTTTCTTCTGAACCAGAAAACTGATTTTTGGAAACCCTCGTGTGACACATTTTATGCTGAATTATTTAGAATCCTTCAGAATGTTTATATTGATAATGGGACAAAGAGAGGTTGCAATTTGTTTTTTTTTTCTGATTAATACACACTTTTAGCCTGGATTATACCTTCGTTTTTTAGCACAAAGTAACCATTTTAGTTGAACATATTAAAAGCTTCATTTATTATGAAGCGGATGGATGTTTTCTTTGACTCGTCACAACTTTACCTAACAGTAACATTTAAAATAGCTTTCCTTTTGGTGCAAACTTCATTCGTTGCTTCCAATAGACCATTAAGTTTCTTGAAACAATCCAGGCAAGTGAACCTAGCTTTCAATCAGATCAGTAAAAGACCCAATAGCCACATTCACGTTTGATGGTTATCCCAACTCCATCTTTATCTGTGCTGTCTCCATGTTGCAAAGGATGTGCTTATGATTCAATGCAGAATATAAAACTATGTCCCTTCTTGGGTCCTTTCTAAATAGAAAAAAACTCTCAAAAATTCTTCACGGGAAATTTATACCAGGCTCATGCTAATTTTAGTGCCATTTTTCTTTTTCCCAGTATCGCTTTTTTTAGTTGCTTAGCCGACCTTGTACAGGGCAGATAGGAGCATGAAGATATCGCAATACGGAGCCATTTTTCCCCATACTTATTAAGAGAGAACTTACCTTTCCAACAAATATCACTGGCTTAGCCCACCCCAAAATGTCTTATCATTTCGCATCATTCCATGAGTTAATTAGGTAAAGCTAGAAAAAGTGTGAATAGAAAGAGTGAATGGCTACTTCTATACTCACAATTTTATTTTTACCGAATTAACTGTTGGCCTTCTTCAAGCAAAGTTTTGAGAATCTTTCATAGTCCTTAAGTCAGGGGTCGGCAACCTGCAGCTCTGGAGCCGCATGTGGCTCTTTCATCCCTCTGCTGTGGCTCCTTGTCGCCGGTCGGCTCCACAATTGAAAGGGCTTTCGGTTAGGACAGGTAGAGGAAAAAGGATGCCGTGCTAGGAAGAGACTCTATGGTGGGGGGAACCGGACTTCCGATCAGCAGAGGAAAAAAGACGCCGCACTAGGAGGAGACTCTATGGTGGGGGAACCGGACTTCCGATCGGGTCCAGAATTGAATGGGGAGCTTCCAGTTAGGACCTTTGTGGCTCTTGGGAGTGTTTAAGGTTGCCGACCCCTGCCTTAAGTGATCGGTACCCTAAACCTTGCATATGCAGTCTTCAAGTCACAACAGTTCATTTAGTGACTGTTCAAAGTTAGAACGGCACTGAAGTGACTTATTCACACTTATGACCATTGTAGCACCCCCAGGGTCACGTGATCAAAACTCAAATGCTTGGCATTGGGTGTCCCAGAATCATGTGACCCACCTTTTGTGACCGTCTGACAAGCAAAGCCAATGGGGAAGTGATCCACTTAACTGTGGCAAGGTCATAAAATGGAGCAAAATTAACAACGGTCTCACTTAACAACAGAAATTTGGGACTCAATTATGGTTGTAAGTTGAGGACTACCCGTACTTGCATATATTTGTTTGGTGACTGAAGTTACAATGGCACTGAAAATGACCTACAATCAGTCCTCATACTTACGACCGTGGCAGCATCCTCAGTGACAAAATTTAGATGCTTGGTAACCAGCATGTATTCATGATGGTGATCGCCACTTGTGAACTTCCCAGCTAGGTTCCCACAAGCAAAGTCATTGGGGAGGGGGGGGGGGAAGAGAGCCAGATTCATTTAATGAACACATGATTCACTTAACAATTTTAATAATTCGTTTTAACCACCGTGGCAAAAAAGTCGTAGAATTGGGCACAACTTCCTTAACCAGGGCCGGATTTTCCTATAGGCTAACTAGGCTTCAGCCTAGGGCCTCAAGATCAAGAGGAGCCTACATTCAAATTGTTAGCAAAATTAAAATTACACTTTCACTATAGGTGAAAGGGCCTCATAAGTGGAATAGCCTAGGGCCTCTTTTCGTCTAAATCCGGCCCTGTCCTTAACCATCTTGATTAGCAACGGAAATTCTGGTCCAGTCAAGGACTATCTATAAATTCCCCAAATGTGGACATTGTTCTAGAACAGGCGTCTCCACACCTTGGCAACTTTAAGCCTGGCGGACGTCAACTCCCAGAATTCCCCAGCCAGCTTTGAGTTGAAGTCCGCCAGGCTTAAAAGTTGCCAAGGTTGGAGACCCCTGTTCTAGATCAACATTGCTCAACCTTGGCAGCTTGGGAGATGTGTGGACTTCAAGATGTGGAATTCTGGGAGTTGAAGTCCAAACATTTTCTGCCAAGGTTGAGAAACACGGCTCTAGAACAGGGGTCAGCAACCTGTGGCTCTGGAGCCGCATGTGGCTCTTCTATTCCTCTGCTGCGGTTCCTTGTCGCCGGTTGGCTCCACAATTGATAGGTCTTTCGGTTAGGACAGGTAGAGGAAAAGGACCCCGTGCTAGGAGACTCTATGGTGGTGGGGGAAACCAGATTTCCGGTCAGCATAGGAAAAAGGACACTGTGTTAGGAAGAGACTCTATGGTGGGGGAACCGGACTTCCAGTCGGCTCCAGAATTGAATGGGGGGGCTTCCAGTTAGGACCTTTGTGGCTCTTTGAGTGTTTATGGTTGCCGACCCCTGCTCTAGAGGTACCAGGTGAGGAATTGATCCACTACAGACCCCTGTTCTATCCCAGCCAATTGTAATATAACTTTGACCGTTAAGATCGATCTACAATATCCAAGAATGGCCTGTGGAAAAGAGATCCATGGAGAGAAGGATCTAGCGTTCCCGACACGCTTAATCCTTAGAGACATATCTTTTGCTAAACCTAATGTACGCACGCATTGCTCATAGAAGTAGCAACAGACTTATATACCGCTTCGGTGTTTTACAGCCCTCTCTAAGCGGTTTACAAAGTCAGCGTATTGCCCCCAACAATCCTCATTTTACCGATTTTGGAAGGAAGGCAAGACTCGGTGAGGCTCGAACTCCTGGCCGTTGGCGGAATTAGCTTGCAATACGTTCTAACCATTACGGCTCATTTCATGTGGCGACATAAAATTGTACTTACCGGCATAAAGTCCAGGAAACCACAGTGTTACAATATATTCGGGATGGCAGTCTTAATCTTAACGGGGAGCCAGCAGTACCCCAATTTTAGGCCCAGCCTTCCCTAACAGGCCAGTTAAAACAACCAGTTTAGCGAGCCCCGAAATCTCAGTAGGCTAGGTTTTGAAGGCTGAAACCCATTCTAAAAAACCTTGCTGGTGCTTGCTGTTAATTTTGTAGGTTAAGATATTGGGCAGCCGTTAAAAAAAATGGTAGTTTAATCAACCTTTTTGTTTTGTGCAATCCAGAATATTCAATCACACGGTAAGGAAAAAGCTGCTAATGCTTGAATTAGAGTAAGGATTCCCCAACCGTGGCGACTTTTAAAACTTGTGGATTTGAACTCCTATTCAAAGATCGTAAAAGGGGATCTCACTTGATCCCAGGACCCTGCCACTGTCATAAAACATAAACACGAGTCAGTTAAGCACCTGAATTTCGATCACCTGACCATGGAGACGATTTGAATTCTCATAATTCCCCAGCCAGCCATGCTGGCTGAGAAATTCTGGGAGTTAAAAGTGCAGAAGCCTTTAAAAATCACCAAGAGCCCCCTAATATGGAGATATACAGGTAGTCCTTGACTTACAACCTCATTTGAGCCCAACATTTCTGTTGCTAAGCGAGACGCTGGTTAACTGAGTTCTGCCCAATTTTTTTCCCCTTTTGGTTAATCACCGCTGTTGTTAAGTCAGTAAGTGAATCTGGTTTCTCTACTAACTTTGCTTGCCGGAAGATCGTAAAAGGGGGATCTCACTTGATCCCAGGACCCTGCCACGGTCATAAAGGTGAGTCAGTTGATAAGCATCTGAATTTCGATCACCTGACCACGGAGACGCTGCAATGGTCGGAAGCGTGAAAAACAGTCATAAGTGCGGTTGTTAACTTTGAACGGTCACTAAACGAACTGCCGTAAGTCGAGGACTACCTGCGTTAAATGCAAGTGCTAATCTACCTTTAAGGACGGGAAGACTCCATGCCCTTCGGTTTAAGGACTTCAAGAGTGGCCTTTCTAGAAAGCAGCAGAGCAATCTATGATCAAGACCAGAGGTCTTCAAAGATGGCCGCTTTAAGACTTGTGGACTTCAACTCCCAGAATTCTCCAGCCAGCTATGCTGGCTGGAGAATTCTGGGAGTTGAAGTCCACAAGTCTTCAAGCGGCCAACTTTGAAGACCTCTGGTCAGGACCAAGACACAAACGCCATTAACCTTTCAATTAAAACACCGTTAACGGGAGATCACTGCCATTGGAATGATTTTTTTTTTTTCCCCGAAACACAATTTGGGAGACAACTCTATAACGCTTCAAAGCTTGCAAGGAACCTGTTCAAAGACTTTATTTTCACGTCCCATCAAAATTAGCCATGGCCGCCACGTAATCATATGCACCGTAGAACTTATCGTAACCCTTTCTATGTTGCCTCTCTCCTCTTCGTCGTGTAATTTCTTCAGGCCTATTCTTTCTCGGATAACCTGCCCCCTTTTCCCCCCTCCAAAAGTTGCATGCCTTCTGTTTCAAAAGGCTTCGGATAACATGCCAAAATTGTTCCGTATCGAGCAACTCGAACACGGGGCAACCTCCGAGCCCACTCCCTCCTTTTATTATTATTATTATTATTATTTTTGTGGCAGACTGGGTGATACAAGACGCCGCGTTTTTCTCTCCCAAAAATCCCTGCCAACTATCGGGCGGGGGATTGCGACATCACCCACACGTCACCTTGGTTTAGCAATGTTCTTTTTTTTTTATTATTATTATTATTATTATTTCCAGTTTACGGTGAAAAGATGCTCTCTTTTTTTTTCAATCTTCAATTAAATACTTCGTAAAGAAAAAAAAAAAACCCGGAAAAAGAAAAAAAAGGAAAAAAGAAAAAAGAAAGGAGAAAAAAATATATTTACAAATTCACGTGACCGGTAATTTTATCCTTTTTTTTTTTTTTTGATTTTTTTGTTTCGTTTGTGGTTTCGTTGTCGTTTTTGCTTTTTGTTTTCCTTTCCGTTAACAAGCGCGCAGCTCCGTTTTAACTATCCAAGCGTAGACGAAGCGGGTCGCGGCTGCCTCTAATCCGTCCACTCGGAGGCGGGCACGAGGCGGGACGGCGAAGGGTTGCGAAGGGGTGAGGTTGGCGCCAGAAGGCCAAGGCAGCCATGGGGGAAAGGCTTGTGGAGGGTCAGGGAAGCTCAGGGCCGCCCTCACCTCTTGGCCAGTGAGACGCCGGCAACTCCCAAGCAGCAAAAGGTGAAGGTTTTGAAATGATTTCTCTTGCGCTTGCAAAATTGTTTTCCAAAGAAACATCCATTCTGGGTTGGGGGGGGGGAGGTGGATGGGTGGTTTTTTTACGTTAATTCCAGGCGGTGATAACTCCACCCACCCCCCCAAAAAAGTGGCCAACGATCTGAGAGGATCAGGGGGGGGGAAAGAGCCGTTTGTGTGGACAGTTTAAAGAGTTCTATTCTCCAACCTCAAAAAGATTTAATAAGTCTATATTTATATTTTATATATATATTTATATAATCTCTATATTTCAGCCATAAAGTGGGGAGGGGGAGGGAGGGAAGGGTGGAGTGGGGGAAGAGAGGAGAGGAGAGGAGAGAGAGAGAGTGGGAGAGAGAGAGAGAGAGATGGCAGGAGCATAGGCATTGGGTTGGCTGCCCACCCCCTTTCCATCAAAGACATGTGTTTCAGGGTGCTTTTGCACCAGAATTAGGGGGCCCCCCGCTCATGAAAATCATTCAGGCACCCGGGCGCGCGCCCAGGAGGGGGGGGGCTGAGCGGAGTGCCCACAGCAAACCTACCTCCTTGAGCATCAATTTATTATCGTCAGACACAAACCAATACAGGCTGTTAAAACGAAAAAAAAAAAGGAGAAAAAAAAATCCCAACCAAAAAAAAAAAGAAAAGAAAGAAAAAAAAAAGGGAAAGAAAAAAAAAATAAGTCTTATGAGGGCAGGCAGGAGAAAAGTTGGCAGAGGTCAGCCCCGCGTCTCGTTTCCCACGCCATCGCCCAAGGGAGTCCAGGCTCCGAGGAGGGGCCAGAGCAGCAGGGCAGGTTCGGTCTGCCCCCCGCCGCCCTCCCCTCTTGTGGGCTGCTCAATTGTTGTCGGATTCGTCCTCAGCTTCACGCAACCAAGTGTAAAAGGCTGTGACCGACTTGAGGGCGACACCTTTCCCTTGCTGCTCGGCTGGGTCCTTGCTCGACTCCCACTTGTAGAAGGCGTCCTCTTTAATGACGTCCTCGTCGTACAAGGCATCGAAGAACATTCGAAGGAGGTCTGGAAGGAAGGAGAGGAGAGGTCAGCTTGTGAGGACCTTTGCCCGCTAAGCCTCGATACCGGTAGCCCTCGGCTGACGACCACAGTTGAGCCCAACGTTTCTGTGGCTAAGTGACTTTTTGCCCAATTTTACCACCGTTGTTAAGCGAATCACGGCAGTTTATTTATTTATTTATTGGTTCAATTTATATGCCGCCCTTCTCCGGAGACTCAGGGCGGCTTACAATGCGTTAAGCAATAGCCTTCATACTTTTGTATATACCTGCTTAGTAGGGCTTTCGCCCCCTCCCCCCCCCAAGCGGTGTTCTTTTTTTATACAAAGTCAGCTTATTGCCCCCACAATCCGGGTCCTCATTTTACCTACCTCGAAAGGATGGAAAAGGCTGAGTCAACCTTGAGCCTGGTGAGATTTGAACTTGCAGTAATTGCAGACAGCTGGTGTTACTTAACAGTGCTTTAGTCTGCTGCGCCACCAAGGCTCTTGTTCATGTTAGTACAGGTAGTCCTCGATGTACAACCACAACAGATCCCCAAATTTATGTCACTGAGACATTTGTTAAGTGAGTTTCGCTCCATTTTGAAACATTTGTTAAGTGAATCACTGCAAGTGTTAAAATGGATAGCATGGTTGCTAAAAGTGAATTTGGTTTCCCCACTGACTTTGTCAGAAGGTCACAAAAGGGGATCACATAACTCTGGGACGCTGCAATCGTCATAAATGCGAATCAGTTGCCAAGCATCCGAATTTTGACCGTAAGACCACGGGGCATGCTGCAACGGTCGTTAAGTGTGAAAAACGGTCATAACAAGTCACTTTTTTTCAGTGCCGTTGTAACTTCCAAAATGAACTGTCGTAAGCCGAGGACTATCTGTAACCTGGTTGTTAAGTGAACCTGGCTTCCCCATTGACTTTGCTTGTCAGAAGGTCGCAAAAGTTATTTGCATGGCACCGGGGACATTGCAACTGTCAGAAATACATGCCAGTTGCCAAGTTTCTGAATTTTGATCACATGACCCTGGGGAAGCTACAACGGTTGTAAGCGTGAAAAATGATCATAGGTCACTTTCCAGTGCTGTTGTAACTTCCGACAGCCACTAAACAGATGGTTGAAAGTCAAGGGCTACCCGTAGTAAAATTTGTCCTTTTATAGCAGTAAAAGGTAACAGGTAAAAGGAGAAGACTCCTGCGAGTCCCTTGGACTGCAAGGCGAACGAACAGGTCAGTCCTAGAGGAGATCAACCCTGACTGCTCTTTAGAAGGCCTGATCCTGAACATGAAACTCAAATGCCCAGAATATCATCAGGCTCCAACTACCAGCCCTGGACGACATCTTCGAATCTCGCTGTTTGAGGAAGTTGCACAACATTCTCAGAGGCTCTTCCCATCCTGCTTACAATCTTTTTGGACTATTGCCTTCTGGCAGAAGATACCAGAACAATTAAAACTCGGACCACACGTTTTCTGAATAGTTTTTATCCCAGAGCTATAATTGCACTCAACGATGAAATAAAGGGCCGCCATCAGTGAGCTGTTGGACAGTATTACTTGGTCTGTTGTGTGGATGTTTGGGTGGTTTAGGGGTGGGGAATTGTGGTGGGTGGGAGTGTGTTTGGGGATTGTTATGTGTGTTGGACCTGGTCTTTGGGTGTTCAGTGAATTTTGTTATATGGGTATACTGTGTATACACGTACAATGACAATCAAGTTATTATTATTAAATACTTTGGCCACCTAATGAGAAGGAAGGACTCCCTGGGTAAGAGCCTAATGCTGGGAAAGACGGAGGGCAAAAGAAGAAGGGGACGACAGAGAAGGAGGTGGCTGGATGGAGTCACTGAAGCCGTCAGCGTGAGCTTCAATGGACTCCAGGGGATGGTAGAGGACAGGAAGGCCTGGAGGAACGTTGTCCATGGGGTCACGATGGGTCGGACACGACTTTGCAACTAACAACAACAAAAACTTCAGCCACAAGGAAACAGGTTTTTTATTAAAATGCTTCCAGTTGTGAGCCTAACCATCCAAGCCCAGTTTCCTTCCTCATTGGAGAAAGGTAAGACACCCTGGCCTTCCCCCAACATGGCGCCCTCTGAATAAATTTGGACTACAACTCCCAGGATGCCAGATGTAAAAGGCAGAGAGGTTTCCAAGTTAAAGAGTCTCGACACATCTGGGAGATGGCCACATTATGAAAGGTTGGCAATGAAGTTTGCCTGCAATATTTCTCAGGTCTCCGAACCAAGCAGGGTGGCTGGATTTCAAATGGCAGGATGAAAAAAAAAATCCATTTGATGTATTCTAAAAGAGCCTTGGTGGCGCAGTGGTTAGAATACAGTATTGCAGGCTAATTCTGCCGACTGCCAGCAGTTCAATCTTGATCGGCTCAAGGTTGACTCGGCCTTCCATCCTTCCGAGGTTGGTAAACTGAGGATCCAGATTATTGGGGGGTAATAGCAGCGGTGAAATTTAAATTTTTTACTACCGGTTCTGTAGGCGTGGCTTGGTGGTGGTGGTGGGTAATGTGACTGGGTGGACGTGGCCAACTTTTTTTTTTTTTAACTTTTAAAAGCTTTTTTTCTACAACTTTTAAGAGGTTGCAGAACAAAATGCTTTTAGAAGCCTCTGACGATCAGGCAACTCAGCTGGGATCGCCAGAGGCTTTTAAAGGCATTTTTTTTTTCTACAACCTCTTCGGCTGAAGAGGTTGTAGAAAAAATGCTTTTAAAAGTAAAAAAAAACAGCCTCTGATCATCATGCGGCTCAGCTGGGCATGGGGGGGGTGTGCGCGCAGGGATTTTTGCTACCGGTTCTCCGAACCACCCGCCACCATCGCTACCAGATCGGGCGATCCGGTCCGAACTGGGAACATTTCACCCCTGGGTAATAGGCTGATTCTGTAAACCGCTTAAGAGAAGATTGTAAAGCACTGTGAAGCGGTATGTAAGTCTAAGGGCTATTGCTATTTTAACTACCTTGATAGCATTGCAAAAGGCCTGAGAAACCTCTTTGCTGAGCAGGCTATAAATTGCTGGTGGTTTTAACTGAATGTTTCGTTAATGTTCTAGGCAAACTTCTTTTTGTTTTTTCTTTGCAAACCCCTTTTAAGGATTTGGAAGCTGGCAGTGTGTGAACATTTGAGAAACAGAAATAGAAATTAACTGTGCAATGGCCACTTTTGAGGGCTGTCCTTCCAAGGCTTTGGAGGACGTCATATAAACCTGGCACTCAGGTAATGCACACCTGATGTTGATCAGAAGTAAGAGGCCCAATGGGAATTTGTGGTGTTTGTGAGTTTTGTAGCTTGCTTGCTAGGAAAACAGTGACAGTCAACATTGTTAGCACTTATCATTCAGCACTCCATTCCCAGAGAAATACAGTTCTCCTTGACTTACAACAGTTACAACGGTACCGAAAGGAGTGACTTATGACCATTTTCCACGCTTACGACCATTGCAGCATCCCCGGGGTCACGCGGTCAAAATTCAGATGCTTAACAACTGACTTATATTTATGACAGTTGCAGTGTTGTGGCTCCATTGCCTGAGCCTGGGCTATCGACAGATGCAGACTCTGAGAGTGAGGGAGAGGAGTTGGCAAGGCCTCCCTCTCCAGGACTCTCCTCTCTGGCAATGCCTCTGGAGGACACCGAAGGCCAAGAGATAGGCCCAGAGCCAAGCACGTCCCCGCAGCCACAGGTGGACAGCGATGAAGGAGTTAAGTGCTGCCTGGATCCTCGACAGCGGCGCAGGGAGAAGTGTGTGCAGCAGAGGGGAAGGCGTGCCAGAGATTAGCTGAGTCACTGGATCACACCCCAGGGTATAAATGTGGGTGTGGTGGCCGGTTCAGTTTGTGACGAGCAAAAACTAAAAATAATCCATGATCTTTGCGTTACTGGACTTCTGCCTGCCTTCTCGGACTGCATTTGGACTAATCCTTGTATTGCTGAAACTTTGCCTGCTTTATCGGAATGCTTGCAGTCTAATCTTTGTTTTGTGTGAGTAAAGTCTGAATTGGCAGCTAGCCACTGGGTTGCTGCCAGCTTTATCTTCAAAGACTTTGTCGTGTGGCTTATTAACTCCGGGTCGTCTGTGGGGGTGCGTGTGTGGGACGGGGACAGAACATGCAGAGTCCCAGTTCTCACAAAATCGACGGGGAAGCCAGATTCCCTTAACAATTGTGTCACTAACGTTAAGAACTGCAGTGATTCACTTCATGACTGTGGCACGAGCGGTCCCAAAAAGCGGCCAAAGGCACTTTTAACTTTCTTGTTCAGCAACAGAAATTATGGGCTCAGTTGTGGCTAAATCGAGGACAACCTGTTATTATTTTAACCTCATCAAAATGCAAAATGCAGGAGGAAGAAAAAAGGCCAGCCTTTAATACCCAATGATAATCAAGTCAGTGAAGTTTGAATATATATATATTTTCTAATCTTCCTATCTTTTTTTTTTGCAAACCATCTGCCAAGAACATCTTCAAAATTCAGCCTTAAGGCCTGATCATTTCAAGACTACTTTCTGTCACGCTGATCAAAGGATGTTTCTCAATGTCTGTAATTTCCCCCTTCCATTATAATCAGGCACATGTGTCTCGTTACCAAAAATATCAAAATCCTGCTATCTGAATACATGATCAAGTGGAAGAGCGCAGCTGGTTCCTAAGGTATCTGAAGCAATTTATCCCTCCTTCTGATGCTTTCTGTTCTGCTTCAGTGTCCTCATTTGCTAACCAGCTTGTCTAAGGAGGATGGGGTTTAGGAAAAAAACGAAAGTGGAAACGGAGCGTTTTTGAAAGGCACGCTGGCTTAATGGTTTTGAAAAGTCCACTGCTGAAGCCTTGGGATAATTTTTTTTCCTTCTGTTTCCTCTTCATCTTAGCAACTAATGATTTCAGAGATCTACTGGCTTTTAGTAAAGGTCAAGTAATCCTTGACTTACAACAGTTCATTTAGGGATCGTTTGAAGTTACAATGGCACTGGGAAAAAAATGACTTATGACTGTTTTTTCACACTTACGACTTTCGCAGGATTCCCCGTGATCATGGGATCTGAAGTTAAAATGCTTGGCAACGGGTTCAGATTTATGACCTTTGCTGTGTCCCAAGGACAGGTTTGTGACCTCCTGACAAGCAAAGTCAATGAGGAAGCCAGATTCACTGAACAACCCTATTACTAGCTCAGTAACTGCAGTGATTCAGTGAACAGCTGTGGTAAGAAAGGTCGTAAAGTGAGGCAAAACTCACTTAACAGCTGTCTCAATTAGAAACAGAAATGTTGGACTCAACTGTGGTCTTAAGTCAAGGACCAGCTGTACAACATATCCAAAAAAGGTGGCCAGATCATAAGGGCATTAGGCTGCTCAGAATTTTATTTTGACCTGACCTGTCCTTTAGTTCCGGAGCTGCTTTTCCCAAAAGGCAATTGGGGTTTGGGTTTTTTTGGGCTTCTTTGAAAACGTTTAGCTCAGTAATGGCTAACCTTTTTGCCTGGGGAAGGCCTGTTTTTCGCCCTCCCCAGGCTCCAGGGGCCTTCTTGGAGTCTGGGGAGGGCGAAAACAGCCTCCCCCCTCCCCCCGGAGGCCGGAAATGGCCCGTTTCCCGACATCCGGTGGGCCCGGAAGGCCCAAAAATCAGGTGGCTGGAGGTGCAGTGGAGCTGAGCTAGGGCAACGCTTGCGTGCCCACAGATATGGCTCCGTGTGCCATAGGTTCGCCATCACGGGTTTAGCTTCTCATCCAAAAACTTCTTCAGTTCAGAACTGAAGAAGCTTCTTGGATGAGAAGCTAAATATTTTCAAAGAAAAAAGAAATGCCAAGAAAGTCCAGTTGCCTTTTTGGGAAAAGCACCTTTGGGACAACCATGACCTGGATGATTGTGAATCTCCATAGACACCTGACATTTACGATTCAAAGTCCAATTCTCACAAGACAGAAACAAGCATGCCGAGTGAGTACAGCTTTCTCTGAAAATAAGAGTTGACTGGAAAATAAGCCCTAGTATGATTTTTTTCAGGATGCTTGTAATATAAGCCCTACCCCAAAAATAAGCCTCAGTTAAGATTGTCAGCCAGACAAACACATTTAGTACCGTATTTCCCCGAAAATAAGCCCTAACTGGAAAATAAACCCTACTGTGTCTTTTGGAGCAAAAATTAATATAAGACCCAGTCTTATTTTCGGGGAAACATGGTAGCAGAGTCACATGGTTTGCTATTCAGGATGAGTTCTACTCGGTTTCTACATTTCTGGAGGCGGAATTCATGCCACTGACTTCATGTCCTTCCCCTCTCCCTCCCTCCCTCCCTGTTGGGATCATTTTGTGGAACGGAGAGGAGACTTACTTGCTGGCTGGTCCAGCTTCACCACTAGGGCTTGTAAAGCATAAAGGGCCTGGAGCTCCTTATCTTCATCGCTCAAGTATTTCTGCAGCAGCTTGCCTCGGCTCTTAATCACAAGATTGTCCATCCGGTAAGGATTCTCGACTGTAGCAGAGGAAGAAAAGGAGAGGTCAGCTGAACAAATGGACAGCGGACAGTTTTCCGCCTAGCCCCAAGGATGATGCTAGCAACATTCACAACCCTCTTCCCCCCATGGCCCTCCCTCGGCTTCTAATAGGATCCTGGGAGGGTCAGGGGGTCTCATTCCTCAACATTCCTCTTGAACGAGAAACGTTTTCGAAGAAAAAAAATAAAAAAAAGTCCAGTTGTCTTTTGAAAAAGCATCTTTGGGAAAAACCATCACCTGGATGATTGAGAATTTCCATAGACATTTCTCCTTAAGGCGGAGATATACAGCTCTGGTTCCAGCCAGCTGAACAGGCCAATGATGAAGACTGGAATTCTGCAGTCTCCAAGTTTGCCTTCCAGGTCTCTGGCCTGCCACCTTAGGGGTCCTAGCAACACCACCAGCTGTGCTCTGTAGCCCAACCAGTGGTGAAATTCAAAAATTTTCCCTACCGGTTCTGTGGGTGTGGCTTGGGGGGAGGGGGGGTCATGTGACTGGGTGGGCATGGCCAACTTTTTTTTTTTTTACTTTTTTAAGGCATTTAACTAAAAAAAAAGGTCCGACGATCAGGTGTGACAATCAGCTGTGCCCAAGCTGTGGAACCTTTTTTTTTCTTTTCTTTTTTTTCTTTTTAACTTTTTAAAAGCATTTTTTTTATTATCGGTTTGGGAGAATAGATAGTAAAAAATGCTTTAAAAAAGTAAAAAAAAAAAGATTCCGACGATCGTGTGTCACAGCTGATTGTTAGAATCTTTTTTTTATGTATTTTTTTTTTTTACTAACGATTCGGGCGAACCGGCTGGGACCGGTAGCATTTCACCCCTGAGCCCAACCCATACTGAGGGGGTCCAGACAACTAGGAAATGCTCCTGAGGGACTGATAGGGGACTGCTCTTCTCAGCTGAGAGCAACTTTAACCAATTTTGCTGCATGGGATCCCCAAAATATGTGCCTCCTCCAAAGCCCCCCAATCCACCCCACCTGCCCTTTGATAACAGTAAAGGCTTACAGACTACGGCAGAATGGCACACTGACATCATCAGGGCCCTGATAAACATAATGGAGGAGACCTGCTGTTCACTCAGGTTTACCTGGCAGGAGAGGAAAAACAATGCTCAAAATTAGTGGTCAGAAAATACAGGTAAAGTCCTCAATTTACAACAGTTCATTTAGGGATCGTTCGAAAGTTAAAACGGCACTGAAAAAAGTGAGTTTTTTTCAGTTATGACCATGCCAGCATCCCCATGGAGACACGATCAAAATTCAGATGCTCGGCAACCGAACCGACTCGTATTTATGACGGTTGCAGTGTCCCAGGGTCATGTCATCCCGTTTTGCAATCTTCTGACAAGCAGAGGAAATCAGATTCAATTAACAACTGGGTTACTAATCTAACAACTGCAGTGATTCACTTAACAACGGTGGCAAGAAAGGGTGTAAAATGGGGCAAAACTCGCTTAACGAATGTTTCACTTAGCGACAGAAATGGTAGGCTTAGTTATAGTCATACGTTGAGGACTACCTGCAAAGTGTCGTGTTACAGCCGGGTCAGTTCTTAAACGGAAGGAAGGAACAAGGAAGACTGCCGTGCTCTCTCTCAGCAAAATAGCAGAAGTGCCTAAGGCAGTGTTTCTCAACCTTGGCCACTTTTAAGAAGTGTGGACTTCAGTTCCCAGAATTCCCCAGACAGCCTAGCATAGAATTCTGGGAGTTGAAGTCCACATGTCTTAAAGGTTGCCAAGATTGAGATACGCTGATCTAGGAATACAATACAGTGAGATAAAGTGGCCTAAGAATACAATACATTGATTGTCTGTTCAACCGCTTCCATCCTATGCGCAGAGGCTGCTGGTTTTTTTGAACTAGGCTAACACTGCACCCTGCAGGGCTGATTCATGGGAAACCACTCCTTCCCAGAGACGGTATTCAGCCGGTTTGGGCAAAACGGTAGCTCCGATGATCAGTTGGCCCCACCCATCTGCCCCAGCTCTATCCTGTCCTTTATTTCCTGCTTTGTAGCTCATCTCAATCGCGCAGCACAGCTGATTTCCCCCCCCCCCAATCGCTGTTCTATGTTGCTGACTTGGAAGGTAAGCAGCTAAGCTTCTAAACGCTCCATTTTCAGCGCTGCGCGCAACCGCCTTACATGCACACACAAAGCAGACGCTCAATGAACCGGTTGTTAAACCAGCAGCATCCCACCACTATTGAAGGGCAATTTCTCAAAAATTGTCATCAACTGCCCAAGGACTCTCACCCCTTCTGGCAAAAGTCAACGTTAACCAGCTACCGCAGTGGCCAACACCTACATCGGGGCGAAAACAATATTGCCTCGAGGAACTGTGAACCACTCACTTAAGTTAGTCCCTTCTACAGGAAAGATCCGTCTCTTTTCCTACATTCTGGTTAATTTAAATTTCCAGGCAGAGCAGAAAGAGATTACAGGGAGTCCTCGACTTACGGCCACAATGGAGGCCAAAAATTTTGGTTGCCATTTAAGAGAGTTGTCCAGTGGGTTTTGCCCCATTTTACGCTCTTTTTTTGCCGCTGTTGTTAAAGAGAATCACTGCGGTTGTTAAATGAACTATGTAAGTCGTTATGTGAATCTGGCTTTCCCCAATTGACTTAAGCTTATTGGAAGCTAGATGGGAAGATTTACTGTTGTGACCCACCAGTGAAGCTGGCGGCAGACTCGGGCAGTGAGGAGATTGGGGAGGAACATGGGCCAGTCCTGGAGTCTGGGGAAGGCTCTGATGAGGGCTCTGCACCAAAGGCAGAGAAGGGGCCAGGGCCATCTGACAGTTATCAGCTTCCTTCGGAGTCGGAGATAAGTAGGGTTGAAGAACAGCTGGAGCCTGTTCCCGATGTGCGTATGCGCCGAGCTGCCAGAAGGGAACAGTTAAGGAACAAGGGCCGACTCAGGAGTAAAGCCACAGGTGGACGGTGAATGGCCCCTCCCATAGGGAATAAAGAGGAGCGAAAGTGGAAGGGAATTTGCAGGAGACAATTAGTTCATTTCATTAGTGTGAAGATCTGTTCCTGACTCTCAAGAGATTCCTTGCCAAGTCTTTTCTTGTACAGCATTGCGTTTGGAAGATATTGGCCCAGCAGTTCTCCAAGGTTGATAAAGTCTGTGGTTGTAAATTCACCCTGGAAAGACTGTTTGCCGGGACTTTGCTGGATGTGAATGAGAAGAATTCACATTAGCTTAATAAAAAGGGGTTTTGTCCGGAGAAGGAGTCTGCTTCGTGCTTTTGTGAAGCCTAGGTCAGAACAATTACAAACAGTGATCATATGACCCCCACAATGGTCATAAATATGAACCAGTCGCCTGAATTTTGATCACGTGACTACCAGGGGGAGGCTGCAACGGTCATAAGTGTGAAAAAGTCACCCTTTTCAATGACGTCGTAACTTTGAATGGTCAGTACCCAAATGGTTGTAAGTCAGGGACTACCTGTAGCTGATTCTGCCCATCCTTCCCACTCTGCCTCCCCCCATGGAAAAATAGAATTCTTTATTGGCTAAGTGTGGATTGTCTCCGGTGCATAAGCTCTCAATGTACACACAAACAGGAGTGATGGCTCATAGATCACAATCATGGTTACAGTCATTAATCGTAAGATGCAAACAAGTGACAAATCATAAGATACTAATAGGAGAAGGAAATAGGAAACATGAAACGGATAATAGCAATAAAGCCTACTAAAAGCTGCTGCCGCAGCCTTTCAAAGGATTCCTCACCTCAATCCAATCATATATTCTTTGGTTATTGGCATTTTCTTTTAATAGCTTATCTAGCTGTCTGCAGAGTTCTTCAGAGGTGAGCTCCTTCCGACTAGGAGCATCCGAACTATCGCCCATGGTGTATTCGACTTTCTGGAAATAGAAACAAACGGGGAGCAGATCTGGTTAGGATAACAGGGGACAGGCAAAATTGGATGTCTAGGGAGCTTCTCAGTCATCCAGGTCACAGTTGTCCCAAAGATGCTTTTTTTTTCCAAGAGGCAACTGGACTTCCTGGTTTTTTTTTGAAGACGTTTCGCTTCTCATCCAGTCAGAGCTTGAAGAAGCTTCTTGGATGAGAAGTGAAACGTCTTCAAAGAAAAACCAGGAAGTCCAGTTGCCTCTTGAAAAGGCACTTTTCATAGGCATTAGGGGTCTGTTGAGGGGGAGCCCCCCTTCTTGGGTTTGTTTTGTGCGGCAAACACGCGCACGCAGCACTAAGTGCTGAAAAGGGAACACTTCACATGCGAGGGCGCGCTCATCAGTGCCGCGACCAGAAAGAGAAGTTGCCCAGGGGCCATCTGTGCACTGAATAAGGTACTTCCGGTTTCCAGCGCATGGCACGCGCTGATCAGCTGGCAGCCTGCATTCTCACGGCACACATGCTCACGTGCATGGGTGTCCCGCCAAATGCTTCCAGCCCCAGAGGAGGAATGCGCAGTTCTGCATTGGGGGGAGGAAGTGTTTATCTCAGACTTTTGAGATGGGAGGGGCCAGAATGAGGGGCAGCACCAATGAGAATTCTCCCTGCTTGAGCGTCATCGGTCTCTGGGCAGAGTCCTTTCGAACTTCACCTGAAGGAGAGACTGTTCTGGAGGGAGGGAGGGAGGGAGGGAGAAGAGACAGAAAGAAAGAGAGAGAGAGAGAGAGAAACAGAGGGACAAAATGAGGGAGGGGGGAGAGAGGGGGAGGAAGAGAGAAAGCGAGAGTGGGAGAAGAGACAGACAGAGAGAGAGAGAGAAACAGGGACAGAAAGAGAGGGGGGAGAAGACAGACAGAGAGAGAGAGAGAGAGAGAGGGAGGGAGGGAGGGAGGGAGGGAGGGAGGGAGGGACAGAGAGGAAGGGAGGGAGGGAGACAGAGGGAGAGAGAGAAGCAGAGAAAGGGGGGATCTTGGCCTGAATAATCAACTTGGGCTTCTTCTCTGCACAGAACTCTCTCCTCCAGTGGGTGAAGTCAAGGGAGACTGCCCGGAGACCAATGACGCTGCAGAAGGGACACTTCCCATTGGTCCTCCTCCTTTCTGGACACTTCTAATTCCAAAGTTCGAGAAAGCCCCATTCCCGGCTCACAAGAGTAGCTCTTCCGGTTTCCGGCACTGCCTCACGCACAAAGGCCGGCTGATCATCGCGTGTGCATCTGCGCCAGAAACCCGGAAGAGGAACGGGGCGACACTGGGCATGCCAGGTGACATGGCTCCGTGTGCCACTTCGGCCACACGTGCCATAGTTTCACCATCACGGACTGAGAGAATTGAGTTCTTCAAGCCTTCTAGAAAGCGAACAGAGCAAAGGGAAGGGCTTTTTTCCAGAGGGAATGCGCGACAGCAGAGGAGGCATCTCTCCTGGGACCTGCCAGGTGACACTGCTTAATCGACGGTGCCCCAAGCGTGTGGACTCTGCCCGAGCTGGTAGAAACAATTGCAGATAGGCAGTCCTGCAACCAACCTGGCTCAATGCCGTGCAGGGATTTCTAAAAGGGCAGCCACCACCCTGAATCGCACCCAGAAGCCAGGTTAGCTTGCAGAGAGGAGCTGTTGCACGCGGCAAGTGAAAAAAAATGTGCCCAGAACCTCACAATTGCTGCATTAGGCTGAGATTTATACCCCGCCTCTTGTTCGATAATAAATATAATAAAATATGCCGTACATGGTGTGCCCTCTTCCTGTTTTCTCATATGATAAATCATCCTAGGATGCAGACTGGGCTGAGAGAGAGAACAAATGGTGCAAAGCCACACCAGCTTGCAATTTTATTTTTTTTATTTTTTTAAAAAGAGGGTGGGTGGGGAGGAAAAGTTGAGAGAAAATACACGGTGTTTCATACAGGTGAGAAGATGGCGTTGATCTGGCAACGAGTGAAGCATTCTTAGCCCAGAATGTCATAGATCGCCAAGGAAGAGTTCAAAAGAGTGGGAAAGATTCTAAAGAATAAAAATCTTTCTGGGCATAGCCTGAAATATGAATGAGGCTGAAATTAAAGCCCTTTAAACCAGGGTTTCTCAACCTTGGCCACCTGAAGATGTGTGGACTTCAACTGGATGGGGAGGAACAGGCTCAAGCTCAACCCTTCCAAGACTGAGTGGCTGTGGCTCCCGGCATCCCGATATAGTCAGTTGACTCCATCACTGACTACTGGGGGCGAGTCTTTGGCCCCCACAGAAAGGGCTCGCAATCTGGGAGTCCTCCTGGATATGCAGCTGTCCTTGGAGGAACATCTGACGGCTGTAACCAGGGGGACCTTTTGTCAGGTTCGCCTGATTCGCCAGTTGCAGCCCTTTCTTGATCGGGATTCCCTGTGCACAGTCACTCACGCCCTCATCACCTCTCGCCTTGACTACTGCAACGCTCTCTACATGGGGCTCCCCTTGAAGAGCACCCAGAGGCTCCAACTGGTCCAGAATGCAGCAGCGCGGGTAGTGATGGGAGCAACATGGCGCTCCCATGTCACACCGCTCCTGCGCGAGCTGCACTGGCTCCCAGTAGTCTTCCGGGTGCGCTTCAAGGTGTTGGTTATCACCTTTAAAGCGCTCCATGGCATAGGGCCTAGCTATCTTCGAGACCGCCTACTGCTACCAACGACCTCCCATCGTCCCGTGCGCTCCCACAGAGAGGGCTTCCTCAGGGTGCCATCAGCCAATCAATGTAGGCTGGTGACTCCCAGGGGGAGGGCCTTCTCTGTGGGGGCACCTACCCTCTGGAATCAGCTGCCCCCAGAGATAAGGAGAATCCAAGACCTTAGTGCCTTCCGCCGTGCCCTTAAAACCCACTTTTTCCAGCAAGCCGGGCTGGCTTAAGAAGAAATTTTAAATGTTTTAATTGGTTTGTATTTTTAATTTTGGGCCAAATTTATATATATTTTAATTGTTTTTAATATTTGTATTTCATGTTTTTTAATTCTGGCTGTACACCGCCCTGAGTCCTCAGGGAGAAGGGTGGTATATAAATTTAAAAATAAAATTTTTTTAAAAAAAATAACTCCCAGAATTCCCTAGCCAGCAAAGTTTTTAGAAACACTGCTCAAACCAGGGGTCTCCAACTTTGGCAACTTTAAGCCTGGAGGACTTCAACTCCTAGAATTCCCCAGCCAGCTTTGCTGGGAGTTGAAGTCCTCCAGGCTTAAAGTTGCCAAGGTTGGAGACCCCTGCTCTAAACCATAATGCACTCCCTCTTCCTCTCTCTCCTCTGATCCAACACTTTAGCTAATGCTAGGACTCCTGGTGGCAGAGTGGTTGAAGGGGCAAATTCCAGGCAAACTCTGCCCACAGCGTAGAGTCCGATCCTGTTGGGCTCAAGGTTGACTCAGCCTTCCATCCTTCCGAAGTTGGTAAAATGAGGACCCCAGACTGTTGAGGGCAATGCGCTGACTTTGCTCAGAGATGCTGTAAGGCATTATGGAGCAGTATATATAAATGTTATTGTTATTGCTACTACCACACTAAAAAAAAAAAAAACCCATAAGGAAGGCTGAACGCCAAAGATCGCAAGGTGATCCAACCGGTCAGTCCTAGAGGAGATCAACCCTGACTGCTCTTTAGAAGGCCAGATCCTGAAGAGGAAACTCAAATACTTTGGCCACCTAAGGAAGGACTCCCTGGAGAAGAGCCTAATGCTGGGAACGATGGAGGGCAAAAGAAGAAGGGGACGACAGAGAACGAGGTGGCTGGATGGAGTCACTGAAGCAGTCGGGGTGAGCTTAAATGGACTCCAGAGGATGGTAGAGGACAGGAAGGCCTGGAGGAACGTTGTCCATGGGGTCGCGATGGGTCGGACACGACTTCGCAACTAACAACAACAAAATAATAATAATGCTGGTTTTCACAAATGTTGGAAAGTGTTTCTCTCTCCCTTGTCAGAGACCCATAAGCATCCTATGGGGAAAAAAAGTGCTGAATTTTATCCTATTTCAGGTGAGGAATGAGGAAGCAGAAGGCAGAGTTTTAATCTTAATTTTCTTCCATTTGGATACTATCACCAATCTTACTACCCAGCCCTTTCTCCTTACCTGCTCTGTGATGAACTTATTGATATCCTGGTTCTCCGGCAGAAACTCTTTCCAACTCAGTCCACCTTCTCTCCATAATGTTCCTGCCTTCTTGTGGCTCTACAGAGGAAGAGAGACAATCTTCGCACCATTTTGCATACAGCCTCACCGAAAGGACAGCCGTCCCCCCCTGCTTTGTCACGAAGCCCACACTGAAAGAGACACCATCGCTTTACACCCAATATTCATGACCCTCGGATGCTGTGAATTTGTGTCAGGTGTTTGGGGCACAGACACAAAACAGCATCTATCTGTATTTTTTCGAGAATAAGACGCACCTTAGTTTTTGGGGAGGAAAATAAGAAAAAAAAATTCTGCCTCTGCCTACCAGCATCCATCGGTATTCATCTGGCTAGCGTCCTGTCAGTGTGTGAGAGAGTGGAGGGCTGTTTGGAAACTGAAACAGTATTTGCTGTGTGAGCAACAAGGAGACAGCAAGGAGCCTGGGTGTGGTTTAGCTCAATTGTTCTGTATGTAAGCTGCATGCTGCTCTGAAACTAAAATTGAAACTCCTCTCCTCTGCTTGTGTTTTGCTTTTTATTTACTACCACGTTGGAAAACCTGCTTTTGGTATTGCATATTTACTTCATGCGTTATATTATATATAAAGAGAAATTATTGAATCCTGCTGAATCAGTTACTTGTCTGTGCTTTCTGGATGTGACTGTTGCTGCAAACTCTGACACATCCTTGCAGCAAATAGCAAACAGCCAGGTCAGCTTCAGCACATTATTGTAGCCTGATTCAGCACGAGCAGCTGACTGGCGGGTGGATCGGCCTTCCGGAATACCCCAATCAGCTGTTCCAGGCTGCAGGGATTGCCACAGACCATCGCCACCTCCGTGCCTCGCATTTTTGGCCTCGTGGGTGGGTCTACATTTGGTGTATAAGACGCACCCAAATTTTCACACTATTTTCGGGGGGGAATAAATAAATACGGTATAGCTAAAGTCTAAACAATCATAAGTGGATTTCTTCTCTTAATTCTAGAAGGACAGGTAGAATACAGGTCCTTCTCTTCACTTACAATCATTTGTTTAGTGAATCTTTAACACTGTAATGGTGCCACAAAAAACGACTTGCAAGCAATCCTCCCACTTATGACACTGCAGCATCCTTTAGTCATGTGATCAAAATTCAGGTGCTTGGCAACCGGCATGTATTTAAGATGGTTGCAGCATCCCAGGGTTCTGTGATCACCATTTGTGACCTTCCCACCTGGCTTTCAACAAGCAAAACGGGGGAAGCTGAAATTGCTTAACAGCTTTGTGATTCATTTAACCACCACCTTGGTGGTCTACAAAAGCTCTAACCCCAATAGTGGTCCTAAAGTCAAGAGCTACCTGTCCATCATCCATCAAGAAGGCCCTGCTATCAACTCCCACCAAACCACCTGCTCTGAGCTCACAGCTCTTCTCTACAGTAGTGCCCAAAATTGTGGAAATCTTTTGGGAAAAGTGTATTTTCTAAAACTAGGTAATAACACCACTTTTTTGGGGGAGTAGTACCATAAAATTATATATATATATAATCAATGGAAAGATAATTTAATTAAGAACGTAATGCAATAACTTTTATGAAGGATTTGCAATTAGAATAGCAGTTACAGTATAAAGAAGAAAAGTGAAACACGTAGAAAAAAATGAGATCTACAAAAATTATCACCATGTCCGTTAATACTTAGTTGGGTAACCTTTAGCATGAATTATGGCCTTACAACGCCTTCCCATGGAGTGAACCAAGTCTTTGAGTTCTGCAGCGGTTATAATGTGAAACCAAGATTGAAGGATTGCTTCGATTAACTGGGTTTTATTGCTGGGTTGCTTCTGACTAACCAGTTTCTTTAGTTGGCTCCACAGATTTTCAATTGGGCTAAGGTTTGGGCTATTCCCAGGCCATTCCAGCAGTGGAATAGGATTATCTTGAAACTCCCAAAAAAAGTGGTGTTATTAGCCATCAAACCTCAAAAATACACTTTTCCCAAAAGGTTTCCACAATTTTGGCCACTACTGTAGATGTGGGAAGGAGAGTGAAAGATTGTGTTAGATGTCATTTTGGATCAAGTGAACCAAAAGCTGCAAAATACAGAGCATCCTAGAGGCTGATTTATCTGAATGGGCTTCTCCTAGGTCCCTCAATGACAGGGTCACATGACGGTGCTAAGCAAACATGTGACCCACAACAGTCAGTCTTCTCACTCCTTCACAGAGGCCATTAAAGCAGATGGTTGCTTGGAGGAGAACATACCATTCCTTTGCAAAGTAGGCCCAGGATTTCCACTAATAGAGTTGTGGCCTTGCCAATAGGGACTAGGGGCTTGGCGATCTCCCTGGAAAAAAAAACAAAACAGAAGTGGGAAAGGTCATACAACAGAACAGAAAGTAGGAGCAGAAAATACAGGAGTATTTATGGGGATTCTCAATGATCCAGGTCACAATTGTCCCAAAGCAGGGGTGAAATCCAGCAGGTTCTGACAGGTTCTGGAGAACCGGTAGCGGAAATTTTGAGCAGTTCAGAGAACCGGCAAATACCACCTCTGGCTGGCCCCAGAGTGGGGTGGGAATGGAGATTTTGCAATATCCTTCTCCCAGGAGTGAGGAGGGAATGGGGATTTTTGCAGTATCCTTCTCCCAGGAGTGGGGAGGAAATGGGGATTTTGCAGTATCCTTCCCCTGGAGTGGGGAGGGAATGGGGATTTTACAGTATCCTACACCTGGAGTGGGGAGGAAATGGGGATTTTGCAGTATCCTTCCCCTGGAGTGGGGAGGGAATAGGGATTTTGCAGTATCCTTCCCCTGCCACGCCCACCAAGCCACACCCACCAACCACGCCCACAGAACCAGTAGTAAAAAAAATTGTCCCAAAGGTGCTTTTCCAAAAGGCAATTGGGGACTTCCTTGCTTGTTTTTTTTTTAAAAAAAGGTTTTCGCTTCTTATCGAAGAAGCGTCTTCAGTTCTAACTTAAGGATTCCCCACCATTCCCTTAGAACTGAAGAAGCTTCTCGGATGAGAAGCGAAACCTTTTTTAAAACAACCACCACCACCAAAGAAGTCCAGTTGCCTTTTGGAAAAAAAACAAACGCCTTTGGGGCAAAATGCAGGGCTGCCGCTCAGCTTACCTGAAGAGCTCCTCCATGGGAATCCCGCCTTCTCTCAAAATGGGGGTGATAATCTCTGCCAAGTACAGCCATATATGGGGTATATCAATCTCCATGTCTTCCCCGATCTCCAGGATCTCTTGCAGTCTGGAAGTCAAAAGCCAGGCGTGAAGATCGTGCGGGCTCTATGGTCGAGGATTCCTGGCGGCGTGTCGTCCTCCTCCTCCTTCCCAACCCTTCCCCACAGCGCTTCCTGGCGAGAGGCAGCCCCTCCCACCTTACCCTTTGTAGTACTGCTCCTTGGAGAGGTGGCTTGCCTTGACCAAGTGGTAGAGCAGCAGGCCCATGTGCTCGCGAGCGATGGTGCTTCGCTCTAACGTGGACTCGATGCCATTCCGGACAAAGATGTAGAGCTGAGTGGGGCAGCCCAGTTCCTGTACACACTGCAGAGCTTCCTGGAAAGAGGAAAGGAAGGAGGGGAGGGGGGGGGACTTCAGACCCTGCTAAAGATCACACCAACAGACCAAGGTCAGGCCAAAATAACAGAGGTGGAAGACATCTTCTAGTCCGGCTTCCTGATCTAGCAGGAGACCCTTGTAACATTTCCAGACAAGAGGCTGTCCCATCTGTTCTTGAAAAACTCCAGTGTTGGAGCACCCATCTGCATTGGTTACCGGTTGCCCTTCGGGTGAGGTTCAAGGTGCTGGTTATCACCTACAAAGCCCTTCATGGCTTAGGTCCGGGATATCTGTCGGACCCCCTGCAGCCAGTAACAATCTCCTATCGCCCGGTGCGTTCCCAGAGACAGGGCCTCCTCAGGGTGCCATCGGCCAGACAATGTCGGCTGATGACCCCCAGGGGGAGAGCTTTCTCTGTGGGCGCACCCACCCTTTGGAACCAACTTCCTTTGGAGCTCCGCTCGTCCCGCCGTGATTTGAAGACCTGGCTGTTTTGCAGCCTGGACTGATGGGGGTGGGTGGGTGGTGGTTTCTTAATTGATTTTAAATTGGATTTTTAATTTTATATTGTTTTAATGTGCAATTGTGCATTTTATTGTTGTGAGCCGCCCTGAGTCCATTGGAGATAGGGCGGCATATTTTATTTTATTTATTTTATTTATTTATATCAAATTTATATACCGCCCTTCTCCCTGAGGACTCAGGGCGGTGTACAGCCAAAGTAAAAACATAAACTACAAACATTAAAATACAATTAAAAAGGTATATACATATTTGGCCCCATAATTAAAAGCAATGACAAAACAATTAAAAACATTTTTAAAAAGTGTTAGGCCAGCCCGGCTTGCTGAAAAAAGAAAGTTTTAAGGGCACGGCGGAAGGCATATAAATCACATTAAACTAAACTAAACTAAACTAAACTAAACTAAACTAAACTAAACTAAACTAAACAAGCGGTTTTGTTGTGGCCCGCCGGCGGCCAGTGGAGCTGGCAGCAGAGTCGGACAGTGAGGAGGTTGGGGAGGAACATGGGCCAGTCCTCGGACGAGGGCTCTGCGTCAGAGGCAGAGAGGGAGATAGACAGCAGCGAGACAGAGGAATAGCTGGAGCCTGTTCCCAGTGTGCGCATGTGCAGAGCTGCCAGAAGACAAGAACAACTCGACTTGGGAGTAAAGCCACACCTTGGAGGTGATTGGCCCCTCCCATAGGAAACAAAAGAGGAGCGAACGGGGAGGGGGCTTTTGCAGGAAACAATTCATTCGTTCCGTGACTCTGCGTCAAGTTTTGCCTTGTACTGCATTTGGAAACTAGTTACCTGGCAGCTTGCCAAGCGAGATAAGGTCTGTGTTGATAAACATTCCTTTGAAAAACTGTTTGGGCAGGCCTTGATGACTGTGAATGAAAGGAATTCACAGTCGTGTAAACAAAAGAGGTTTTGCCGGGACCAAGACTCTGCTTCCTGCTTTTTAAGGGAGCCTAGGTCAGAACAGGTTTCCACTGATTTGACTGTCCCCATGATAGGAAATTTCTCGTTTGTTCTAGGTTGCTTCTCTCCTTGATTAGGTCAGCGGAACCTGATCAAAGGCCACCATTCACCACCCAACATCCACCCCGTTTATAACTCTACACCCAGCTCAGCAGAGACTAAAATCCAGGAAAAGCTTCTTTAGATCGACAGAAGCCTTTGAAGAATTTGAAAGCAGGGAGGACCTATGGAAAGCTATAATGAACCAACCCTGGATGGAACCACCGGAGGGGGCTGACACCTGGGTTTGGTGAAACCTGGGAAGTACGGAAATCATTGAATATAGATTGTACATGGGTACAACAAGATCCAGAGACACTCTAAACAAATGGGGCAATTTAATTTAATTTAATTTAATTTAATTTAATTAATTTAATTTAATTTAATTTAATTTAATTTAATTTAATTTAATTTAATTTAATTTAATTTAATTTAATTATCTGGTTGCTTCTGTTCTTTGCGATTGTGGTGATATGCAGACAACGACACATGTCGTTTGTGTGTTGCTCCTAGGATTTGACCTAGGAGCCAAATCTCCTTAGTTCACTGATGCTATCCACTTACAGCGTAGGGCCATCAGTCAATGAATGCATTGCTTAAATCAAATGGGATTATTTTTCTGTTAAATCCACAGGGAAAATTTTGAATTAATAATCCTGCCCTTGCCACCTCTGGGGGGACAAAATACAATATTTTCAAACAGGTAGAGGTTTTCATTTGCTTGCTTTCATTCGCTCCTTGTTCCTGAGTCAGAAGCAAAGAGGCAAATCCTGAGATGGTTTAGCTTGTGGTTTGCACTGAACTTACAACTTACCTTATGTGCGGCCAGAATCTGAAAGTAACATTTAACACAGCACAGTACTTGAGCAATGATTCAGTTGAGATCGGCACGTTTGGAGTAGATTGCAGGGGTGACACCAAAATATAATTTTATTGTATTTTATCTATATCTTAAATTATTGTATTTTATTCCAATTTCATTTGAAATTGTTTATTCCAATTTCATTTGACATTGTATTTTATCCCAATTCCATTTTAAATTGTATTTTATCCAATTTTAGTAATAATTTGTTTCTGGAACTCTGCACTTTGATAGGGCCCAAGGGCTAATCAATAAATAAAGATTAAGGTTGAGATTGTGGTTTTACACTGATGGGAAAACCAGAAATTCTAATCCTTCTGAAGGCAGAGTAAAATAATAATAATAATAAAGAACCACATTCAGCCTCTGAATTTCCTCTGCCAGACCTAGCAGGAAATGTACGTCCTAGCCTGGTGCTGGCTCATCATTCATCCAAGATCCTGTGCCCCCCCCCCCATGCCCCAAAATATCAGAGCTTCTGAATGGCCCCTCCCACTACCAAAGTCTCCTTCGGGCGAGGCAAATGCAACCATGATCCCATCCAAGCTTTCCTCCTATCACAGGCCAGAACAAACCTTCATATCATTGATGTGTAGGTATTCCTCAGTGATGGCCTTGGCTTTCTTCTCCAGCTCTTCCTCGGATAAGGCAGGTTTGGCGGGCGGTTCGGGAGCCACCGGCTCACGCTTTGCTGCAGGGAGAGTGAGCGTGTGAGAAAATTTGAGATGCTATTACTTTATTCTACCGCACCAAAAGGAGTCGGAAGCTAAGGCCTTCGTTTCCCCTCCCTCCCCATCTACACTTTTTTTCTTCCTCTTCCCATTTCCCTCCGTTGTTTTCCTATTATTTTCTTTTATATTTCTGTATCTTATATATTTTGATAAACTAACTGTCAGCGTCCCAGCACTGACATATATAAAGAGAGGAGAAGCTTGAACTTTTGCCTACTAAATCCCTTTGAAGATTCTGTCTCCTCGGAGATGGGAGGGGGGGGAGACATTCCTGTGATCTGACGAAGAAGAGATGAGGAAAGTGGCTTGGAAGATAGCCAATGAGAAGCAGAGAATTGGGGATCGGAAAGGGAGGGATTGAGGGGTAAAGGTCAGTACTGACCGCGAAAAGAGCCAGGATCAGATCGCTGTGCTCAATAAAGAGAAAATTTCCTCAAAGATCGGCAGTTTGGAAATCCATTTATTTTGAGATAGCATCGAAACCTGACACTAATACAATTTTGAAATGGAAAAAAGGAAGACAAGAGAAAGAGAAGTCAAGAGCTCCTGGCCTGGAATTGGGATGGTAGGACTACACTATATATTGGGACTACTACACTATATATTTCCCAAGAAAATCATGTTAATGACATGTGATGGGACACCCAGAAAATATGGCATCCTTCACTTAATCCTCCAGGGAAAGATTGAAGGCAAGTGAGGTCCAGGCAGAAGAAGAAGATCATGGCTTCAAAACCTAAGGGACCGGTTTAGACAAAACTCAGCAGCACTTTTTCATACGGCTGTTGACAAAAATAGGATTGCCAACATGATCGCCAACATCCGATGATGGATATGGCACAAGAAGAAGAAGAAGAGGGAGGGAGGGAGGGAGGGAGGGAGGGAGGGAGGGAGGGAGGGAGAGATACCCTGCTTCAGTTGTTTGCACCCCCACTCACCAGGTTCTCTGCTTCGGTCCCGCTCTTCCGTCATGCTAGCCACTTTGCGCACCGTTTCAAGGACTCCTTGCCGTTCACGCTCCCGGCTCCGGTCGTCCATTTCTTTGCTGAAGCTGCGTTTGGTGACCGGGGTTCGGTTTCTCTCCGCCCGCTCTACTCTCTCGCTCCGCTCCACGCGGTCGCCTCGTTCCGCCCGCTCTACCCTCTCACTTCGCTCGCTGCCTTTTTCGGAGCGGTCGCGGCTGCTGCTGCTTCTGCAAATAGAGAGCCCAAAAGTCCCTCTCTTAGGCAAGGGCACCCTTTCCAGCACTTCGTGGAAGAACCCAGAAATCTCTCCAGCGGAGGGAAAGGTTGCCCTCGGAAGGATCGCCCGTCATTTAATGCCCCTGTTGTATGAAGTGGTACAAAGGAAGGGGTAAGAGTTAAATAAAACTCCAAGGCAATCTCAAATCCGGAACAGAGACATCATCACTTCCCAAGGATCTAAAAAGGTTAAATTGTGACTAACTGGACCAAAGTTAATTCAGAAAGCACAGTCTCAACCTCAGCCTGCCTTCCACTGAAGACCTGTATACTGCACAAGCCAGAATGAAAGCTGAGAAAATATCTACAGACCCCTCACTTCCTGGGCATAATCTATTTCAACTTCCGCCCTCAGGACGCCACTATAGGGCATTGCATGCCAAAACAACTAAACAAAGTTATTCCCCACCCCCCCACCCCCCATGCCATCATTGCTGAACACTTAACAGTAATCCCCAGAGCACTGTCTCATTTCTCATCCTTCCTACTATCTTCTCTTATTGGTTTCTTATGATTTATCAATTGTTTTTTGTAAGTTATAATTAATGATTGTGAATTGTGATTTATGACCTATGACAGTGATGGCTAACCTTTTTGTCGTTGCGTGCCAAAAGCGGGGCTCATGTGCACGCATGTCCACACCCATAATTCAATGAGCCCCGCCCCCCCCCATGCATACGCGCACGACCCCCCTGCAATCCCCCTGCTTTTGGCACGCAATGGCACGGTGGGCCCAGTAGGCCCGTTTTTTTTGCCCTCTCCAAGCTCCAGAGGCTTTCTTGGAGCCTGGGGAGGGCAAAAATGCCCTTCCCCATCACTCCGGAGGCCCTCCGGAGGCCGGAAAGGGCCCATTTACTGACTTCCGGTTGGCCCGGAAGGCCTGAAAATCAGATGGCTGGCATGCACATGTGTCCTGGAGCTGAACTAGGTCAACGCTTGCGTGCCCACAGATATGGCTCCGCATGGCAGCTGTGGCACGCATGCCATAAGTTCGCCATCAGGGACCTATGACTTGCTGTTCATATGTACACGGTGAGCTTATGCACCGGAGATAAATTCCTTGTATGTCTGATCATTCTTGGCCAATAAAGAATTCTATTCTATTCTATTCATTGGGTTACGGGTGTTTAGTGAGCACAGCCCAAGTGTGGCCAAAACCTCTTCATTCCACCAGCTCACATATTCCGGAAGAGCAACCACAATGTTGTCAAGAATCCTGAACCCAAGGGTGGGCTCCTGGGGGTTCGGGCGAACCTCTAGCCAAGCATCGCCGGGGTTCGGTGAACCCCCAAATGACACCCCTGGCTGGCAACACCCCCTGCCCCCTTCCCGGAGTCTCCACACAGCCTGTTCATCATTCCAGGTAAGTGCAGGGGCCGCGCAGAGGTTCTGGAGGTCCGGTCTGGGAGGGCAAAAAATGGGCCTACTGGAGGTTCTGGAAGTCCGGAAATGGGCCTGTTTCTGGCCTTCGGAGGGCTTCCGGAGCCCACGGGAAGCAGTTTCCGCCATCCCGGAAGCTTGAAAAAAGCCTTCAGAGCCTGGGGAGGGCAAAAAAAAACCATGCCCCCCTGCCGTGGGGCAGGCGGCTGACTAGGCCACCCCCACCCAGCAACGGGGCAGCGAACCCGTTGCTAAAGGATCTGAAGCCCACCCCTGCCTGAACCCCAGGATAGGTCCTTCCGCACTTCTCTAAGCAAGCCTCAACCACAAGAGGAAAATTCTTGCAACAGGAGCGTAAAGAAGGCCACCAACCTTTGAACCACACGCCGAACATCTTGGCTCTCTGCAGGAGCCGACTGTTGTAAGGCTGAAAAACGATTCAAAGTACTCGTGGCCGGACGGTTGGTGTCAGCAGCCGCTGCAAGGAAAACGGCCAGTGAGACGAGTTCAGAATTCCATGGCATCACCCATTTCGCAACACCCCTAAACACCAAACCGGTTGCCACCTTACCTGGTTCAGCAGGTTTGGCACCCGAACCACCACTGCTGCCTTTCCCCCAGCTTAGTCGTCCACCAGGTGCAAAGAGCTGACTATTAGTGTCAATTGAACTAGGCTGTAAAAAGGAGAAAGGCAAGACACAGTTCAACGGCTTACTATTTAGTATGTGTGCTTTTCTGCTGCCTTAAATTGTGCCGCCTCCATCTCACAGGCCAAAACGTAACAGCTTCAATAAGCATCTAAAACATTACGAAATCCGTCGAATATGTCGCAACGAAGTTGTACTTACGGCAATTTGAAATACTACTCAGTGCCCTCATTCATCCCAGGTGAAGTCCCAAAGCTGTTTTTTCAAAGAGGCAACTAGATTTTCTTGTTTTTCTTTGAAGACTTCCACGAAACTTCTTCAGCTCTGACCGGAGGATGGGGAATGGAAGGATTAATATTCCTTGCAGACAGCTGGTCATTTGCATCCTTTTAGAGAGTTGTTGAGGTCACTTGGAGGTATTATCTGTGTCCTCAGGGTCACCTGAATAGTGCAAATGAGTGCTTTCTGCTTAATTTAATTAAGCCTCCACATCCATTTGCACTACTAAGGTGACCCTGAAGATAAACCTCCAAGTGGCCTCAACGACTCTCTAAAAGGATGTAAATGATCATCTGTCTGCAAGGAATATGAATCCTTTCATTCCCCACCATCCAGTCTGTTGTGGCCCGCCAGCGGCCTGCACGGATTGTTGCTGATCCCGACGACGAGGAGGCTGGTGTGGTGCTGCTCCAGCAGCCTGTGCTTGAGTCGGACAGCGAGGAGGCTGGAGAAGATGTGGTGCCAGAGGCAGGGATTCAGCCAGGGTCTTCAGAACCTCCAGAGGCTCCTTTAAGTGAAGAGGATGAAGAGGAGAAGCCTCTTTTCAATGCACAGGCGTGCAGAGCTGCCAAAAGGCGGGAGTGGCTCCTCAGGAGGAGGTCTCCTCGAGAGTAAGGCTTGGGGCTAATTGGCCACGCCCTTAGCCTATTTAAGAAAGAAAGCAGCTTGTAACAAGCTGCAGGAAACAACTTTAGTTCACTAATCATCGCGTTGGGATGTCTCTGCAATCTTGCTTCTGGGCTTTCTGCCAACTCCAGTAAGACTCTGACTATTTTATCTGTGGAATTCTGGCAGGCTGTTAAGAACGCTTATTAACTGCCAGCATTTGCTAAAACTGTGTTATTTGAGTAAACTAAGTTTTGTTCAGAGTTTGTGTGTGCTGTGTTCTTTGGGATCCGTAGCTGGGGCAGAACACAGTCAGAGCTGAAGAAGCTTCTTGGACGAGAAGTGAAATGTCTTCGAAGAAAAACCAGAAAGTCCAGTTGCCTCTTGAAAAAGCACCTTTGGAGACAACCATGACCTGGATGGCTGAGAATCTCCACAGACATCTCAGATGAAGGCCTTATTCACTTAACTTATTTCCTTAACACATTTCTGCAGTTTTATGTGAAAGATAGGCAGGGTACGCTTATAAACATTATTACAACATAGTGAGCAACAAATTTTGAGCCTTGAGCCTTTAAAAATAAAAACTAGAGCATGTTAACTAAGAACGATCAAAAATCAGGATGTGCAGATATATTCTTTAAATATGAGTGTATCTTCTTGCAAATGACTAGTTCTGCTTTCTGTTTCTAGAATATTTGTCAGATCTCACTTTCCATGTCCATATAAAAAAATACTACAAACCTATGAACAGAATTCATCTGGAGGAGCTGCAAAGTCAGTTTAAGACAACTTGGGTCCCCCGTTTCCCAAATCCCAGGAAAAAAGCAAGGTTGCTCAGTATTATGTTGGTTAGCATAATAACAACCACATTATTGAGTCTGTCATCTGCACCTCTATAACTGTCTGGTTTGGTTCTGCAACCCAGCAAGACAGACAAAGACTTCAGAGGATAATTAGAACTGCAGAAAAAACAATGGCTACCAACCTGCTTTTCTTTGAGGACCTGTATACTGCACGAGTCAAAAAGAGGGCTGAGAAAGTATTTACAAATCCCTCGCATCCTGGACATAAACTGTTTCAACTCCTACCCTCAAAACGACGCTATAGAGCACTGCACACCAGAACAACTAGACACAAGAACAGTTTTTTCCCAAATGCCATCACTCTGCCTAACAACCAATTCCCTCAACACTGTCAAATAATATACTAAGACTGTATTACTGCATTACTATTATTCTGTTCCTTACTAGTATTCTATCTCTTCCCACTTATTACCATAACCATGTTCCTTGTATCTTTCAATTTATATTGTTTTATATTTGTTTCCTAGTATGATTTGATAGCTTATTAAGTAACCTTGACTATCACTAAGTGCTGTATGTTTTTATTCTTGACGAATGTATTTTATTCTCCTTATGTGCACTGAGAGCATATACACCTAAGACTAATTCCTTGTGTGTCCAATCACACTTGGCCAATAAAAAATTCTATTCTATTCAAAGGCCACAAAAAGCAATCTATGTTTTTGGTGACCTAAGCAATCTCACATCAGGCTGATTTTTGAGACTTTACTTTCCGTCATCTAGAAAAAGAAGATACCCTGCCCCCCACCACCATATTTTACTAGTACCCAAAACCTGTTACCAACTTACCTTAGTGATCTTGGTTAACCTGCTGGGGTCAAGGGGCCGGTTACCCTTGCTGATGGGAACGGTGTTCCAACCGTCATCTGATACTAAGTTTCCTCGTCCCCCTGCAGAGAGATAAGACAAGTCAAGAATTCGTCTTTGAAATTCTTTTGAGAGCACCAGCTGTCCTCATGGGCAAGTCTGGACTTTGGGGAAAGCTTAGATGTCAGGGTTTCGAAGGATGCCCTAATTAATTCATGAGCCTCGAGCCAAGTTTCAAAAGAAATCCGGTTATTTATTAGGAGCAACATGTCAGGTTGTAGAAAAAAAATGCTTTTAAAAGTTTAAAAAAAAAAAAGGTTGGCCACGCCCACCCAGTCACATTACCCCACCACCACCAAGCCACACCCACAGAACAAATTTTACATTTCACCACTGATTCCGCCTCACCTGCAGATGATGGAGGCCCTCTCCTCTTATCCTGCTTGGACATCAGCTGTTGCACTTTAATGTGCTCCCGGTGTTCCTCCATCTCGGCTTCCTTGTGAATCTGGTCAATGGTCTTAGGACCCTGATCTCCTCTCCTTGGTACCCAACTGTTCTGCAAAAGGCATGAGGAAAAGCAGGGAGAGGCATTACCGCGGGCAGATCGCTCGCCTGCTTGAAAACGACGATGGTGGACCGGCGATGAGAGATCAGAGTGATGGACAACACAGCTCCTGAACATATTTCTAGAAATGGTTTTCCCTTCCGGTATTGCTTGTGCTTCAATTCTTTAAAACAGGGGGTGTCCAAACTTGGCAATTTTAAGACTTGTGGATTTCAAATCCCAGAATTCCCCAAGCCAGCATTGAAAGAAGAGCCTTGGTGGCGCAGCGGACTAAAGTGCTGTTAAAGTAGCACTTAGCTGCCGGCTGCCTGCAATTACTGCAAGTTCAAATCACACCAAGCTCAAGGTTGACTCAGCCTTCCATCCTCCCGAGGTAGGTAAAATGAGGACCTGGATTGTGGGGGCAATGCTGACTTTGTATAAAAAAAGAACACTGCTTGGTGGGGGGCCAAAAGCCCTACTAAGCAGGTATATACAAAAGGATGAAGGCTATTCCTTAACGCATTGTAAGCCACCCTGAGTCTCCGGAGAAAGGCGACATATAAATCGAACCAATAAATAAATAAATAAATAAATAAATAAATAAATAAATAAATAAATAAATAAATAAATAAATAAATAAATAAATAAATAAATAAATAAATAAATAAACAAACAAACAAACAAACAAATAAGACAATTTCCAACTAGGCCTGTTTGGGTAAAGATGGCTTAGGACAGACGTTCCTAATTAGATGTCTCCTTCTCTAGCCCACTTCTTTGCCCCAAAGAATGTTAATCTTGGCCCAAGAGTGGTCAAATTTGGTGCCTGCTGCCACCACCCTTGCTCTTCACACTCTTATGTGTGTGCCTAGATCAGAGGTCGCCAAACTTGGTAACTTGAAGACTTGTGCACTTCAACTCGCAGAATTCTTCAGCCAGCCATGGTATGCTAGCGGGGGAATTCTGGGAGTTGAAGTCCACTTTAAGAAAGTTGGTCGGGTTGAGACACAGCGATTATCAGTGATAGGTAATATAATAACAGAGTTGGAAGGGACCTTGGGGGTCTTCTAGTCCAACCCCCTGCTTAGGCAGGAAACCCTACACCACTTTAGACAAATGGTTATCCAACATCTTCTTAAAAACTTCCAGTGTTGGAGCATTCACAACTTCTGGAGGCAAGTTGTTCCACTGATTAATTGTTCCAACTGTCAGGAAATTTCTCCTTAGTTCTAAGTTGCTTCTCTCCTTGATTAGTTTCCACCCATTGCTTCTTGTCCTGCCTTCAGGTGCTTTGGAGAATAGTTTGACTCCCTCTTCTTTGTGGCAATCCCTGAAATATTGGAAGACTGCTATCAAGTCTCCCCTAATCCTTCTTTTCATTAAACTAGACATACTGAGTTCCTGCAACCATTCTTCATATGTTTTAGCCTCCAGTCCCCTAATCATCTTTGTTGCTCTTCTCTGCACTCTTTCTAGAGTCTCATCATCTTTTTTACATCGTGGCGACCAAAACTGGATGCAGTATTCCAAGTGTGGCCTTTACCAAGGCATTATAAAGTGGTATTAACACTTCTCGTGATCTTGATTCTATCCCTGTTTATGCAGTCTAGAACTGTGTTGGCTTTTTTTGGCAGTAATAATGATAGAAATAATAGAAATAGTGGTGATTTGAACTCGAAATGAATAGGAAAGCAGGAGAGAAGGTATTAACCTCTACCATTAAGAATTCCACTCTAGCACTGATGAGGTTACTAGTTTGGTTAATGAAGCGTCTGCAAGGAAACAACCAAGCTCAGAGGGCACCAAGGACTTCCAATTCCACACAGCTAGCCTTGGAAGGTAGAGGCTGGTACTTTATTTACCCAGCTGGCCTGTCCCAGAAAAGGGGAAAGGGATTATGGTGATACAATAGAATGCCTAGCGTTTAGAATAAGATCTTAAGGTTGTATGATAAAATATTGGCGATTTGATGTCTTTTTTTTTCTTTTTAAAGATGTAAATGGATGAAATTTGGAATCAAATTGGTTAAAGAAGTGTGGGCAATTGTACTTATCTAATACCGGACCAAACCTTTGCTCTTAAAAGATGTATTTTATGCTTAAAAACAAATAAAATATTTATATATAAAAAAAAGGGGGGGGGAAGGGATTGGGGGAAAGGGGAAAGGGATAGGAGCCTGGATAGCTCAACAGACTAAAAGCCTGTTATTAACATTCAGCTGTCTGAAATTATTGTATGTTCGAACCTCCTCAGGCTCAAGGTTGACTCAGCCTTCCATCCTTTCTAAGGTAGGTAAATTGAGGACCCAGATTGTGGGGGCAATAAGCTGACTTTGTATAAAATATACAAAAGTATGAAGGCTATTGCTTAACGCACTGTAAACCGCCCTGAGTCTCCGGAGAAGGGCGGCATATAAATCTAATTTAAAAAAAATAATAATTGTCATCTAGCCCAGGGACCAAAACTGAGCTGCTACCTGCACCTTACCCGCCTGAGGTCAATCACATCCTGCAACATGAACCGGATCCGCGAGGACGTTTTCTTCTCCTTAATTATTTTCTCCATCTGGTTGAAGTACTGATCCATTCGAGGCTGAAGAGCAAGAAATGAAGTTTGTTTTATTTATTCGGCGTTGTGACAGAAGAAATGAAACTGAGACGACACGATAGAAACAGGACAGGTTGTTCTCGAGTTACAACGGTTCCTTTAGTGGCCGTTCCAAGTTACAACGGCACTGGAAAAAAGTGACCGATGATCGCTGCGAACCGGTAGTAAAGGTAAGTAGAACCCCACCCTGGTGTAGTGCCTTAAGTTAAGCAGAAAGCACAGCTCCACACCCATTTGCACCACTCGGGTGATCCTGAGGACATAAACAAAACCCCAAGTGGCCTCAGCGGCTCTCTAAAAAGGATGCAAATGACCAGCTGTCTGCAAGGAGTATCAATCCTTCCATTCTCCACCATCCAGTCAGAGTGGAAGCAGCTCCTTGGATGAGAAGTGAAACGTCTTCAAAGAAAATAATCAGAAAGTTCAGTTGCCTCTTGAAAAAAGCATCTTTGGGACAACACAATTGGAAGGGACCTTGGAGGTCTTCTAATCGAGTCCAACCCCCTGCTCAGGTAGGAGACCCTAAACTATCCCAGACAAATGGCTCTCCATATTCTTTTTGAAAACTACCAACAATGCAGCACCCACAAATTCAAGAGACAAGCAGTTCCACTGGTTAATTTTTTTTCCCCTCACTGTCAGGAAATTTTTTGCTTAGTTCTAGATTGCTTCTCTCCTTGATTAGTTTCCATCCATTGCTTCTTGTCCTGCCCTCAGGTGCTTGGGAGGATAGGTTGACCTCCTCCTTCCTATGACAGCCCCTCAAATACTGGAAGACTGCTATCGTGTCACCCCTAATCCACAAATTACAAAAACTCCAAAACCAGGAAGTCTAGTTGCCTCTTGAAAAAAAGCACCTTTGGGACAACTGCGATCTGGATGACTGAGGATCTCTAAAGATACCCAAGACGTCTGACCAACGCAAGGGGCATCTAATGCTCCTTAAAAGATAAGAGAACTGCTGCTTTCTCCCTTCCGCAGCAAAGGGGTGAAGTACCTTGGCCTTCTCAAAATCCAGGTCTTTGCCGATGGTCGTGAGCAACCGACAGAGACACTCCAGGGATTCCTCATCGTGGTTCTTCAGCAGCTTCACCACGCAGTCGTGCATGATGGCCTCCGTCAGCATCTTCAGCTTGAAGAGTTCCCCAATGAACTTGATGTTGCCAAGGGACCGCCGGCGGGCTTTGTCCCTCGCATCATCCAGCTCCTCTTTTAGGCGCGTTTTCTCTTCAGGCTGCGGAACAAACGAGAGATTTATGATTCGACTGTGGATAAAATGACTTTTTAAAATTCTTAACTTAGAAACGATTCATTTCAGCCATTTTTAACAACCGTGCACGTCTAGAGAAATTGTGCATAAAATGAAGGAGTTGTGGCCTGGTAAATTGTCCATTTGAGGCTGGGGAGATTCAAATCAATTCTCCTTTTTCCAACAGGAGACCTGTGAACTTCAGCTCCGAGAGTCAGGATTTCTGCATTAAGCATCTCTAGTGACACATAGCAACCTCTTAACATACAATCAATACCAACGTAACCATACCCCTTACCTCCTCCCAATAGGAGGTCTGGCAGGCTTTCAGTCAAGTCACTTATCTGTCCAATCAAAGAAGCTCCTATCATTCCTTTCTGCCCAATAGAAATCCTTTCAGAAGGCCCTCAAAAGACTTGGCTATGCCATCAGGCCTGGAGTTGCAGCGACCCCGAGATATGCTTAGATGGCTCCGTTGTTGAGGTCCCTATTTTTATCCTCTCTTTGGCTAGGGATTGCATGCTTGTTTTTTTAAATATCATTTATTCCTCAGTGTAGATTTTTGTAGATTTTATATCTGCTGTTTTTATATTTGCGGTTTTTATCTGATTGTTAAGTGCCTCCTAGTTGCTTTTGGTGAGATGGTGAGCTAAACAAATTAGATGAGAGAGAGAGAGAGAGAGAGAGAGAGAGAGAGAGAGAGAGAGAGAGAGAGAGAGAGAGGGAGGGAGGGAGGGGGAGGGAGAGAGAGAAAGAGAGAGAGAGAGAGAGAGAGAGAGAGAGAGAGAGAGAGAATGGGAGGGAGGGAGGGAGGGAAAGAAGGAAGAGAGAGAAAGAAAGATATAGATGAAATGATAGCTATAAATAAATGACAGAAATGATTGATAAGTGACAGATAATGATAGACAGAAAGAGAGACAGATGCTAGCTGATAGATGACAGGTGAATGATACGTGATATAGCTAGATGGATGGATGGATAGATAGATATAGACAGAGATAATGGGAGGGAGGGAGGGAGGGAGGGAGGGAGAGAGAGAGAGAGAGAGAGCGAGAGAGAGAAAGAAAGAAAGAAAGAAAGAAAGAAAGAAAGAAAGAAAGAAAGAAAGAAAGAAAGAAAGAAAGAAAGAAAGAAAGATAAATAGAAGCCAAAAATGTCAGAATCTTTTAGGCCTTGGAACCCGAGTTCCAGATACGTTATGTTCAAGCTCACTTACGGTAGCCGCTTCATCCATCTCCTTCTGCTTCTTCTCAAAAATCTCATCATCATCCTTGTCTTTCTCAAACTCTTTCTGGCAGCGGTTCAAGAGTACCTTGCGAAAGTTCACCATGACGGTAGGTTTATCAGTAGTGGGGACTTTTAGCTAAAGAAAAGACAGTTGAGGATCACCATAGGAAGACAGCCAGATAAGCACTCCTAATACTCATTGGTCCAAGTACCATATACAACAGAAATTAATTATCTGGTCGCAATCCTATCACAATATATGGTTTATGCCAGTGGTGAAATCCACATTTTTTTTACTACCAGTTCTGTGGGTGTGGCTTGGTGGGCGTGATAGGGGAAGGGTACTGCAAAATCTCCATTCCCTCCCCACTCCTGGAGGAAGGATATTGCAAAATCTCCATTCCCACCCCACTCAGAGGTGGTATTTGCCAGTTCTCCGAACTACTCAAAATTTTCGCTACCGGTTCTCCAGAACCTGTCAGAACCTGGTGGATTTCACCCCGGTTTATACAAATAGAACATTAACCTGTTTACTAAATGGGTCCATTTTTAGGGTTCCCAAATACACTGATATACGTTAACGCTAGCCAAGCTTTACCTGTTGCGGTAGAGCCAAGTAGGCCAGTGGCCTCCAAAGTATCTGGCTTTGCGGACCGGTGGGAGAGGGAGAGAGGGAATGGGTCCGTGCAAGCAGAGGGTGCCCGCAGGCTCAGCTCCATTTGTGTGACGGGCACGCGTGCTTGTCGCTCACACAATTGGAGCTGTGTGCACATGCGCTAACCTGCCCCTTTCACATCCCAGTTCTGAACAGGCCACTGCCCAGTAGTAGACCACGGACTTAGGGTTGGGGACCCCTGAACTGGATAACTTCTAGCAACTCGGTTATTGGGGACTTCCAAAATCTGGGAATGGACCTCCCCATTTACCTATAGTATCTAAGTCAGGGTTTCCCAACCTTGGCCATTTTAAGATGTGTGGACTTCCAACTCCCAGAATTCCCCAGCCAGCTGCTGCTGGCTGGGGAATTCTGGGAGTTGAAGTCCACACATCTTAAAATGGCCAAGTTGGGAAACCCTGATCTAAGTGGAGATCCTATATGTGACAATTGGGCTACAACCACCAGCATCTCTACGCTCTATCCTGAAAGGCACTTCAATCCACACTAGAAAGGGAGGGTGTGTAGCGTAGGAGGCTAATGCCTCCTACTAAGGCAGCATTTAACATCCAGCTGCCTGCAATTACTGCGAGTTCGAATCTCGCCAGGCTCAGGGTTGACTCAGCCTTCCATCCTTTCTAAGGTGGGTAAAATGAGGACCCGGTTTGTGGGGGCAATAAGCTGACTTTGTATAAAAATATACAAAAGGATGAAGGCTATTGCTTAACGCACTGTAAGCCGCCCTGAGTCTCCGGAGAAGGGCGGCATATAAAAAGAAATAATAATAATAATAAAAAAAACACCTGTGAGAATTGGTGGTCCTCGATTCCCTGGAGCACTTACCCCCATAAGGCAACGGCACATGTTGGCATAGGCAACAGAGAAGTTTGGCTCAGAGATGGCCTTCTCGAAGATGAGGTCAATGACGCCCTTGAGACGTTCTTCTGTGTCGATGGACAACTCGGTGACCTGCTTCATCAGCTGCTGGAACATCTGCGGTGTCAACTTGTTGAGAATGCTGCGCACACGTCGGAAGAGCTCCTGTGGGAAGAGGCAATAACAGTGTCGTTTCATTTGTCCCAAAGGTGCTTTTTCCAAAAAGCAACTGGACTTCTTCCGGGTTTTTTTTCCCCCTTTGAAAACGTTTCGCTTCTCCTCCAAGAAGCTTCTTTAATTCTAACTGACTGGTGGGGAGTAGAAGGATTTATATTCTTTGCAGTCATCTGGGACTGAGAGTAGTCATGAAGCCATTTGAGGGTTTATCTGTATCCTCAAAAGTTCCCTGAATCAGAGGGTAAACAGAATCAGGTGGCAGCAGTGCCTCAGGTCGAAAGTCCATACAGAGAGTGGTAAGGACAGCCGAGAAGAGCATAGGAAGCTCGCTTCCCGTTATTCAGGATGTTGCTTATAAGCACTATGTGCTTAGAGCTCAAAGCAATGTTAGAGTACCCCACACACCCACTTCATGGTCTGTTTCTGTTGCTCCCCTCTGGGAGGAGGTTTCATAGCAGGACTACCAGATTCTGTAACAGCTTTGTTCCCTAGGCTATCCATCTGGTAAACTTGCAAGATTCGTTTTTCTCTCCATGTACATCTGAACAACACTGTGTTGTTTCTCCGTGTCATATAATAATATATGTGGCTATGTGCATAATTTTGCGTTTATTTATTTTGCCATGTTTGTCGTGTATATTGGAAGGTGGAGACCCTTTGAGAGCTGCAAGTAATTCAAGTTCATTTTAATGTATGCCGAATAGTGTACATTCCAAGGGACAATAAAGTTACTCTAAGTCTAAGGAATGACATAACCTCACCGTGGAAAACATCGCCCGTGTGTTTCACCTGCTCAAACTTTACTTTACTTTATTGTCATTGCACACAGTACAACGAAATTAAATGCCGTCTTCAGTGTACCTTATAACTATAAAAATAAAAACACAAACATACATCCTTCACATTCTATATAATTGAAATTGAAAACCCGATATTGCACTATACCAAAGAATTCAATATGGTTATTGCCCTGGGATAGAAGCTTGTTTTTCAGCCTATTTGTCCTTGTTTTTATTATCCTGTAGCGTCTGTCAGATGGTAATAGTTTTTTTTAAAAAAAGGGTACCCAGCATGAGATGGATCTTTAAGAATGTTTTGAACTTTCTGAAAGCAGCGGGAGATATAAAGCCCTTCCAAAGAGGGGAGAGGGCAACCAATGATCCTCTGGGCAATGACTTTGACCCTCTGGAGTGCTGTCCTATCTGCCACTGTGCAATTAGCAAACCATCCACAGATGTACATATACAAACTCGGTGGAAATGGCTTGTTCGGGGATTGCAGAAGGTCCTTGGAAAACGACATCAAAGAGACAGGACCAGACTGAATTATTTCTACGGAGCCAAAGACGGGGGAGGGGCTCTGCAAGTCAGAATGTTGCTTCTAAAAATTAATGTAACTGGACTGGAAATGGCTTGAATGTTCTTTTTTTTGCTTGGGTTTGAGAGAGAAAAGTATTCCTTACCAAACCCCGAGTAGCAAAACGGCTTCTTTCCATTTTTGAAGACGGCAGATTTTTAAATCTTTGTCATGAAAAATTACACCAAATAATGTGTCTGGTTGTAAGAGGCTGCTCAACCTGGGTGTGAAAGGCCCCACAACTGCCCATTGTGGAAAGAACCATGAGAGATGAGAGCACCTGATTGGCCTAGAACAGTGATGGCTAACCTTTTTGCAGTTGCGTGCCAAAAGCGGAGGGGGAGCACAGGGGGAGGGGGGGTCGCGCACATATGTGCCCACACCCATAATTCAATGCACCCCACGCATGCTTTTGGCACACTCCTAGAAAGGCCTTTGGAGCCTGGGGAGAGCGAAAAACGGACCGTTTCCGGCCTCGGGGGGGGGGGGGGGGGGGGAGGCCGTTTTCACCGTCCCCAGGCTCCAGGAAAGCCTCTGGAGCATGGGGAGAGCAAAAAATAGGCCTTCCAGGCCCACCGGAAGTTGGGAAACGGGCCGTTTCCGGCCTCCAGAGGGAAGGCTGTTTTTGCAGAAGGCAAATTTCCAGAAGGCCTGAAAATCAGCTCTCCGGCGCACATGCACGCTGAAGCTGAGCTAGGGTAATGCTCGCGTGCCCACAGATATGGCTCCGCGTGCCATCTGTGACACTCGTGCCATAGGTTCGCCATCACGGGGTTAGACATACAGGTAGTCCTCGAGTTATAACCATTTGTTTTGCAATAGTTTGAAGTTACAATGGCACTAAAAAAAAAAGTGACTTATAACCAACTGGTCCTTACATTTACAACTGTTGCAGCAGCCCCATGGTCATGTGATCAAAATTTGGGTGCTTGGCAACCAGCATGTATTTATGATGGTTGCACCATCCCAGGGTCTTGTAATCACCATTTGTGACCTTCCCAGATCAGTAAAATCATCTGTTTAACAATGGTGTGATTCATTGAACTGCAGTGATTTGCTTAACGACCATGGCAGGAAAGGTCATAAATTTCAGGCGCAACTTATTTAGTAAACCACCTTACATAGCAATGGAAATTCAGGGTCCCAATTCAGTTCTGTCTGCAGAGATAGTCCTCGACTTACGACTACAATTGAGCCCAGTGAGAAATGCTAAGTGAGAAATTTGTTAAGTGAGTTTTGCCCCATCTTACAACTTTTCTTACCACATTTGTTAAGTGAATCCCTGCGGTTGTTAAAATTAGGAACAGGTTTGTTAAGTGGGCCTGGCTTCCCCGTTGACTTTGCTTGTCAGAAGTGCAAAAGGGGATCACGGGACACAGCAAAGGTCATAAGTTGTCAAGCTTCTGAATGTAAATCACCTGACCATGAGGATGCTGCGAAGGTCGTGCGAAAAATGGTCATCGGCCACCTTTTTCAGTGCTGTTGTAACTTTGAACGGTCACTAAATGGACCGTTGTTAAGTCGAGGACTACCTGAATATGTGTTGTGGCCCGTCAGCGGCCTGTGCGGATTGTAGTTGATTCCGACAGCGAGGAGGCTGGGGTGGTGCTGCGCCAGCAGCCTGTGCAGCTGCCACTCGAGTCGGACAATGAGGAGGCTGGAGAAGATGTGGTGCCTGAGGCGGGGATTCAGCCAGGGCCTTCAGAACCTCCAGAAGCTCCCATAAGTGAAGAGGACGAAGAGGAGGAGCCTCTTCTCGATGCACGGGCGCGCAGAGCTGCCAAAAGGCAGGAGTGGCTCCTCAGGAGGAGGTCTCCTCAAGAGTAAGGCTTGGGGCTAATTGGCCACTCCCTTAGCCTATTTAAGGAAGAACACCGACTGAAGCAATTTGTAGGGAACAACTTTAGTTCACTCTACTTCGCGTCTGGATTCTCTGCAAATTGCTTCTGGGCTTTCTGCCAACCTTAGTAAGATTGTGATTACTTTATCTTTGGTTTCTTGTAGGCTGTTAAGAGAATTTATTAACAGCCTTTGTTTTGAAAAAGACTGAGTTATTTTAGTAAATTAAGTTTTGTACAAACTTTGTGTGTGCTGTGTTCTTTGGGATCCGTAGCTGGGGCAGAACAATATGATTGTATGGGTTGAAGTAAGAAGGCAGCCCAGCAGCTACATCGGAATGCTGGATTTGTGTTCAGGGAGCCTTCACATTTGTGTGTCCTACCTCCTCCCTGCTGTCTTCCTGTTGGGAGCTACAATCCAACTGCCTAAGTCTAATTTCTTCCAATTTTCAGCCATGGTTTACTCATGTCACCCTCGGGCAGCACATCTCAAACCTTCTTTCTCCTTGACCCACTTGGGAAACCAACTCCCAAAAGAGAACAGGCTATCTTTGCACATCTTCTCTGATTTTATCTTTAGAAACCTTCAGAGAGCAAGTGTAAACCAAGAGTTGACTTTCCTAAACCAAAATCTCTGCGATCCAAAATTGCAGTTTAAAGAGCCCCCACTCCGGGAGGAGCTAGCAAGGAGGAGATAAAAGCTCTAAAACCGATTCAGCTGCAACAAGAGGGCGCAAAGTCCATGAGAGAGACAACCTGGAATTATTCCTGACAGTGAGAACAATTAATCAGTGGAACGGGGTTGCCTCCAGAAATTGTGGGTGCTCCATCATTGGAGGCTTTTAAGAAAACACCGAACAACCACCTGTCTGAAATGGTATAGTGCCATGATGGCGAACCTGTGGCACGCAGCGTCCTCTCTATGGGCAATGCGAGCTGTCGCCCCAGTTCAGCTCCGCTGCACTTGTATGAGCCTCCCGCCAGTCAGCTGGTTGTCGGGTCTCTGCCATTTATGCGCAGGGCACGTGCAGGGGGGGCGACGAGTTCATGCGCGTGGAGTGCATGTGGGGGCCATGTGTACATGTGTGGGGTACATGTGCAGGGGCCGCAAGAGCATTGCATTTTGGGGATTCGCGTGCAGACGCGCTTTGGTCCCTCAGTCCGGAAAAGCTTAGCCATAACTGGTATAGTGTCTCCTGTTTGAGTAGGGGGTTGGATTAGAAGACTTCCAAGGTCCCTTCCAGCTCGATTATGATTGATTGACGGATTGACTGATGCTTACCTGAGTTTTTATGTTCTCAGGATCTTCTACTTCAGTGGCCCGCTTGCTGCTGGGTTTCCAAGCCTTCTCAGCCTTGTTCAACTTAACATCTTCATTCAAAGAGACCGTGGCAATAATTTTCCGAGGCTCCTTCCGCAGGCTTTGCTGGGAACGCCGTTGTCCTGGCCCAGGCGGCTGTGATGCAGGACAGGAAGAGAGAAAGGGGAAGGGGGGAGAGAGGGGGGGAGGGAGGGAGAGATAGAAAGGGATGGAGCGAGAGGGAGAAAAGGAGGGAGAGAGAGGGAGAGGGAGAAAGGGAGGGAGGGAGAGGGGGGAGAGAGAGAGGGAGAAAAGGAGGGGGAGAGAGAGAGGGAGGCAGAGAGGAGAGAGGGGGGAGAGAGAGGGGGAGGGAGTGAGAGAGAGAGGGGGGGAGGGAGGGAGAGAAAGGGAGGGAGCGAGAGGGAGAAAAGGAGGGAGAGAGAGGTGGGAGGGAGAGAGAGAGAAAGAGAGCGAGCAAGAGGGAGAAAAGGAGGGAGGGAGAGAGAGAGAAAGAAAGGGGGAGAGAGAGGGAGAAAAGGAGGGAGAGAGAAAGAAAGGAGGAGAGAGAGGGAGAAAGAGGGAGGGAGAGAGAGATTTTACAAACATTGTCAAAACAAGTATACTAAACAGAAGCCTGGGCTCCATAGTTGGAAGCTGTTCTTCCACCCCAGCCGTGTTCGGGTACAACAATGTGGGCTGCCAGATCAGTTCCTCAGTTCCATCACAGAGCATCAGTGGCCCAGACACGATGGCACAAATTCGGAGTTCATCATGCAGACCCAAGAGGGCAGGAAACATCTCACCAGGGTTAAGGTCTAAAAAAAAAAAAAAAAAAAAACATACCGGCCCACGGTTGGGTGGGGTTGGACGGCCCAGATTGGCAAACGAGGGCGTGAAGTCTGGTCCACAGTTCATCGTGCTCAAACGTACAGGGTCCAGGGGACGCAGGGGCATCTTATTCACCTGGAAGTCAAAAAGCAGGAAAATTAACATCAAAGGTCTGTGGTCTGCAAAAAGGGTGGATTGCCTATTAACCGTGTCTCAAACTCTGTGACTTCAAAAAAACTGCAGATCGTCACAACTTTCTGGGACAGACCATAGCAGCGTCTTCATTATTGCACCGTCCCAAGGGGCTGCATTTAATGGATTGGGTTGCCTAGAACTGGGATGGGGCATTTTTTCCTTGGTCAGAGTCCACCATTCACTTCCTGGCTCAGCTAAGAGCTGTGCATGACTGTTTCCTAGTTTTTGGAGGTGGATTTAATTGTGTTATTTACCTGCAACCCGCCTTTATTATTTTTAGAAACAACTCCAGGCAGAACAACAACACAACGTACCTTCCTCTTCATTCCCCCCACCCACCCACAACAACAATCCTGTGAAGTGGGTTGGGCTGAGTGTGTGACTGGCCAAACGTCACTCAGCCAGTTTTCATGCCTATGGCAAGACTAGAACTCAACATCTCCTGGTGATTGGGCCAAAATCACCCAGCCAGCTTTCCATGCCTAAGACACAACTGGAACTCCCCGTCTCCTGGAAATTGGCCCACAAGTCCCCCAGCCGGCTTTCATGCCTACGGCGAGACTAGAACTCACAGTCTCCTTGTGATTGGCCCAAAGTCACCCAGCTGGCTTTAATGTCTAAGACAGGACTAAAAGGGGCTCACAAGAGCTGCCACAAAGAAGAGGGAGTCAAGCTATTCTCCAAAGCACCTGACCCCGTTTATGTGGCACTAGGGATTCGAACCGCTGAACTGACGACCTTTCCATCGACAAGCTCAGCGTCTTAGCCACTGAGCCACCGCATTTGGTCGTCACAATGTAAAAAGGATGGGGAGACTCTGGAAAGAGTGCAGAGAAGAGCAACAAAAATGATTAGGGGACTGGAGGCTAAAACGTATGAAGAACGGTTGCTGGAACTGGGTATGTCTAGTTTGATGAAGAGAAGGACTAGGGGAGACATGATAGCAGTCTTCCAATATCTCAGGGGTTGCCACAAAGAAGAAAAACTATTCTCCAAAGCACCTGAGGGTAGGACAAGAAGCAATGGGTGGAAACTAACCAAGGAGAGAAGCAATTTAGAACTAAGGAGAAATTTACTGACTGTGAGAACAATTAACCAGTGGAACAACTTGCCTCCAGAAGTTGTGAATGCTCCAACACTGGAAGTTTTTAAGAAGAGGTTGGATAACCATTTGTCTGAAGTGGTTATAGGGTTTCCTGCCTAAGCAGGGGGTTCGACTAGAAGACCTCCAAGGTCCCTTCCAACTCTGTTATTCTATTCTATTCTATTCTATTCTAAAATTCACAGTCTCTTGCTCTACTGTTGTGTAGAGCAAGTGGTCTTTTTACCACTAGACCAAATTGGCTCTTTAATGGGCATGGGAAATCTCTGGAGGGCACACTGCTCCCATTTTGACTGGCAATCCTAACTGCTGAATCCAGAGGTTAGAGCACAAACCGACCGAACGTCAGTGAGGGATTGAGGGATGGTTTTGGGGAGGGAGGGAAAGACTCCGGAAGTTGGGACATAACCAAGGAAACAGAAGCAATAGGCCTTCTGGATTTGTCTTTCTACCAATCTGAACCTTCTCTGAGGGGAAGAAAAAAAAACCAGTGGAAAGAAAAATGACATGTCCAAAAGTCAATAACCATTTTGGTGGTGGTTGTCATAGAGAGAGAGGGGGAGAGAGAGGGGGGGGGGGGGAGAGAGAGAGAGAGAGAGAGAGAGAGAGAGAGAGAGAGAGAGAGAGAGTAGGAGAGAGGGAGAGGGGGAGAGAGAGAGAGAGAGAGGAGAAGGAGAGGGAGAGGGAGAGGGAGAGAGAGAGAGAGGGAGAGGATTCTGATGGACCTCTGAGGAAAAGGAAGTGGAGGGACAGACCTTTTCCAAGACCACGTCGCTGATATGGGGCAACCCTTCCGGCTTTTGCATGCTGGCGAACATAAATTGAAACCCCAGCAGGAATTCCCGGTCGTATCTCTTCTTTTCTTCGGGGTTCAAGGGCTTCCACTGCTCTGTTAACGGAAAGAAAACAAGAGAGCACAAAGGCTGAAAATTGGAGCATCTTTCAAGTAGTTTAGCCCCCAACTTTTCGGGCACCAGGGACCGGTTCTGTGGAGTGAGTTTTTTTCCCCGTAGACCTGAGGGCGCATGGTTTCACGTGCTGCCTGCATCCCGCGGACGGGGCTCCGCTTGTTTGCATGGCCAGTGTTTTTCAACCATGACCACTTTAAAATGTGTGGACTCCCAACTCCCAGAATTCCCCAGCCAGCATTGGGAGTCCACAGATCTTAAAAGTTGCTGCGGTTGAGATATAATGATCTAGATGTTTGCTGGCTTTAACACTCAAATGTGTTAACCGTGTTTTCCCGAAAATAAGACCCAATCGTATAATAAGCCCTAGTGGGATTTTTCAGGATGCTCGTAATATAAACCCTACCCCAAAAATAAGCCCCAGTTTAAGATCGTCACGCAGACGGACACCTTTTTTAAAAAAAAATTGATTTATATGCCGCCCTTCTCCGGAGACTCAGGGCAGCTTACAATGCATTAAGCAATAGCCTTCATACTTTTGTATATTTATACAAAGTCAGCTTATTGCCCCCACAAACTGGGTCCTCAATTTACCTACCTTAGAAAGGATGGAAAGCTGAGTCAACCTTGAGCCTGGTGAGATTCGAACTTACAGTAATTGCAGACAGCTGGTGTTAATCACAATGCTATCAGTCTGCTGAGCCACCAGGCCCTTTAGTACCATATTTCCCCAAAACGACGCTATAGGGCACTGCATGTCGGAACAACTAGACACAAGGACAGTTCCCCTCCCCCATGCCATCACTCCCCTAAACAACTAATTCCCACAACACTGTCAAACTATCTAGAAAGGTAGCATTACCATCATTATTCTCATCTTCCCTATCTCATCTTCCTATAACTTTGTTATTTGTATCTTACGATTTATATTGTTTACTTAGTAGCCTAGTACCGCGTTTCCCCGAAAATAAGACCCTGTCTTATATAAAACCCTTATATTTCAGGGTTTTTTGAATCCTGAAATAAGTGTGTGGCCTTATTTTCAGGGAGGTCTTATTATTTTGGGGCGTGTGGAGCAAGACGGGGCTCCTCTTGCCGTCTTACCTGATTTCCAGCTCTGTCTCCCTAACCCTAACCAGAGGAAATGGCGGGGACCAGCTGCACACGTGTTTAAATATTTTCGGGGAGGTCTTATTTTCGGGGAAACACGGTATGATTTATGTTGCTTGCTTATTTAGTATCCACGACTATCACTATACGACTACACTATGTTGTATCTAATGTGTTATGACGACTGTATTTTTACAATGACTACAATAATGATCTATCGCTATTATTGTATGTACACCTCGAGCTTATGCACCAGAGACAAATTCCCTGTGTGTCTAATCACACTTGCCCAATAAAGAATTTTAATTCTAATTAAGACCTAACTGGAAAATAAGCCCTAATTTGTCTTTTGGAGCAAAAATTGACATAAGAACCCGGTCTTATTTTCAGGGAAACACGGGTATGTAATGGCAAAAAAAGTCCTGTGAATCCATGGCCTTGGTAGCACAGTGATTTAAGGCACCCTGTTATTAAGCTGGTTATTAAGACCAGCTGCCTGCAATTACTGCAGGTTCGAATCTCGCCAGGCTCAAGGTTGACTCAGCCTTCCATCCTTTCTAAGGTAGGTAAAATGAGGACCCAGATTGTGGGGGCAATAAGCTGACTTTGTATAAATATACAAAAGTATGAAGGCTATTGCTGAGCACATTGTAAGCCGCCCTGAGTCTCCGGAGAAGGGCGGCATATAAATCAAATTAAAAAAAAAAAATGGCAGTACTCTAAGAAAAGCCAACCAGTCCTTGGGTAATGAGTCTGCTCAGATCCTCAGTTCCATCAGCATTATCAGTGGCCCAGACACGATGGCTCAAAAAGGAGGTCATCACAGAAGGCTCAATGGGAAGTTCCCCCCCCCATCTTTCCCAAATTGTAAGTGCGGCTCAGACCTGGCTCACCTTCCTTGTAGCGGTACTTTTGATCCGCTTGCTTGACTTTCTCGGGATCCATCTTATCCTCCTTCTGTTCCCACGACTCCTCAGGTTCCTCCTGGGAGCGAGCTGGGACAGGTTCCTCAGGCTCTGGGGCTGGCACTGGGGGGTTGTTCTCAGTCTCAGAGCCCCCCTCGCTGACCTAAGAGGGAAGGAAAGCCAAAGAGATCCTATGAAGGACAGAACTAGGTAGCAACAAACGCCTCTCTCTCTGCAGGAGGAGGTGTGTTCATCCTGCACCTCCAAGCTCAAAAAACAAAATTGGTGCTTTCTTCAACAGGACCACAATGACAACGGAAGCCCACAAGGTTCACATGCAGCTCATGACTTCAAAAGCACTGTGATAGATGGATGGATGGTGATAAAATGATAGACAGACAGACAGACATATATAATGATAGATAATTATAGATAGGATAGAGATAATGATAGATAGATGATTGGATAGACAGATAGATTAGAGATAGATACTGTATTTTTCGGAGTATAAGACGGACCTTTTCCCCCCCAAAAAAGAGGGTGAAAATCTGGGTGCATCTTATACTCCAAATGTAGCACCGCCCATCTTCTCAAACGGAGGTTTCAGAGGCTGAAAAAAGCATCAGAAACGAAGCTTCAGAAAAGAAAAGCCACCAAACAGAGCTTCAGAGGCTTTTGTTCTGAAGCTGTTTCGGAGGCTTTCAGAGGTAGAAAAAAAAAAGCAAAAAAAAAAGCAAGGCACAGAGGCCGATCCACCTGCCAATCAGCTTTTTTCTTATATTCCTCCCAAAAAACTAAGGTGCGTCTTATACTCCAGTGTGTTTTATACTCCAAAAGATACGATATATAGAGATGATAGAGAGATAGACATAAAGTAAGTGTGTGTGTGTGTGTGTGTGTGTGTGTGTGTGTGTGTGTGTGTGTGTAATTCTTGGTCTTGCTAATCCTTCTTCCCTTAACAATTGTGGCAGGAAACGCTGTAAAATGGGGCAAAACTCACTGAACTCACTGAGTTTGGCTCAGTTGTGGACTACCTACATTGCTTTCTATCCTAACAAAAGTATACAAGATCCAATTAGCTGAACCTGCAAGATGCTTAGAAGAGGACTCCTAAGTAGAGCGGAACTGATGGGCCTACAAAATAAGTGACCATAGCTTACACAGAGGTTTCTAAAAACAACAGCTGTATATGTGTATAGATAAAGGTCCCCATATTCATATGCCCACCCCACCCCCACCGAAGAATGGCACAAACATTTAACTACGGTACGATGGAAAACAGAGAAGAAGGAAGTCAAAAAGGGATAAACGTGGCACTGAACTCCCTTCCTCTGATCCCTACAAATTCTGTTCCGTGGGCATCTTTTGGCATCTGAGGTTTTTCATCATGAAAAGTGAGCTTCTCAGAATGCTGAAATCCGAAGCCAGTGTTACGGGGCGGGCCTGTGATGGAGCAGGGGTAGTCAGACAATCTAAATCCTAATGAATGCCCTCCAAAGATTACTTTAAAAACCACAATGAATTTAAGCGCCTTGGCAACAGCGGGGCACATACCAAATTCCATGTTACCCCTTGTCAGCGGCAAGGAAATGTCATCTCTGTTACAGGCTGGCTGGGGAATTCTGGGAGCTGAAGCCCAGCCATCTTAAGCGTTGTGAAGGTTCAGAAACATTGCATTACTCATTGCATTAATCATTAACGTACTTTTCGGAGTATAAGACTCACTTCCCCCCCCCTTTAAAAGAGGATGGAAATGTTGGTGCGTCTAATACACCAAATACAGCCATTTTTGGGCCCCCGAAACTCTACCCCGTGCATCCCGTTTTTGCAAAAAAACAGGCCCGTTTTTCATGGGGCACGCAGAGGGTTAGGAGGCCTGCAGAGTGCTCCTGGAGGCTGGGGAGGGCAAAAACGCTGTTTTTGCAAAAAATGGACCCACTTTTTACCTCCCAAACCCCCATGCATCGTGTTTTTGCCCTCCCCGGACCCCAGGAATACTCTGCAGGCCTCCCAAACCCTCTGAGCATCCCATTTTTTCAAAAACAGGACGCACAGAGGGTTTGGTAGGCCTGCAGAGTGCTCCTGGGGCCCGGGGAGGGCAAAAACATTTTTCTCCTTCTTTTCCTCTTCAAAATCTTGGTGCATTTTATAGTCCGAAAACTACGGTAATTAATTTCCCCCTGGTAATGTGTAGGCTACGCACCTCTTTGAACGCATCCAGCAAATCTCCAACGGCTTCCTTCTTGTTCAGATCCTTCAACTTTCGCTTCCTCTTTGGCACCGATACGGCTACTAGGGAATTATACAGAGGGATGGAGAGGCACATGAGCTACGGAAAAGTCCAGATTAACGGGGAAAGACACTCCAGGCAACAAACAAGAAGTTAGTGCGAAATCATGCTCTGAAGCCATTTTCCAGGGGTTAGAAAAAAAGAGCCTAACACATGGCAGAGATAAGAGGACATTGCATCCTAGGAAGAAGCCGTAGAATCTATTTGGGATATTTTGGGACAACAGCCCTTGAGCCTGTTAGAAGATCGAAAGGGACCAAGGCAGCAAAGGCAGAAGTGCCTAAATGCTCTGAAGACAATAAATTCCTTGGTGTACAGGAAATATCACCCAGAAAAGAGAATATTTGTAACTGTTGTGGCCCGCTGGCAGCAGATTCGGATAGTGAGGAGGTTTGGGAGGAACATGGGCCAGTCCTGGAGTCTGTGGAAGGCTCTGATGAGGGCTCTGCGTCAGAGGCAGAGAGGGGGCCAGAGCCGTCTGACAGGTATCAACTGCCTTTGGAGTCAGACATCACTGAGGCAGACGAACAGCTGGATTCTGTTCCCAGTGTGCGCATGCGCAGAGCTGCCAGACGAAGGGAACAGCTAAAGAACAAGGGTCGACTCAGGAGTAAAGCCACAGGTGGACGGTGAATGGCCCCTCCCAGAGGAAATAAAAGAGGAGCAAAAGGGGAGGGGAGTTTGCAGGAGACAATTAGTTCATTTCTGCATTCTTGCCACGTATTGCGGCCTCTGAAAGATATCGGCCTGGCCACTCTCCAAGCGTGGTAAAGGTCGGTAATTGTGAACTAATCTTGAAAGACTGTGGGAGAGGAAAGACTTTGCTGGAGAGGAATTCACTGTAAATTAAATAAAAGGGGTTTATCAGGACAAGGCTTCGTGCTGCTGGGGAAGCCTAGATCAGAACAGTAACTCAGGATTAAACTGTGGGGTCCTCTGAGTTTGGATGCTTTCTTGCAGACATTTCATTACCCAACTATGTAACATTATCAGTTCTAGAAGGAAGTGGGCTTTGCTCTCAGTTTATAGACAGTAGCTTGCCCTGCTGGTGTTGGTAGAGGTGTAGTTTTTCTCCTTGTAGTTTGTACTTCTCCAGCAATCAACACGTAGATAAGCAGGGATTAACACCAGACAGAAGAAGCAAAAACAATAATCGAGGAACTAACAAGGAAAAAAAAAAAACTACACTTCCATCAATACCGGCAGGGCAAGCTACTAAACTGAGAACAAACCCCACTCCTTACTAGCACTGATGATGTTACCTCGTTTGGCTAATGAGATGTCTGCAGGAAAACAGCCAAGCTCGGAGAGCACCAAGGACCCCCCCGCCCCCCTCATTCTGCAAATCACCAGACTTCTTAAAGATTGCATCCGGGTGGGGATGGAAAACATGCTATGGATACTCACCTTGCGTCGTCACTTCCGTGGTCTCCAAGGGTGCAGCCACCGGTTCGGCAATCTGCTCCGGGACCTCGACCGTCTCCTCCACTTCCTCCTCTGGCTCCGCCTCCTCTTCTACAGCAGGCGCGGCCGCTGGGACAATCACCTCCTCGGGCTTCACCTCTTCGGGTTCAGAGATGGGGCTGATATCCGATTCGGGCTGTTCCTCCGGCTCTTCGGCCTCTATTTTCTCTGGGGTCTCAAGCCCTGTAGGGATTGCCTGCTCTTCCGGCTGAGCAATGGGGGATTCCATGGCCGGTTCTGGCTCGCACGGGGGCACCTCGGGCGTTGCCTCCAGCAGCTCCTCCTCTAAGACCCCATTCGACTCGACGGCCTCCCCTTCGGCCACCTCCTCCAGCGGAGGAGAAGGAGCGGGAGGGGCGCACGGCAGCGTTACGGGAGGCTCCTCGGGTTGAACAGCCTCCGGTTGGGTAACCACCGTCTCTTCTGCTACCACCTCTTCGTCCACCTGTGTTTCTGGGGGCGGCTGGGAAGGAATCTCCAAAACAGGGCTAGCAGCGACCTCTTCCTGAGGTTCTGTGTCCAAAACAAAGGACTCCGGAGGGGGCACAAGCCCTCCTGGCACTGTAGTGGTGGTACTAACGGGCTCGAGGATGTCTTCAGGGACCTCCAGCAGCTCCTCTCTAGTGTCCACGGCAACAGGGCTCTCTGGGCGCACCAGCGTCACAGTGGCCGGCTGCACAGGCTCCACCTCGGTTAGGGGCGGAGGGGGAGATGGGGAAGCCGATTTACTAGTCTCCAAGGATACCGGTTTACTTACTACTGGGCCGGTCTTGGAACGGTCATCTGGTGGAAAAGAGAAAGAAAAAGGGGGTTGAGTCCTCCAAAACACAACAATTTATTTTTGTTTAGAAAATGGCGGTTCTTATAAATAGCAGTTAGCAATAGCAAGTACCGTTCCATTTTACAGCACTCTCGAAACAGTTTGCAGTGTCAGCCTATTGCCCCCAACAATCTGGCTCCCCATTTTACCGACGTCGGAAAGGTGGAAGGCTGAGTCAAACTTTGAGCTGGTCAGGATCGAACTCCTGACTGGGCAGAATCAGCCTGCAATACTGTATTCTCTTCTAAGTCTTAACAGCAGCTCCTGAAGTAATATCATGTTTCCCCGAAAATAAGACCCTGTCTTATTTTTATTTTATTTTTTTGAATTCTGAAATAAGTGCTTGGCCTTAGTTTCAGAGAGGTCTTATTATTTTGGGGTCATGGAGCAAGACGGGGCTCCTCTTACCTGAATTCCAGCTCTGTCTCCCTAACCTTAACCAGATGAAATTTATTTTATTTATTTATTTATTTATTATATTTCTATACCGCCTTTCTCCCGTAGGACTCAAGGCGGTGTACAGTCAAGAAAAATATAGACACACAAACATCATAAAATTGCTAAATAAAATTATTACTTAGTTTGGTCAATTAAATAAAACCCAGAATTAGATAACATTTAAAAAATCATTCACATGTTCATATGTTTAGCCCCGCCTGTTGGAACATCAGGGTCTTGAGGGCATGGCGGAAAGCACGGAGATCAGGGATATTCCGTATCTCCGGGGGCAGTTCAGAGAAGGCCCTCCCCCTGGGAGTCGCCAGTCGACATAATTTGACTGACGGTACCCTGAGGAGTCCCTCCCTGTGAGAACGAACTGGTCGGTGGGAGGCTATTGGTGGCAAAAGACGGTCTCGTAGGTACCCAGGTCCTAAGCCATGGAGCGCTTTAAAGGTGATGACTAACACCTTGAATCGCACCCGGAAGACCACCGGGAGCCAGTGCAGCTCGCGTAGGAGAGGTGTTACATGGGCGTAACGAGCTGCGCCCATAATCACCCGTGCGGCTACGTTCTGGACCAGTTGGAGCCTCCGGGTGCTTTTCAAGGGGAGCCACATGTAGAGAGCATTACAGTAGTCCATACGGGATTAAATGGCAGGGAGCGGCTGTACATGCATTTAAATATTTTTGGGGAGGGTTTAATTTTCGGGGCATGTCTTATTTTCGGGGAAACACTGTAGATCATTGTTGGCCTCACTGCTAAGGATGGAGAGGAAGGATGGAGTTGGTGCTAGAGAGCTAGGCTGTGATAGGAGCCTAAGAGGAGTGAGAGAATACAGCAGAGGCTCAGAGGAAAACTGGACTCGACTACAGGTAGTCCTCGACTCAAGACCACAATTTGAGCCCAAAATTTATGTTGCTAAAATGAGACAGTTGTTAAGTGAGTTTTGATCCATTTTACGACCTTTCTTGCCACAGTCGCTGGGTGAATCATTGCAGTTGTTAAGTTAGTGACACTGTTGTTAAGTGAATCAAGTTTCCCCGTTGACCTTGCTTGTTAGGTCGCAAAAGAGGATCACATGATCCTGGGGATGCTGCAACCGTCTTAAGTGTGAAAAATGGGTCATAAGTCACTTTTTTCCAGCCATGCCGTAACTTTGAATGGTCACTAAATGAACTGTTGTAAGTCAAGGGCTACCTGTACAAGTAGCCCTCGACTTAACAACCACAATTGTTCGTTAAGTAACAACAGTTTGACTAATTTAACAACTACACTGATTCACTTAACAACTGTGGCGGGAAAGGTCATAAAACTGGGCGAAGCTCACTTAATAACGGTCTCGCTTAGCAACGGGAAATAGCAATAGCACTTAAGACTTATATATCACTTCACTGTGCTTTTACAGCCCTCTCTAAGGGGTTTTACAGAGTCAGCCTCTTGCCCCCAACAATCTGGGTCCTCATTTTACCCACCTCAGAAGGATGGAAGGCTGAGTCAATCTTGAGCCTGGTGAGATTTGAAATGCCAAATTGCAGGCAGCCGGCAGGCAGCAGAAGTAGCCTGCAGTACTGACTCTAACCACTGCGCCATGGTGCTCAGTATTTCTCACTCCTGTCTTGGCTGATCCATTTTAAAAGAGTCTGCCTCCTAGTGGCCATAGACTAGAAAGCACATAGGATCTGTTTTGCATAGGTTGTCTGAACTGAGCTGATATCCATACATAGTTATCATACTACAGGTAGTCCATGATTTACAACAGTTCACTTAGTGACCATCCACAGTTACTACAGCAAGGAAAAAAATGACTTATGACCTTTTGTCACAGTTATGACCTTCGCAGCATCCCCATGATCGTGTGAATGCTTGGCAGTTGTTTCATACTTACGACCGTTGCTGTGTCCCAAGGTCGTGTGAGCCCCTTTTGCGACCTTCTGACAAACAAAGTCAATGAGGAAGCCCGATTCACTTAACAACCATGTTGCTAATTTATCAGCTGCAGTGATTCACTTAACAAATGTGGCGAAAAAAGGTCGTAAAATGAGGCAAAACTCACTTAACAAATGTCTTACTTAACAACAGAAATTTTGGGCTCAATTGTGGTCATAGGTTAAGGACTACCTGTATTCCCTTTCGGACTCAATAATGCAAAACACAGCATAGAAAGGGGAGAAATAAAATTACTGCGTAAGGCAAAGAAACTCAGGCAAAAGAGCAAAAGAACAAAAAGAAAATACAGTTAATTACCCTATAAAAGGGAATATAGAGTTAATAAACCTATTTTACCTTTGTATTATTCACTATACCGTTCTTGTTTTTCTCGACCTTGCCAAACATATCCATGTAATATTTCAAACACTGCTTTTGGTTTTTTTTAACAAAAAATATATATGAGAAATTGGCTATGGCCAAATATCTCAGCAGTGGTGCCTTTTTAAGCCAGTGTAAAATGAAAAAGTGTAAAATGAAAAACGGGGATATCAGGCCTGGAAGCCATCTTTTTCGTTGGATCATCAGGCCTGCCACATTTACTGCTGTGGGAAATTGGGAGGGGGGATTGTATGGATCAAGGGTGATATGTAGTCATAATAACATTCCTTTCTCAGAGAGTCAAGGCCATCTTGCCCTGCACTTGGATGGTTGGAACTGAGAGGCATCTCCAGTTGGGACGATGCTTGGATTAGACCACGTGATGGACATGGGGGTGTTGGGCAGGGACTTTCCTTTGGGTGGGGAAAACCTGGAAGCTTTCAGATTTGGGTTTTCCCAGATGTGCCAATATGACATCTCTAATAAAATGGAACTTTGAGGAACTTCAATCCTCGGAGTCTTCTTTCGTTGGGGGTGTTACTTGGAACCCTGACAGGGGAGACATGATAGCAGTGTTCCAATATTTGAGGGGTTCCTACAAAGACGAGGGGGTCGACCTATTCTCCAAAGCACCAGAAGGCAAGACGAGAAACAACGGATGGAAACTAACCCAGGAGAGAAGCAACCTAGAACTAAGGAGAAATTTCCTGAGATGAGAACAATTAACCAGTGGAACAGCCTTCAGAAGTTGTGGGTTTTTAAGAAGAGACTGGACAGACATTTATCCGAAGGGGTTTGGGGTTGGACTAGAAGATCTCCAAGGTCCCTTCACAATCTTATTATTCTATGTTCTATGAACGTCCAACTACAGATAGTCAACTTACAATAGTTCATTTAGTGACCATTTGAAGTTACAACGGCACTGAAAAAAATGACCGATGACCATTTTTCACGCTTATGACCGTTGCAGCATCCCCATGGTCCTGTGATCCAACTTGATGCTTGGCAACTGATTCATATTTAGGATGGCTGCAGTATCCTGGAGTCATGCGATTATCTTTTGCGACCTTCTAACAAGCAAAGACAATGGGGGAAGCCAGGTTCGCTTAATGACTGTGTTACTAATTGAACAACGGCAGTGATTCCCTTAGCCAATGTGGCAAGGAAAGTCGTAAAATGGGACAAAACTCATTTCTCACTTGGCAACATAAATTCTGGGCTCTATTGTGCTCATAAGTCAAGGACTATCTGTACATGAGTTACACCAGTTACTCTCATTAGTAAGAAAAAATTGACTTCTAGTTACACATTCTTCCTATATAGATACAAAAGTTTACCATAGATCCCTATGAGAACAGGAATGAATTCAAGCCAATATGCAAAACACAACACAACACAACACAACACAAGAAAAGAAAAGAAAAGAAAAGAAAAGAAAAGAAAAGAAAAGAAAAGAAAAGAAAAGAAAAGAAAAGAAAAGAAAAGAAAAGAGAAAACAAACCCTTGTGCCTTTCAGCTTTATCCAATCAATTACATTTTGCATTGACTGGTGTCTACACATTCAGCAAAAGAATGCAGAGTACTGATAAATGAGACACAAACAGGAGCCGAAGTTCCTGCTTTAAATATTGATGGCACTTGGGGAAGATACACCCCAGATTAAGAATGTGGCCTTTCAACTTCGAGAACTTGTTTTCCAAAAAGCAACATTCCAAGCAAATTAATTTAATGTAATGTTAATACTTTAATATTAATTAACTTAATATTAATGTAATAAATTTTCCTAAACAAATATTTAGGAAAAAAAAAACAGTAGCCACCAAGCAACTGAATCAGTCATTGAAATTGCTCTGCAGTTGGATCAACTATGCAGTTCTTCTATTTATTTATTTATTTTTAATCTGTTTGCCAAGAATCCTAAAATGTACACGAAGCTTTCTTCTGACATTGGTTTAAAAACCAAACGCCATGGCAAACCTCTAAACCAGGGGTTGCCAAACTTGGCAACTTTAAGACTTGTGGACTTCAACTCCCAGAATTCCTCAACTTCTTTGGAAAAAGTTCAGAGAAGAACAACTAAAATGATCAAAGGCCTGGAGACTAAAACGTGTGAAGAACAGTTGCGGGATTTGGGTTTGGCTAGTCCCGTGATGGTGAACCTATGGCACGGGTGCCACAGGTGGCACGCGGAGCCATATTGGTGGGCACGTGAGTGTTGCCCTAGCTCAGCTCCAGCCGGCCAACTGATTTTCAGGTCTTCCGATCCCTCCGGAAGTTGGGAAACTGGCTGTTTTCGGACTCCGGAAGGCCTCCAGGGGAATGGGGAAGGCTGTTTTTGCCCTCCCCAGGCTCCTAGAAACCTCTGGAGCCTAGGGAGGGGGAAAAACGGGCCTACCGAGGCCACCATACCATTGTGTGCCAAAAGCAGGGGGAAGTGTGGGGAGGGATCACGTGCACATGCGCAAGAGGGCGGGGCACATTGAATTATGGATGTGGGCACCCGCACCCGCGACCCCCCACACTCCCCCCCACTTTTGGCACGCGAGGGCAAAAAGATTAGCCATCACTGGGCTAGTCTAAAGAAAATAAGAATTAGGGGTGACATGATAGCAGAATTCCAGTATTTGAGGGGCTGCCACAAAGAAGAGGGATCAACTTATTTTCCAAAGCGCCAGAAGGCAAGACAAGAAAAAAAAAAATGGACGGAAACTAATCAAAGAGAGAAGCATCCTGGAATTGAGGAGTAACTTCCTAACAGTGAGGACAATTCAACCAGTGAAACAGCTTGCCTTCAGATGTTGTGGGTGCTTCATTACTGGAGGTTTTTAAAAAGAGCCTAGACCAGTCATGGTGAACCTTTTTGGCACCGAGTGCCAAAAAAGGGAGCACTTCGCATATGCTCATCTGGACTGAGACCAGGAATAGGAATTGTCCGGGGTCGTGCATGCACCGGAGAATATACTTGGCGGTTTCTTCAGATTACTGCTGGCAGGTCTACAGGTTACTGCTGTGCGTGCGCCAATCTGCTGGCGATTGCTGTACTTCCGGTTCCCAACGCGCACGTGGGCGCTGGCCAGCATGCGCACATGCCGATCAGCTGGCCAGCGCACATGCTCATGCTGGAAAATGGAAGAACAGCTCTTCCGATTTCCAGCACTGATGCATGCACAAAGGCCAGGTGACTGTCACGCATGCGTATGTGCCAGAAACCCGGAAGAGGAATGGGCGACGTCACACGTGCCAGGTGACATGGCTCTGCGTGCCACTTTGGGCACGCGTGCCATAGGTTCGCCATCACGGGCCTAGACAGTCACTTATCTGGTATAGATTCTCCTGCTTGAGAAGGGGGCTGGACTAGAAGACCTCCAGCTCATTCTATTCTATTCTATTCTATTCTATTCTATTCTATTCTATTCTATTCTATTCCATTCCATTCCATTCCATTCCATTCCATTCCATTCCATTCTCCTCTCCTCTCCTCCTTGAAGCCCACAAGTCTGAAACTTGCCATAATGGAGATTGCTGCTCTAAACCACAAAAGAAAGCTGAATTCCACCACCAGTAATTTAATTAGCAACGTCTTCCGGAGTTACTTCCCATGCTCTGCTGAAGTCTGATCCATGGGCAAACCACCTCCTTGAGTTTCCAGATGGGACCAAGAATCCCGGGATAGGATTCAGGATTATATCGTACAGACAGTTCTCGATTTACAACCGCAATCGAGCCCCAAATTTCTGTGGCTGAGGCATTTGTTAAGTGAGTTTTGCCCCCATTTTATGACTTTTCTTGCCACAGTTGTTAAGCGAATCACTATAGTTGAAGTGAATCTGGCTTTCCCCATTGACTTTGCTTGTCAGAAGGTCGCAAAAGAGGATTGTGACTCCCGGGACACTGCAACCGTCATAAATGCGAGCCAGTTGCCAAGCGTATGAATTTTGATCATGTGACCGTGGGGATGCTGTTGTAACATCGAACGGTCACTAAATGAACTCTTGTTAAGTCAAGGACTACCAGTACTGAGTAGATCTCCCAAAAGCCTTGGACACACAAGAGGAACAAAGAAAAGCTGTTTTTCTTTCTGATTATATGGAAAATAGCACTAGCAATAGCACTTAAGACTTATATACTGCTTCGCAGTGCTTTTCAGCCCTCTCTAAGTGGTTTACAGAGCATATTGCCCCCGACAATCCGGGCCCTCATTTTACTGACCTCGAAATGATGGACGTCCGAGTCAACCTTGAGCCGGTCAGAATCGAACTGACTGCAGAATTAGCCTGCAATACTTCATTCTAACCTCTGCGCCCCCATGGCTCTTTAATTGGTGGCCTTCTGCCACCAATAGCCTCCCACTGGCCAGTTCACTCCCACAGAGAGGGCCTCCTCAGGGTGCCGCCGGCTAGACAATGCCGGCTGGCGACCCCCAGGAGAGCCTTCTCTGTGGTGGCACCTACCCTTTGGAACAATCTACCCCCAGAGATACGAGTGATCTCCGACCTCCGGACTTTTCGTCGGGCCCTAAAAACTCATCTCTTTCAGTTAGCTGGTCTCTCTTGATTTTATGATTTTATGGTTGGTTTTAAATTTTGATATGGATTTTAAATTGATAAATTTTAAACTATGGGCCAAATTTAATTATTTTAAATCTATTTTAATCGTATTTTATGTATAAATGTTTTTATTTTGGCTGTTCACCGCCCTGAGTCCAAAAGGAGAAGGGTGGTATAGAAATTCGAATAATAAATAAATAATAAATAAATAAGTGTTATAAAAGTTCAGCTCCAACCCTCTCTATGGACAGACGAAAGTAAGGCTGAGGCTGCACTTATCTCACACACATACATCAGGCCAGTTCAATGTTCCATCATCATACCTTGGCGGACAATAACTGCTACGTGAGGTGTCTCCCCGTTGGCCTGTGGCTCTGAACCGCTTCCGGCCTAGGAAAACAGAGGAGGAAAGAAAGATTAGCAAGAAAACAAATATGAATCAATCTCTCTCTCTCTCAGACACACACACAGACAGAGTGAGTGAGCGAGCAGATAATTTATTCTAGCTACATCAGATATAGATGAACGCAAATTTCTAGGTGCTGGGACAGCAATTCCTAGAATTTTCTCCTTAGTAATCCCGAAAGATCACTTTCAACCTATTAAGGGATTGGGGAACGCTGAGTTGCAAGAGTGGCATGGACTTTTTAACATGTGGTCAGAGTCACGGCCTGTTGTGGTCCGCCCGCAGCCTGCGGACCTGGCAGCGGAGTCGGACAGTGAGGAGGCTGAGGAAGAACATGGGCCAGTCCTGGAGTCCTGAGGAAGGCCCGGATGAGGGCTCTGCATCGGAGGCAGAGATGGGGCCAGGGCCATTGGGGAGTGATGTGCGGACTCCGGAGCCACCAGAGGCTGACAGCAGAGAGGCAGAGGAAGAGGAGGAGCCTGTTCCTAGTGCACGCATGAGAAGAGCTGCCAGAAGGCAAGAGCAGCTAAAGCAAAAAGGACGACTCGGGAGTAAGGCCCAGAGATGATTGGCCCCTCCCATAAGGCTTAAAAGACCAGCAACGGCTCTTGGGCTCTTTGTCGGAAAACAACGTTGATAGATTTGTTTCTTGTCTTGCTGCATTTATTTCTTGTGGGCATCTTCTGCTTCTGAACTTTTGCCAAGAAAAGCCTTTGGCAGATTGCCTAATTAGACCAAGGTTGGCGATAAGGCTGAAAAAATGTGTTATGAAGAATTTGTTTTGAATTAGTTTGGACGACGCTGAGAATGAGTTAATTCTCGGCTGTTCTAATAAAGTTTGTTTAGAACTGACTGTGTCAGACAATACCTACTTGGGCCTAGGTCACAACACGGCCTACCTGGTGAGGAAAAGGGACAAGGTCATGGGGATGCTACAACAGTCGTAAGAGTGAAAAACAGTCGTCACTTTTTCAGTGCCACCGTCCGCTAAATGAACAGTTGTAAGTTCAAGACTACCTGTATTATGTGAAAACAACATTGGATCAAAAATTGCCATCCCCACAATGTCAAGGTTTGCCTTCATCTTGAAAAAACACACACCTGGATTTGACCAGCCCTGTGCGATATGGACAACACTGAACTGAATTTGCACTGTCCATGACAGGCATGCTGATGCCCCCCTATAAGTGTGCCCCCTCACCAAATTGTGATTGTGGGGCCGAAAAACAAACTATCTAACATATAGTGTCAGTTTATAAAGGAGGCTTTGCTAATTTCCTGGCTGCAACAGATTAAGCAAAAAATTGTATCTGTAATCTAGACATTACGTTTATAATATTTTATATTTTATGTTTCATATTTTATTTATTTTTTTATTTATTAGTTCGATTTATATGCCACCCTTCTCCGGAGACTCAGTGCGGCTTACAATATGTTAAGCAACAGCCTTCATACTTTTGTATGTACCTGCTTAGTAGGGCTTTCCGCCCCACTCCCCAAGCGGTGTTCTTTTTTATACAAAGTCAGCTTATTGCCCCCACAATCCGGGTCCTCATTTTACCTACCTCAAAAGGATGGAAGGCTGAGTCAACCTTGAGCCTGGTGAGATTTGAACTCGCAGTAATTGCAGGCAGCTGGCAGCTAAGTGCTACTTTAACAGCACTTGAGTCCACTGCGCCACCAAGGCTCCTTGGTGATTACGAGTGCTCACCCATTACAAAAGTTGGCTGTGATTTAGAGCTTTTGTATTATAAACACCAGAAAAAACACATACTTGTTATCAGGCAAGGCAAGGCAAGTTTGGAAGAGAGTTGATGAAAGAAACTGCCTTACCTGAGGAGGAGTTGGGGTAGAAGAAGTTCTAGCGCCAGACATTATTTCGTCTGTGATATCTTTGCCACCCTGATTTGGATCTCGTATTCGGATCTGCTGGACCAGAAAGGGGGAGGGGGGGAGAGAAAATATGCTTTACGCAGGGTAAACAAAGCTTGGAGAGATGCCTACAAGCATTTTGGGTTTAGTGCAACCATTCGGATACAGGCATCGACCCATAACCCTTAATGCCAGGGTCAAGTGGTAGGCAAGTATGCTTGCCAATCCATGATTGCACGTGCAAATGGGTATACCGGCATTGCATTTGCAGAGGGGTGGACGTAAGTGTCCGCCGCTTGTGCAAACAGAGCTGCGCATGTGCTTGCCCTCTGCTCACCTGGGACCGTCTCCTCTCCCCCACTCTGGCCAGGACCACAAAGCCAGAAAAGTTGGAGAGAAGCCTGCCTTAATGGATCTAACCCCCTCACCCACCCACCCCAAATTCTTCAGCTCAGCATAGTTAAGTTCCAAGAATGGCCGTACAAAAACGACACATGAGCAGAATGCCGGCGGATGCTTAGGATGTATTTCAAGCTACCAACAACTCCTCGGGATGTTGTTCAAACTCTCTGGGTATCACCGCTTGTAGATCGTTTCTCGACTTCTGCGGGCTTCTCTAATCTCACCTTACAGGCTTACTCAACAACGTTAAAAGAGATTCTGGCCCATCCAGATATCTTACACAAGTAGAGACAATCTTGAAGGCGGAGGTCAGGAAAGGGAACTGCCAGCTGCCCGTGGACCACGTCAAGGCCTGAAGTCAACCAACAACAACTCGTCCTTGGCAAGGGCTTCACGCTACCCATGACAGGGGGCTAACCTCCCGGAAGCCAGCTGCCATGTCTTTCAAAGCTTGGCACTTCTCCCGGGCTCGCCCTCCCTCCCGCCCTACCACAGGGCTGAGGCCAGGAGGAAGCACTTTCTTCCTCCTGGCCCTAAACGCCCAGGGTGGGAGGCTGCAGGAGGGAGGAAAGGGAAGACAGATCCTTAGCAGCCACCGATGAGGTCACAAGCAAGCACTGTTTGGCACGCCTGGACACAGTAGCTGAGTGAGCAAATCAAAGCCTTCATTAGGGCCCAGGGGCCAGAAAGCACAACCATCACCTGATATTATGAACAAAGCTTTTTTTAAAAAAAAAGTGCACTAAAAGTATGTAAGGTACACTGTTAGTATCTTACTATTAGTGTGTAAGGTAGGGATGCGGTGGCTCAGTGGCTAAGACGCTGAGCTTGTCGATCGAAAAGTCAGCAGTTCAGTGGTTCGAATCCCTAGTGCCGCGTGATGGGGTGAGCTCCCTTGACTTGTCCCAGCTTCTGCCAACCTAGCAGTTCGAAAGCACGTAAAAAATGCAAGTAGAAAAATAGGGACCACCTTTGGTGGGACGGTAATAGCGTTCCGTGCGCCTTTGGCGTTGAATCATGCCGGCCACATGACCACGGAGACGTCTTCGGACAGCGCTGGCTCTTCTGATTTGAAACGGAGATGAGCACTGCCCCCTAGAGTCGGAAACGACTAGCACATATGTGCGAGGGGAACCTTTACCTATTAGTATATAATGTACACTAACTGAGATACAAACGGCACTGGCAATCACCAAAACGTGTGAATGTCTGTGGAGACCCTCAATCCTTCAGGTCACGGTTGTTCCAAAGGTGTTTTTTCCAAAATGGTACCTGGACTTTCTTGGGGTTCCTGCCCCCCCCCCCCCCCGGGGAAAATCTTTTTGCTTCTCGTCGAAGAAAGTTCTTTGGTTCTTCTGAACTTTTGAAAAAGCTTCTTGGATGAGAAGCAAAAAATGGTTTCCAAGGAAATAACCAAGAAATTCCAGTCGCCGTTTGGAAAAGCACTTTTGGGGCGACCAAACTGTGCGAAATTTCAACCGTAGTTAGGGCGGATACGACAATGATAGCACCAAGTTGGGCAGCCTGGAATGATCTGTCCGGGTTGCAATCAGACAAAAACAGTGACGGGGATTGTGCTTTTTTTAAACGGCAGATTGTTTAAAATGGGATCCATCTATCTTATCTTCCTCGATTCCCTGTAGAGAGGGCAATAAAAGAGCATCTGGTTTAGGTGAGCGTCTCTCTCCATGTAAACAAAAATACTGCTGAAAAGGAATATTTTTATATCATCTCCACAGGACTGCAGAGGGTGGAGCATCCACCCTGGTCAAGGTGAAGACCTGACGAAATTTCACAATTACCGTATTTTTCGGAGTATAAGACACACCTTTTTCCCCCCTAAAAGGGAGTGAAAATTTAGGTACGTCTTATACACCAAATGTAGCCCCGCCCACCCACTGGCCCCCCACCCTTTGGCCTCTGCCTCCCAGCAGTTTACCTCCTCACAGCAAGGAGCAAGAACAAATAGCCCATTTCAGCTTCAGCACAGCCTAATTAGCACAAGTTGATTTTTTTTTTTTTTTTTTAATTTGATTTATATGCCGCCCTTCTCCGGAGACTCAGGGCGGCTTACAATGCGTTACGCAATAGCCTTCATTCTTTTGTATATTTTATACAAAGTCAGCTTATTGCCCCCACAAACTGGGTCCTCATTTCACCTACCTTAGAAAGGAAGGAAGGCTGAGTCAACCTTGAGCCTTGGAGAGATTCGAACCAGCAGAAATTGCAGGCAGCTGTGTTAATGACAGGGTGCACTAAACCACTGTACTATCAAGGCTCTTTTTTGAGATTGTTGGTTGCATTGGCCTCCCGACTCTCAGCTGTTTCAAGCTGCAGGGATTGCCATTGCCTATTGCTGCGCCGGCCTCTGCTGCTTGCTGCAAGGAGGTAAATTGCTGGGAGCAGTTTTTTTTTTTTCTTGTGCTAATCAAGCTATGCTGAAAACGACAATGAAAGTAAAGCAGGCTATTCGCTGTTTGCTGCAATGAGGCAAAATTGCTGGGAGGCAGAGGCAGAGTTCTTTTTCTTGTTTTCCTCACCAAAAAGGGTAGGTGCGTCTTATAGTCCGGAGCGTCTTATACTCCGAAAAATATGGTAGGTATGAGGATGGCGCACGCCCATTTGAGACAAATCCACAAAATGTAGGGATGGCTACTGGGCTTACACTGGTTCGAAAATCAATATGCCATATCCCAACACTAGGCCTGATGATGTTACCTAGCTGGGTAATGAAATGTCTGCAAAAAACAAGCAAATTCAGAGAGCACCAAGGACCCTCTCATGTCAACCCTGAGCTACAAATATTATCCTTTATTAGTATCAATATCCAACAGTTTACAAATCACACCTTGCATTTTCAAGGCCTAATGGACGGACACTTTCCCCAAAAGTACCAAGGACTGGAATTTGCTATTTCCTTTTCTTGGCCAAGTTGATTTAAAACGGTCTCCGAGAATCAGTGGAGAGAGAAGGGGGGGGGGGGAGGAGAAATCAATATCAACCGGAAATTAAGAAGATAGAACTGGGGTTTGGCACTCACAGAAACCAAATCTGTCTCTAACTGTAAAATAGCATTCTTGGTGCATTATGGAGCTGTAAGTGCTGCTGTTATAAATTTGGACTGGAAAGTTTCCAGCTTATTAAAACTTTGTCGAAATGCAAATTGGAATACCATAAAGAAGCTGAGAGATGACCTCAGCAAGAAAAACCTTGCAAGCTGCAGGAATTTAATGTGTCCCCCTCTAAATAGAAAATCTCAAAGACAGCTGTGAAGTTATACTGGATCGCTCTTGCCGAATAACTAAAAATATGTTCCTCAAGATAAGGAAGCCTGAAACCGCACCCCAAAATATTTAAAAGTATGTACCTTGTCTACTGGGGTCCCATTAATTTGCCATTTAGGTCACCTATTATTATGTCATGCAAACTCTACAACGATTTTTGATACAGGTTAAGTCCCAGAGATGGGTTTCAGCAGGTTCTGACCAGTTCTGCAGAACTGGTAGCGGAAATTTGACTGGCCCTGCCCCCATCTATTCTCTGCTTCCCAAGTCCCAGCTGATCAGGAGGAAATGGGGATTTTGCAGTATCCTTTCCCCTGGAGTGAGGTGGGAATGGAGATTTTACAGTATCCTTTCCCTGCTACGCCCACCAAGCCACGCCCACCAAGCCACACCCATAGAACAGGTAGTAAAAAAAATTGAAACCCACCACTGGTAAGTCCCAATTTACAACCACAATTGACCAGAATTTCCATTTGCTAAAGCAATGCAGGTGTTACATCCATTGTGCTCCATCTGACAAGCTTTTTATTTATTTTTTTTTGCTATGGTTGTTAAGCGAATCACTGCAGTTGTTACACAAATTTGGGTTCCTACGTTGACTTAGCTTGTTGGAAGCCCGCTGAGAAGGTTGATGGATCACGTGGCCCCCGGGATGCTGCAACCGTCACAAGTACATGCCAGTTGCCAAGCGCCAGAATTTTGATCAGATGTGACAGTTGCAAGGGCTGGTTTTGTAAGTCCCTTTTTGCAGTGCTGTTATAACTTCAAACGGTCGCTAAATAAATTGGTTGCAAGTAGAGAACTACCTGTTGTCTAGTACAAGTTGTTCTTTAAGGCAGGGGTCTCCAATCTTAGCAACTTTTAGGACTTGTGGACTTCAACTCCCAGAATTCCTCAGCCAGCGAAGCTACAATAACACTGAAAAAAGTGATTTATGATTTGTTTTTTATGCTTACGACCTAGGCGGCATCCCCCATGGCCACGTGATTAAAATTCAGATGCTTGGAAACTGACTCGTACTCTGTTTTCCTGAAAATAAGACCTCCCCAGATAATAAGCCCAATTGGGCTTTTGTGCGCATGGGCTAAAATAAGCCTCCCCCAAAAAATAAGCCCTCCCCAAAAATAATTTAAATGCATGAACAGCCGATCCCCGCCATTTCCTCTGGTTAGGGTTAGGGAGACAGAGCTGGAAATCAGGCAAGACAGCATCTTGCTCCACACGCCCCAAAATAGTAAGACCTCCTCGAAAATAAGGCCAAGCATTTATTTCAGGGTTCAAAAAAGTATGACAGGGTCTTATTTTCGGGGGAACACAGTATTTATGACGGTTGCAGTGTCCCAGGGGTCATGCAATCCCCTTTTGCGACCTTCAGACTAGCCAAGGCAAGGGGGAAGTCAGATTCACTTAACAACAGTGTTACTAATTTAACAACTGCAGTGATTCACTTAACAACTCTGGCAAGAAAGGTTGTAAAATGGGGCAAAATTCACTTAACTAATGTCTTGCTTAGCAACAGAAATTTGGCGTTTGATTGCGATCACAAGTCAATGTCTATAGTCAGCGGTCTGCTCCAAATTCCCAGTTCCTCAAGGATAACATTTTCAGTCTGGGACCCAATCCAGCAGTTTTAAATAAAGATATTTTGCATATACAGATGTTCCTTGACGTACAACCACAATTGAGGCCAGAATTTCGGTTGGCGAGCAAGGTATTTGCTAAATGAGTCGTGTCCCATTTTATAACCTTTTTTTTTTGCCATGGTTGTTAAGTGAATTTGCATTCTATTGCACTGGGGTGGGGGGAGAGACAAAAGTCATCGCTTTTTTCCCCCTCATTACACTTTTTCTTTTATTTTTCTGGTGTTTTTTTTTTTAAATCTTGTAATGAAAGCAAATAAAATTGATTGAAAAGGAAAAACAAGATGGAGAGCAACCTGATTTAATTACAAGGAGCGAGTCCGCTTTGATGAGGTAACTTTTTTTGACTGCTCTGCACACACCTGTCAGCAATCCTGTTCACACCTTGATTAGCTTGTGATTTATTGTTGCTCAATCCGGAGGAATGTTGCCTCATGAAATTTTCTCTTTGGGGCTTAAAAAGGCAGAGAATTTTCCTGTATGCTTTTGGGCAAAGCCCCTCACAGTCGCTTTTTAATAGCTCCAAGTTATTTTTAATGGAGGCTAATTGCTCGAACGCTGAGATAACAGTTGGTGCTGCGAGCAAGCACTATTCTGCCATGAATTCTGTTCAGCCATCCAGTGACAATCGCTTCTCCCCTTCCTGGGTAATCCTGTTCTTATGGTCTGTAGAAGGTACAGGATAGCTAGCAGAATATGGACTGCAAATTCTACGGCAGTATTTAGTCCAGTCTATTAAATCATCTCTTAGAGGAGAAACAGCTCCAATAATTGCTGTTTTTCCTCATTTCTGGTTATAGGTTCCATATAACCTATTTTGAGAGCCTCAAAATTAATACAGATGGGAAATGGGGTTAATTTACTTACTCTTATCTAATTTATATCTATCAAATATCTATCTAATTTGTATCTATCATCTCTCTCTATATCATCTCTCTCTATCTATATATCCATCCATCATCTATCAATCTCTTCTCTCACTCTCTATCATCCATCCATCATCTATCAATCTATCATCTCTCTCTCATCTCTCTCTCTCTCCCCCCTCCCTCTCTCTCATCTATCAAATTTAAATAGCCGCCCATCTCACAAGAAATGACTCAGGGTGGCATACAATAGTCAATTTGAAAAGGTATGTATACTAAAACAGATGTTTAAATTAAAAAAATTAACATTAAAATGGAGATGACTAAAACTAAAAATATATACAAACCCTAAGTAGAGAGAGAGGGAATGGAGCCAGCTCTTTTTCGACCATCTATTTTTGGCTGTTTGACTAGCTTGGAAGAGTGCTGAGGTCCTTGGTCCTCCTGCGCGTGATTGTTTTCTTGCAGACATTTCATTACCCAACTAGGTAACCTTATCAGTGCTAGAAGGGAGATGCTGTGAGTCCTGTAAGCCTTTTTCTTCCTTTTCCCCCCATCTCTCAATTGTAAGTCTATTTCTCCTCTCTTCTCAGTGCCTGATTCCTATCTTTTTTTCTTCTTTCCCAGGAAGTATACCATCTGCTTATTTTAATAAGTCTTAACCAACACTAAACCAGAGAGGCAGGAAGAGAAAACAAAGAGTTCAGAGAGAAGGATGTTCATAGGTTGTCATTTTGGTCCTCACCCTTTTTGCTGAGTGAGCAAAGGCCAGGGATGGGCACCCTCCTTACATCAAGGTGTGAAGCTGGTTAGTGACACAGAGACATCAGAAAGATTCAAATATTCACGATCCCATCAAAATATCTGCTAAAGCAGTGTTAAGATATGTTTACCGTACTTTTCAGAGTATAAGACACACTTCCCGCCCCCTAAAAGAGGGTGGAAATGTTGATGCGTCTTATAGACCGAGTACGGCCATTTTTGGCCACCCGAACCCACCCACCCACGTCCCGTTTTTGCCAAAAATGGGCCCGTTTTTAGCAAAAATGTGACGCACAGAGGGTTTGGGAGGCCTGCAGGGTGCTCCTGGGGGCCGGGGAGGGCAAAAATGGGACACATGGGGGGTTTGGGAGGCAAAAACAGGATGTGTGGGGTTTGAGGGACACGTGGGGGGTTCAGGGGGCCAAAAATGGGATATGCAGAGGGTTTGGGAGGCCTACAGAGTGCGCCTGGGGGCTGGGGAGGGCAAAAATGGGACACATGGGGGGTTCGGGAGGCAAAAACAGGACCTGTGGGGGCTGAGGAGGGACATGTGGGGGGTTCAGGAGGCCAAAAACAGGATACACAGAGGGTTTGGGAGGCCTACAGAGTGCTCCTGGAGGCTGGGAAGGGCAAAAATGGGACACATGGGGGGTTCGGGAGGCAAAAATGGGATGCGTGGGGGCTGAGGAGGGACACATGGGGGGTTCAGGAGGCAAGAAACAGGCCCGTTTTTCACAAAAACGGAACACACAGATGGTTTGGGGGGCCTACAGAGTGCTCCTGTGGGCCGGGGAGGGCAAAAAAACGGACGCACGGAGGCCAAACACTTTCCCCCCCCCTTGTTTTCCTCTTCAAAATCTTGGTGCGTCTTATACTCTGTTGCGTTTTATAGTCTGAAAAATACGTTAATTCATCTCCCAACGTTGTTGGCTGGGGGTATTCTGGAAATTGAAGTCTGCACATCTTAAAATGGTTGGGAAAGGCTATGCCAAAGACGAAGAAAGATGGTTTCCCACTATTTCTTCAACAACATTACAATCTAGTCTTATGTTCTGCCCATAATATGCACTTATAAAATGCCAGTAGGAATGGGAGGGTGACTGGTGGACCCAGCTCCCTAAAGGGAGAGGTTGGACACCTAGATTTCTTTTTTTAGCACCGGGCAATAAACCTGCTATTTTCTACCACCTTTTAAGAATATTCTTTCGTGGAGGGGAATTCACTGGAGAAAGCAATTATGTTTGGGATACTGAGCGGCACAAGTAGTCCTCGACTTACGACCACAATGGAGCCCCCAATTTTCTGCTGCTAAGTGAGACATTCGTTAAGTCCCCCATTTTACGACCTTCCTTGCTGCATACTGTTAAATGAGTCATTCCAGTTGTTAAGTTAGCAACACGGTCGTTAAATGAATCAGACCTCCCCTACTGACTTTGCTCATCAGAAGTTCGCAACAGGGGAAGCATCACATGACCCCGGGACACTGCAACCGTCATAAATATGAGTCAGTTGCCACGCGGCTGAATTTTGAACATATGACCATGGGGATGCTGCAATGGTCTTGAGCGTCCCCAAGTCCCTTTTTTCGGCGCTGTTGTAACTTCGAATGGTCACTAAATGAACTGTTGTAAGTCAAGGACTACCTGTAAAAGGAAACCAGACAGCCAAAGAACAGGGTAGCTGGACACCATCAAAGCTAACACCAGCCAGAACCGAGAACAACTCAAAGAAGTAGTGAAAAATGGGAAGATGTGGTGAGATGTGGGGCCTTCTGGGATCGGCAAGAGTTGGACACAACAGAATGGTTAAATGATCATCATCATCTTCATCACCATCAAAGAAGATTCAGCTCTGCTGGTTTGTTTTGTATTCACTTTATCTCTGGTTCTGAATTTATTTTGCATATCCTAAAAGGTAAAGGTTCCCGACTCTAGGGGGCAGTGCTCATCTCCGTTTCAAAGCCAAAGAGCCAGCGCTGTCCGAAGACGTCTCCGTGGTCATGTGGCCGGCATGACTCAACGCCAGAGAAAACGGGGCTCTGTTTTTGCTGGCAATGGCACTGTAGGCCGGTCCTTCGCTATTTCCAGAGTGGCCCCGTGGGCCAAATCTAAGCACCTCACAGGCCAGATCCAGCCCTGGGCCTTGAGTTTGACACCCCTGACTTACAACTTCTGGAGGCAAGCTGTTAATTGTTCTCACTATTAGGAAGTTTCTCCTTAACTGACATTTAGTCCAGTCCAGGAGGAGGTTCTGCTAACTAGGTAAAGGTAAAGGATCCCCACGCACATATGTGCTAGCCATTCTTGACTCTAGAGGGCAGTGCTCATCTCCGTTTCAAATCCGAAGAGCCAGTGCTGTCAGAAGACGTCTCTGTGGTCATGTGGCCGGCATGACTCAACGCCAAAGGCGCACGGAACGCTGTTACCTTCCCACCAAAGGCGGTCCCTATTTTTCTACTTGCATTTTTTACCTGCTTTCGAACTGCTAGATTGGCAGAAGCTGGGACAAGTCAGGGAGCTCAGCCCGTTACACGGCAACTAGGGATTCGAACCGCTGAACTGTCGACCTTTCGATCGACAAGCTCAGCATCTTAGCCACCATGTCCTATTGGCAGGTTAATACTGTGTTTCCCTGAAAATAAGACCGAGTCTCATATTAATTTTTGCTCCAAAAGATGCATTAGGGCTTATTTTCCAGTTGAGTCTTATTTTCGGGAAAACACGGTATTAACCTTTCTACCAAATGTGAGGTCGTATCCATTTTTCTCTTGGCCTTAAAATAGGGGCAGGCAATTTGTAAGAGTGTCGGGGAAGTAATTTATCCCTTCCCGAGTTGTTAAATAGCCACAGCGGCAAAACCTGTTTTACTACAAATGGCCGTTTCTTTGTCGGCGTTGGGAATAGGAAGGAAGCCTCCCACTCACTGTTTTAAATTTTTATTTTCAGGGAACGGGAAAAACAGCCTCACTAAAGTTCAGTTCCCTCAAGTTAAAATTTTGAGGGAATCACTTCAGGAACTGCAAACGGGGTTCTGGGAATCGCCTCATCCATAAAACAAAACAGGAAATTAAATGCAGTTTTTGGAAAAAAGTGATGGAGCTAGCACAATCATGGCAAAATTAACTGTTTTAAACCAGAGAAAAGAATGTATCTAGTTTTTTTTTTATTTGGAAGCCACTTCTAGGCTCCAAACAAGAAAAAAAAAGGAAGTTTGACTTTGAGTTGAATAGGACAGGACGGAACAGAACAGAGTAGAATATTCTTTATTGGCCAAGTGTGATTAGACACACAAGGAATTTTCCACTGGCAAGATTGGCAAAGATGTTTAAAGATAAATCAATGAAATGTTGGAAGTGCCACCAGATACCGGGGTCATATATGTGGCGGACATGCGTAAAAGCCGAAAAATATTGGATAAAAATATGTACATGGTTGGAGGAGAGGATACAACAGCATATTGATCTGAAACCTGAATTATTTTTGTTGGGGATTTTATCAGAAACTTACAGTAAAGAAAATATATATTTGATAATTCACGTAATAACTGCAGCTAGGATTGTATTTGCACAAAATTGGAAAATGAAGAGATCCCTATGGATGAGACTTAGAATGTGCAGAAATGAATAGATTAACACTTGAAATTAAAGCGAAGGAACAATTTGATTATTATAACATATGGGAATTATTTTATCAATGGTTAGAGAATAAATATGAAAAGTGGAAAAAAGCAGAGGAGTGAAATAGAGAAAATGTTTTAATAAGGTTAAATAATTTAAGAAGAGGACTGTTATAGTATTAGGTATGGTATATATTACTATTAGTATTAAGGATAAAATAATAAATATGACTGTAGATTGTAATTATTGTATAAAATATTTGCACAAAATATTTGTACCAGATGACACACTGTTTAATGGAAGATGGTGTTTGAATCAAAACAGAATTTAAAAAAAATTTTTTTTAAAAAAAGACACACAAGGAATTTGTCTCTGGTGTAGAAGCTCTCAGTATACATCCAAAGCACCAGAGTAATAATAATACCAATTAGAGGGGACAGTAAAGAAAACAAGGATAATAATCATACTTAGTTTGCTGTTAAAAGAAATCGCATGTATTTACTAAACATGTAAACATAAAAAGTTGAGGCTGCAATTCTACTTTGTATTTTACTGGAGTGAAAAAAAATCTGGGAGCCAATTCTTTTCTTTCCTCTTTCTTACTTACCCTACACCTCTTCTTCCCCTGTTTCCCTCCCCCATTTCTCTACTCTCTTTATTTTCATTTGTATTTTATCTCGAAAAATTTTTTATATATGTATGTATCAAAAAAAAAAAAAGAAGAAGCAGTATGCTGCAGTTTTAAAGATAGCCTGATAAGCATTTTCACGGAAGGCTAAGTGAAAACCAGTAGGGAACTTAGAATGGATTTGAAACAAGAATTACTCCAATCCTTTTATAAGAAGCTTAGCGCTGGCAACCGTACCGATGTGTACACCCACCACTATTAGGCTGATCCCAATCGGCGGAAGTAAAAATGAGAGCATTCTGTCCTTTGGCAAAGACCGAGGAGTTTTGCCCTTTAGTGACAGATGGTTTAATAGGTCCAATTTGCAAGAGTACTTTGCAACTGAGAACGTTTCAAAATTTACTTTTCCTCCAACGAAAATGGCTGACCAAGTGCAGGATGCCATCTTGCAACTTTAAAAAAAATAAATAAATAAACGAATAAAACAGGAGACAGGGTGTTTAGTTTCCATGGTGTGGGGTTTTTAAACTAGACCTTAAGCATCAGTTACAGGCAAGTCCTTGACTTACGACCGCAACTGAGCCAAAAATTTCTGTTGCTAATTGAGACATTTGTTAAGTGAGCTTTGACCCCATTTTACGACCTTTCTCGCCACAGTTGTTAAGGGAATCACTGCAGTTGTTACATTAGTTATCACGGTTTTGAAAGGAATCTGGCTTCCCCATTGACTTTGCTTGTCAGAAGGTCGCAAAAAGAGATCACATGACCCCGGGACACTGCAATGGTCATAAATATGAGTCAGATGTTAAGCATCTGAATTTCGATCATGTGACCACGGAGATGCCACAACGGTCGTGCGCGAAGAGCCGTGGTGGTGCAGTAGTTAGAATGCAATATTGCAGGCTAATTCTGCCGACTGCCAGCAGTTCGATCCTGACTGGCTCAAGGTTGACTCAGCCTTCCATCCTTCACAAGTGGGTAAAATGAGGACCCAGATTGTTGGAGGGCAATAGGCCGGCTCTGTAAACTGCTTAGAGAGGGCAGTAAAGCACCGTGAAGCGGTATATAAGTCTAAGTGCTATTGCTGGTGCTGTTGTGAAAAACGATCGTAAGTCACATTTTTCAGCACGATTGTAACTTTGAACAGTTGTAAGTCGAGGACTACTTATATTTGATTTGTGAGGCCGCTCAATTCCGTCACAATTGTGTAGACACAATCTAAAGATTCCTTTCAGAGCGATTCAGCCAAGAGGTTCATCAATTAGGGTGGCCCTCAGAGGGAAAATGCGTAAGGTTCACTTATCATGGTGCCCATACTCTGATCAAAGACACAATCCCTCTGCATTTCATCCCCTGGAAAACAGGACCTGGTCTGAATCAGACTGGCCTTCTCCTTACCCAACAGTTTTCAATTTATGATGAAGAAAGATTTATCTCCGAACACCTGGCAACCCTGGCACGCAGCACCTGCATTCCCATAATTTGCTTAAGTCAGTTCCTGCATCAGCGCCTTTTCTGCCTTTGCGCAATACCTTACACCAGCATTTCTCCATCTCAGCGATGCTTAAGATGTGTGGACTTCAACTCCTAGAATTCCTCCAACCGGCATTCTGGGAGATGAAGTCCACACACCTTATAGTGAGGCTGAGAAATGCTGCATTAGACCATTAAGCAAAAGCAGAGGGACACTTTGGTCTACTGGTTAAGGTATAGGAAGCGGGAGGCTGTGAGTTCTAGAGTCCTGCCTTGGGAATGAAAGGCAGATGGGCGATTCTGAGCCAATTGCCAGGAGATGATGAGTTCTAGTACCTCCTTAGGCATGAAAGAAAGCTGGGTGACTTTGGGCCAATCACCAGGAGACTGAATTCTACTACCCATTGGGCATGAAGGCTGGTTGGGGGGCTTTGGGCCAATGACCAGGAGACTATGAGTTCTAATACCCATTGGCATGAAAGCTGGCTGGGTGACTCTGTGAGTTCTAGTGCCCACTTAGGCATGAAAACCAGCTGGGCCAATCACTAGCAGATTGTGAGTTCTAGTCCTGCCTTAGGCATGAAAGCCAGCTAGGTAACTTTGGGCCAGTTCCCTTTTGTCGTCCGACCCACTTAAGAGTTGACTCAAAAGGTGGCCACTAGTAAAGCATAGAGCAGGGGTCTCCAACCTTGGCAACTTTAAGACTTGTGGACTCCAACTCCCAGAATTCCTCAGCCAGCTTTGCTTTTAAGACTTGTGGACTCCAACTCCCAGAATTCCTCAGCCAGCTTTGCTTTTAAGACTTGTGGACTCCAACTCCCAGAATTCCTCAGCCCGCTTTGCTTTAAGACTTGTGGACTCCAACTCCCAGAATTCCTCAGCCCGCTTTAAGACTTGTGGACTCCAACTCCCAGAATTCCTCAGCCAGCTTTGCTTTAAGACTTGTGGACTCCAACTCCCAGAATTCCTCAGCCAGCTTTGCTTTTAAGACTTGTGGACTCCAACTCCCAGAATTCCTCAGCCAGCTTTGCTTTAAGACTTGTGGACTCCAACTCCCAGAATTCCTCAGCCAGCTTTGCTTTAAGACTTGTGGACTCCAACTCCCAGAATTCTGGGAGTTGAAGTCCACAAGTCTTAAAGTTGCCAAGGCTGGAGACCCCTGGCACAGAGAGATTAGGGTAGGGATCTCCAACCTGCCTGGTCCGTGGACCGACACCGGGCCGTGGCATGCCAGAAACTGGGCCACAAAAACAAGCGGAGCCCTATCCGAAGGATGCAGGCAGCACACAAAACCACGCTTCTTCTGGTCCACAGGAAAACCTCTCCCCACAGATACAGATCCCTGGTGCCCAAAAGATTGGGGGCCGCTGGCCTAGGGGGTGTTTTTTTTCCATAAATGGTGAAGTGGATCCAAATTCAAAAGGCTTCCCACAGCAATTCAGAACACAGGTGGTCCTCAATTTACGACCACGATTGAGCCCAACATTTCCGTTGCTAAGCGAGACAGATGTCAAGTACATTTTGCCCCCATTTTGCAGCCATTCTTGCTACAGTCGTTAGGCAAATCACTGCCGTTGTTAAGTTAGTAACACGGTTGTTAAGTGAATCTGGCTTTCCCACTGGCTTTGCTTGTCAGTAGGTCTCAAAAGGGGATCGCACGACCCCGGGACTCAGCAACCGTCATAAATATGAGTTAGTCGAAAAGCTAAAGATTATTGGAGCAGAATTAAGATATGGATAGAAGAAATGACTCAACAACATATTGATTTAAAACATGAGCTGTTCCTACTGGGTATCCTACCAGAGAAAATTAGTAAAGAAAATGTATATATATACATATAATATACATTATACATATAATAACTGCAGCAAGAATAGTATTTGCACAAAGATGGAAAGCAGAGAAGATCCCTTTAGATGGAGGAAGTAATTAGAAAAATGTTGGACTGCGCAGAGATGAATAGATTAACTTTAATGATTAAAGAGAAAGAGGATACGGAATATTTTAAGATATGGGGGAAATTTTATGATTGGATAGAAAAGAGATATAAAGAATTTGATAAGCAAACAGGAGAAAGTTACATTAAATATATGTATTTTGGGGAAAATATTGAAATAGAGAAATGGGATTTATTTATTTATTTGTTTAAATTTCTATACCGCCCTTCTCCAAATAGGACTCAGGGCGGTGCACAGCCTAAGTAAAAAACAAAACATACAAAATTTAAAAAACAGTATTAAAATAATTAGATATTCTGGCCGTAAATTAAAACAACCCAATTTAAAACCAATTTAAAATTTAGCTCAAGCCAGCCCAGCTAGTTGAAATAAATAAGTTTTCAGGGCCCGACGAAAAATCCGGAGGTCTGTTATTATACGTAACTTTATTAAGGAAGAAATAAGAAGAGGAGTAACAAAAAGAAATCGTCACCAAAGAAACACCAAGATGACACATGGAAAGACTGATGTATTATGTGTTTGTCTTTTTTTAAAAAAATTTTTTTATAAAAAAATAAAAATAAAAAATATGAATTAATTGTCAAGTGTCTGTATTGTGACCACATGACCAAGGAGACGCTGGAATGATTGTTAAGTGTGGAAAAACGGTCATAAGTCACTTTTTTCAAGGCCTTTATAACTTCAGACGGTCATTAAGTGAACCGTTGTAAGTCGAGGATTAGCTGTGACGAGGGATGTGGAAGAAATGAGGAGGAAGTGTTTCAGAATTTGAGAGTCGCAATGCAAGTCACGGGAGCCTAACTGAGTCTCAGTTTTTTCAACATGGACTTGAGTGTCTTTGCTTTCTTCTGAACAAGAAGGGGAGGGGGAGAGAAACTTTTCCATTTCTGCCGACAGCAAATGTGGAGCGCTGAAAAAAAAAAACCTTGGCGTCTGAATACGACGCCGTACAGACTGTCCAGATTGGATTTTAGCGCTTGAGGCAAATTGCAACAGCTACATTATGAATCTACGGCAGCCTGAAAGACTCTCAATGTAACACCGTGAGGAGGTGAAACTAAAACCCAGCGGAAGCAACAGCCCACATATGTCTGGCTGTGCACAATTCAGTTGCTGTGTCATTTCTCTCTTAGACCAGTCTGCCCCATAACGTGGTTGGGGGGGGGAGGAGGAGGGAAAACTGAGGGAAATGTGGGACACAAAACAAGACGAGAGTCAACCCTGAAGCTGGCTTGACGGATGCCATCTTGGAGCTTCAGTGCTACCCAGTGGTGGGTTTCTAACCGTTTCACTCCAGTTCGGGCAAACCATCAGCAGCAGGAGGCTCCGCCCACCCGCCATCACGGATGCTCTGTGCATGCGCTGAAGCTCCGCGCACGAGCGAAGCAAGCACGTACGCGCACTCACAGTTCTGAACCGGTAGCAAAGGTAAGTGAAACCCGCTATTGGTGCTGCCACACTGAGGGATAGGGAGAGGGGATTAGAGATAGCCGGGGTCGTCAAAATAAAATACTTTCCCCTGGGAACCAAGGACGTTCTCACACCTGGTCAGAGGAAGGAGGAGCGATGTCACCGGACCAACAGACAACGCCTTGATTGGACCATGCGATTGTTTGGGGTTGAGAGAAAAACTTTTACTTTTAATCAGGTGAAAAACGGTGGGACTTTTCAGAGCCGGTTTTCACCAGATATGTGTCAATATGGCATTTCCAATAAAGCTATTTTTTGAGAAATCTAATTGCCTTGGAGTGTTGCTTGAAATGGATTAATTACTTGGAACTCTGACAACGAGGTAGTTCATGAGGTTCGAACGCTGGGCTGCCGATCGGCAGGTTTGTCGCATTCAAGATCCATTGCTGCTGCAAGGCGGAGTGAGCACCCATCACCAGCTCCAGCTCCTGATGACCTACCAGTTCAAAAAAGAGCTTCCGCGAGTAGATTAATGGGTATCACTTCGATGGGCAACTTCACGGGGACGCCAAAGGAAGCCCTAATTAGGCATCCCCTGGGGAATGGTTGTATTACCAGCAAGGAGCAGTGGTGGCGCAGTCGTTAAAATGCAATCTTGCAGGCTAACACTGCCCACTGCCAGGAGTTCAATCCTAACCAGCTCAAGATTGACTCATCCTTCCATCCTTCTGAGGTCGGTAAAATGAGGACCCAGATTGTTGGGGGCAAATATGCTGACCCAGTAAACCTCTTAGAGAGGGCTATAAAGCACTGTCAAGCGGTATGTAAGTCGGTGCTTCCGACACGGGGAAAAAAGCAAAACTAGGAGCACAGCTGATCTCCTCTCCAAGCGTAGGCTGTGCTTCAGGAGGTCCCTTGCATAAAAATTTATCAGCCATTAACTCAAGGCTTCCTAATAAAGCTTCGCTGGGGAAAACACTGGACCAGAGGTCTCCAACCTTGGCATCTTTAACACTTGTGGACTCAACTCCCAGAATTCCCTAGCTAGAATGGCTGGCTAAGGAATTCTGGGAGTTGAAGTCTACCAGTCTTAAATTTGCCAAGTTTGGAGAACCCTGATTTACATGAGAAACCTACCTCTTTTTCATTTGGGACCACTTCAGATATTTTGGGGTAAATAAAATATGGGAGTGATATCGACCTTTTCAGGAAGACAGTGGGTTGGGACAGAATGCTGACCACTTTTCTTACTCTAAAGCAGTGTTTCTCAATCTTGACTACTTTTAAGACATGGCCTTCAACTCCCAGACTTCCTGGCTGAGGAATTCTGGGAGTTGAAGTCCTCAAGTCTTAAAAGTTGCCAAATTTAAAGACCCCTGTTTTAAAGCAGTGGTTTTCAAACTCTGCAGTGATGCAACTCCCCAAAAGAATAAATTTGTGCGAAATCCTATGCCCCCCACAAGTAATATTTAATTGACGTTAGATTTGGACAAGAAATAAAGAAGCTACGTTTAATTACAGGCAGTCCCTGGATTAAGGACAAATTCCATTCCTAACTCATCTTTAACCTAAATTTGTGCGTGAGTCAAAGTTGTACTTGCAAATGAACTGCCTATTACTAGAAAACAGCAGATGGTTTTGTCCTTTCCCACAAGCCAACAAGAGTAAAGCGTTCAGGAAGCACTGAAACTAAGCTGTAAATTTAAAAGGTGCAGCTTCAGCGGCTCCTGAGCTCAAAGGAGGCGAATCCATCTACCATTTTTAGTAATAGGCAGCCGTTTGTATCTAAGGATGTTCTCTCACTTTTTAAAAATTTTTATTTATTTATAAAACAACACAATATGACAAACACAAAACACATATTCCCTTTTTACAACAGTTTCGTAGCGGTAATCTTCTATTGTTTACATTTCCCCCTAATTCTCCTTATAATATATATATCCTTCCTGTCCCATTATCCCTTAGTACTCTATAACTTCCTTCGCACATAGTATTAATTTTATACATTATCATAGCACCGAAAAAAGGGACTTATGACCATTTTTCACACGTATGACCGTTGCAGCATCCCCATGGTCATGTGATTTATATTTGGATGCTTGACAACTGACTCTCATTCATGATGGTTGCTGGGACATACGATCCACTTTTGCGACCTTCGGTCAATGGGGAAACCAGATTCACTTAACAGCAACGGGGCAAAACCCACTTAACCAGTTTCTCAGTTAGCAACATAAATTTTGGGCTCAATTGTGGTCAAAAGCCTAGCTCAGTTCCAACACGGGCCCAAACCCACTGCAGCAAACATTTCGTTTATGTTGGCTGTATTCTAAATGAAACTCACTTTGTAGATTTTATTTACTGAAGTTTCTATCTCATTTCTTAACTGCAGAATCTTGACGAATGCACCTTTAAAACAAGTAAGGCTTTTCAAAAAAAGAAGAATAAGATACTCACAAAACTCACTACAAAATTTGTCGGGACGTTCTAGGAAAACCAGCCTAAAGCCGGTGATCGAATAAGCGCAGGACCAAAAAGTTTGCAAAAACAGTAATTTTCATATACTCCGAAAGTGGTTTTTAACATTCTTTTTTGAAGAGGAAATTCAAAGATAGCCTCTCTCACTAAAACTGGGAGCAAGATTTTATGTGGACAGGGTTGTGTTTTATTTGGCCTCGTCTACTCAAGCTTAAAGCTTTGGGCCAATTCCTTTCTCTCAGCCCAACCCACATCACAGGGCTGTTGTGGGAAAAATAGGAGGGAAGTATGTTGAGATTTTTGGGGGAAAAGTACAAAGAGCAACTAAAGGCCTGGAGTCTAAAACATATGAAGGACGGTTGCAGGAATTCGGTTTGCCTAGTCTAGAGAGAAGGGGGACCAGGGGTGACGTGATAGCAGTATTCCAGTATTTGTGGGGCTGCCATGAAGAAGAGGGGAGTCAAACTATTTTCCAAAACACCAGAGGGAAATGAAAACTGATCAAGGAGAGAAGCAACTTGGAATTAAGGAGAAACTTCCTAACAGAACAATTAAACCAGTGGAACAGGAGTTACCTTCACAAATTTGGGGGGGGGGGGGACCTTCATCACTGGAGGTTTTTTATTTATTTATTTATTTATTTTATTTGATTTCTATACCGCCCTATTTCCGAAGGACTCAGGGTGGTGCACAGCCAAACAATAAAACACATACATACAAAATTTAAAAGTAGAATAAAATCAAATTAAATAATTTTTTAAGAAGAGATTGGACAGGCACTTGTCTGAAATGGTATACGGTCTCCTGCTTGAGCAGAGGGCTGGACTAGACGACCTCCTGGCTCTATTCTGATTGATTAGGTATGTTTGCCGCACTTATATAAATAACAAAGGCAAGATAAGAATAAATTAAACATGTGAATAAAAAAAAAAAAAAAACCAAGCTAAGGAAGGGAAAACCAAAGGGAAGTGGTGCCCTCCATGTGGGTTGTGCCAGCCTTTTTCTTTGCAAAGGGGGAAAAAAAAAATCCAATTACTGATTTATCTCACCTGATTCTTCTTCTTCTCCTCCAATGCTACAGCAAGGACCTAAATCACGTGGCATGAGAGCAATTTCTGCAGAAATGTTCAGGCCATAAAGAGAAGCAGTCCTGCCTCTGACAGCCTTTCCTCTCTGCAGAGTTCCAGCCTGCTCCCTCTGCTAATGTTCAGGGCAACCATTCTGGACTCTTGTACCTTGCCGAACTCTGACCCGTCTTGCGACATTCCCCACAAATAGTATGCACGCACACACACACATACACAGGGCAGGGCCTGTTTCTCCTGCTAAATCTACATCTGGAATCTTCCAAAGGTGAGAAGCAGCTGCTTCCCACCAGGCTAAACTATTTTTTTTTAATTATTTATTATTTAATAATAATGGCATAGGGCCAGGATACTTGCGAGACCGCCTGCTGCTACCGATAACCTCCCACCGGCCAAAACGCTCGCACAGAGAGGGCCTCCTCAGGGTGCCGTCGGCCAAGCAATGTTGCCTGGCAGCCCCCAGCGGGAGAGCCTTCTCTGTGGGGGCACCCGCCCTGTGGAATGAGCTACCTCCTGAAATACGACTGATCCCGGACCTCCGCACTTTCCACAAGGCCCTGAAGATTTATTGATTCCAACAAGCCAGCCTAGCTTAAATGGTTTTAATGGGGATTTTTAATCTTTTAATTTTATTGGGTTTTTGGGGTTTTAAATTGGTAATTTTTTGATTTTGTAGATTTGGATTTTTAAATTGGTAATGCCGCTGATTTAATTCATTTTAGTTTTTGCTTAACTTTTGTACTATATGTGTTTTAATTTCTGGCTGTCCACCGCCCTGACTCCCCCTGGGGAGAAGGGCGGTATATAAGTTTAATTAAAATAAAATAAATAAATAAATAAATAAAATTTATATCCCGCCTTTTATTGTTTTTATAAATAACTCATGGTGGTGAAGAACACAACCAATATTCCTTCTTCCTTCCTCCTATTTTCCCTACAACAACCATCCTGTGAGGTGAGGTGAGCGGAGAGTGAAGGACTGGTCCAAAGTCACCCAGTCAGCTTCAATGCATAAAGCGGGACTAGAACTCACCTTCTCCTGGTGATTGACCCGAAGACACTCAAGTCAGCTTTCATGCCTAAAACGGGACTAGAACTCACAGTCTCCTGGTGACTGGCCCAAAGTCACTCAGTTGGCTTTCATGCCCAAGGTGGGAGTAAAACTTACAGCCTCCTGGTGATTGGCCCAAAGTCGTTTCAATGCATAAAGTGGGACTAGAACTCACCTTCACCTGGTAATTGGCTCGAAGACACTCAAGTCGACTTTAATGCTTAAGGCAGGACTAGAACTCACTGACTCCTTGTGATTGGTCCAAAGTCACCCAGCCGGCTTTCCTGCCTAAGGCGGGATTGAAACTCAGAGTCCCAGCTTCTAGCCTGGTGCCTTAATCACGTACACAGCCAGAGAAGAGCTCACTATACCTGTTGTACAAGGTAGGGAAGAGCATCGCTACATAAAGCCCCAAGGGAAAGAACCGGGATATGCCAAGACTGGCCTTTTGTGAACTTTCCCACTTCTGCATATAAAATAGGCCAAACTGACTTTTGGTGGTTGCCCAAGAATTTCATTCAGAGGAATAAAGTCTGCTGGACCACATCCGGGGAAAACATGGATTGGTATGAGCCAGAGAACGAACGAATGAAACGTTCTAGAGAATATTAGGGTTTTGACACACCTGGTAAGAACGATAAATGAAAGTTTAATTTCAGGGGACCAGGTCGGGCAAGAGGGTGACCATTATTTTCTAACTATCCATTAAATCAGAATGACAATCCTGCGGCAGTTAACATCCGTATTCAGCCGACATGAACGGCAATATTTGTGTCAATGGAGATTGTGTGTGTGTGTGTGTGGCATCACGCAAACGATCCGATTCATGTAATGACGCCCTAACGCGAATGACATAAAATTGCTGCCCAAATTCGGTACACGGTACTCAAAGCTCCTCCAGGTGCCGTCGGCCAAACAATGTCGACTGGCGGCCCCTAGGGGGAGGGCTTTCTCTGTGGGGGCACCTACTATCTGGAACGAGCTCCCCCCCAGAGATACGGAGGATCCCGGATCTGCGCACCTTCCGCCGCGCTCTTAAGACCTTTTTATTCCACCATGCGGGCCTGGCCTAATCTTTTCCCTCTTTTTAATTATGCAAATTTTAATCGGTTTTTAAATGATTGGGGTGTTTTAATCTGTCTGGGCCAAAATGTTTAATTCGATTTTACTTTGTTTTTAAATTTTGTATCTATGTATTTTTACTGTTTGGCTGTTCACCGTCCTGAGTCCTTCGGGAGTAGGGCGGTATATAAATCAAATAAAGTAAGTAAGTAAACTGTCTCATACTGAAGTCGGGGAGGGTGTGGTTTCACTGAAATAAATTTCCTGCTGAAACTTTTCTTTTGTTACAATTACTCAGGAATGAGGGAGCAGGTTACAGCTAGTCCTCAACTTACGACCACAATGGGGAACAGAATTTCTATCGCTAAGCGAGTGAGTTGTTTATAGCAGGGGTCTGCAACCTTGGCAACTTTAAGCCTGGCGGACTTCAACTCCAAGAAGCTGGGGAATTCTTGGGAGTTGAAGTCCCCCCCGCCCCAGGCTTAAAGTCGCCAAGGTTGTAGACCCCTGGTTTATAGAAATTTCTTGTTGCTAAGCAGGGCACCTGTTCAGTGAGCCGGGCCTGATTTTATGACCTTTCTTGTCACAGCGGTTAAGCGAATCGCTGCAGCTGTTAAATGAATCACTTGACTGTTAAGTGAATCCAGCTTCCCCCATGGAAGCCGTCTGGGGAAGGTTGCAAATGGCGATCGCATGGCCCAGAGATCCTGCAACTCTAAAATATGTGACAATAGCTAAGTGCCTGCATTTTGATCACGTGGCCATGTGGACAGCTGCAAGGATGGGTAAGTGCAAGAACCAGTTGTAAGTCACACTCTTTTCAGTGCTGTTGTAAACTTCAAACAGTTGCTAAATAAATGCACGTCTCCCTGTACTTAGGTCCTGAAAACGCAGTGCATTTAACGTGCCTGTGGTTCTCTTGCAGATGCGAAGACATAAACAGCAGCTACTGCAGAACACAGGAATTTAGCTCCAGCATTTAAATCCTGGTTCTTTTTTCTTCCCTTACACCAGTGTTTCTCAACCTCGTCCACTTGAAGATGTGAGGACTTCAACTCCCAGAATTCCCCAGCCAGCATCGCTGGCTGGGGAAATTCTGGGAGTTGAAGTCCTCACATCTTCAAGTGGACGAGGTTGAGAAACACACCCTTACACAGTAAAGGACTTGTTGCTGCTTCTTCCTCAACTGTAGATGCTGAAACCGCTCGCAGAGTGTTTGGTTAAAGCCAGTGATCGGCTGCTGCCAGTTCGGGCGAACCGGTAGTTCCGATGATCAGCTGGCTCCGCCCACCCACCCACCACTGCCCTATCCTGTCCTATATTTCCTTCTTTCTGGTTCATCTGATTCGCGCAGCACAGCTGATTTCCGCGCCTCCGCTGTTCTACTTAGCGGGGCTGCCTTTAGAAGATAAGCAGCCGAGCTTCAAATTGCTGTATTTTGAACGCTGTATGCGAGCGCATTACACGTTGTTAAACCAGTTGCAGCCCACCACTGGTTAAAGTCACACCTGGTCTTACAATATTTACTTGTAGCTATGTAGGCTTCAGGCCTCCCAGCCCCAAGCTGTTAACTTGATCCTTCCTGATCACATTCACACAACCCATAAACCATCTCCTAGCTAGCAGAACCTCCTTCTGGTCTGGACTAAACATCAGTTAAGGAGAAGCTTCCTAATAGTGAGAACAATTAACCAGTGGAACAGACTGCCTCCAGAAGGTCAGGGGTGTCAAACTCAAGACCCAGGGCCCAGATCCGGCCTTCGGGATGTTCAGATTTGGCCCGTGGGGCCACTCTGGAAACAGCAAAGGACCAGTCTGCGGTGCCATTGCCAGCAAAAATGGGAGCTCCGTTTTCCCTGGCAGAGGGTTGCAGGAGGCCATCGCAGGCAAAAACGGAGCTCGGGAGCCCGTTTTCAATGTCAAATCGCTCCGCCACCACCGGCGCCTCTGACACGAGTGACATTCTTGCTAGGGAATTCTGGGAGTTGAAGTCCACAGATCTTAAAAGTTGATGAAATTGAAGAATATCTCTGTAAGAATATCTCTTCAAACTTTGAAGTTTGAAACTTCAACTTCAAAGCTGAAGTTTTGTTGAGCTGAAATATTTTGAACTGGATCTTCTCACAGGCAAAATAGGGTTTTTTTTGCCAGCGAGGCATAATTTTTTTCGGAACATTGTTTTTAGAGAATCCAATTTGTCAACAAACCCCAATAAGAAACCACTGCATGACATTGGTCCCAGGAGCATTTTTTTTTTTTTTTTACAAAAGCTGTTGAGAAGTCTAGGCTACGGCTCACTTGAAAATGAAGATGTGAGTTTTGCACTTTTAACAACAGGAATCACAGACTACAATAAATGTCTATGGAGATTCTCAGCCCTCCAGGTCGTGGTTGTCCCAAAGGTGCTTTTTCAGGAGGCAACTGGACTTCCTTGTTTTTTTCTTTTGAAGATGTTTCACTTCTCATCCAAGAAGCTTCTTCAGCTCTGACTGGATGGTGGGGAATGGAAGGATTTATATTCCTTGCAGACAGCTGGTCATCAGCTGGAGCCTGAGTGGCATAGGAAGCTAATGCCTCCTACTAAGGCAGCATTTAACATCCAGCTGCCTGCAATTACTGCGAGTTCAATTCTCACCAGGCTCAAGGTCGACTCAACCTTCTATCGCTTTCTAAGGTGGGTAAAAATGAGGACCCAGTTCGTGGGGGCAATAAGCTGACTTTGTATAAAATATACAAAAGTATGAAGGCTGTTGCTTAACGCATTGTAAGCCGCTCTGAGTCTCCGGAGAAGGGCGGCATATAAAAATAAATAAAAATAAAAATAAAAATAATAAAAATAAAATCTGCATCCTTTTAGAGGGTCGTTGAGGCCACTTGGAGGTTTATCTAGGTCCTCAGGGTCACCTGAGTGCTGCAAATGGGCGTGGTGCCTTTTGGGCTGCAGGATGTTTTTCTGCCCTATGTCCCTTCACTGTTGAACACGAACGCAGACTGTTGGGGAGGAGTCTGTGTTGTCTGCATCTCAAACTGAAATGCAAATGGTTCCTGTAGTCTGCAATTTTTTTTTTCCTGGAAATCCGTTGATATTCCCACACCATTAGAAGGGTGTTTATCCTAAAGGGCATAGTCTGCAAGAAATATAAATCTTTTCATTCCCCACCATCCAGTCAGAGCTGAAGAAGCCTCTTGGATGAGAAGTGAAACGTCTTCAGAAGAAAAAACAAGGAAGTCCAGTTGCCTCTTGAAAAAGCACCTTCGGGACAACTACAATAAATGTATCGCTAGGCAATGCTGTGGAGTATCTGCATACTACTGTAGTGGCCAAAATTGTGGAAACCTTTCGGGGAAAGTGTATTTTCTAAAACTAGCTAATAACACCACTTTTTTCTTTTTGAGTAGTACTATAAAATTATATATCAATGGAAAGATAATTTAATCAAGAATGTAATGCAGTAACTTTTATGAAGGATTTGCTATTAGAATGGCAGTTACAGTATAAAGAAGAAAAGTGAAACACGTAGAAAAAAACGAGATATGCAAAAATGATCACCATGTCAGTTAATACTTAGTTGGGTAACCTTTAGCATGAATTACGGCCTTACAACGTCTTCCCATGGAGTGAACCAAGTCTTTTCATTCTGCAGCGGTTATAATGTGAAACCAAAATTGAAGGATTGCTTCTATTAACTAGGTTTTATTGCTAGGTCACTTTTGACTAACAAGTTTCTTTAGTCAGCTCCATATATTTTTCAATTGGGTTAAGGTCTGGGCTATTCCCAGCAGTGGAATATGATTATCTTGAAACTCCAAAAAAAAAAAAAAAAAAGTGGTGTTATTAGCCATCAAACCTCAAAAATACACTTTTCCCAAAAGGTTTCCACAATTTTGGCCACTCCTGTATGTCCATCTTCTTAGGTACCTCTGAACAATTTCTCCCACCCCAATCTACCTTCATTGGATAGCCGTGAGAAAATTAAGGCAGAATCTCAATTAAACCACCTTGAGCTAAGAAAGTTAAATATAAACCTTAGTATAGGTAGTCTTTGACTTACGACCACAACTGAACCCAAAATTTCTGTTGTTAAGGGAAACACTTGAGTGATTTTGCCCCATTTTACGACCTTGCTTGCCGCAGTCATTAAGTGAATCACTGCAGTTGTTAAATTAGTCGCACAGTTGTTAAATGAATCTGGCTCCCCCACTGACTTTGACCCCGCAGGACACTGCGACCATCATAAATTGGCAATCATAAATTGCCACGCCTCTGAATTTGGATCACGCGACCATGGGGATGCTGCAACGGCCATAAGTATGAAAAAGGGTCATAACTCAATTTTTTCAGTGACGTCGTAACTCTGAACAGTCGCTAAAAGAAGTGTTGTAACTTGAGACTATCTGTACTAATAAGCTCTGAATCACAACCACTGGAACCCGAATATAGAGATATTTGATACAAATATCAAAACAACTGAATTTTGCAAGTAAACAAGCAAGCTCAGAGAGCACCAAGGACCCCTCATTTTAACCCTGAGCTACAAATATTCTCCTTTATTGGTACAACTGAATTTTAAATGACAACCTGACGTTTCTAGGAACTTGGCAACCAGAAGGTCTGAAGCCTTCTCAGATCATTTTGTCTCTTTTAGTATTGATGCTGTTGTCAATTTGAAAACACTATTTCAAAATATTGATAAAAGTATTTGTTTTGAAAGCAGGATATAAACAGTATTAATAAAACAATAAACAACAGGAAGTGATGTAATGTAAGGTAAAGGTAAAGGCTGGGAACGTGAGACAGGCGAACAAACTAAGTTAAGACCCTGAATACTGTGTTTCCCCATAAATAAGACCCTGTCTTATTTTCTTTTGGGCTCCAAAATAAGCACTAGGGCAGGGGTGGGCAACTGTGGCCCTTTTACAACCTGTGGACTTCAACTCCCAGAATTCTGTGGACTTCAACTCCCAGAATTCTGGGAGTTGAAGTCCACAGGTTGTAAAAGGGCCACAGTTGCCCACCTCTGCACTAGGGCTTATTTTCAAGGGATGTCTTATTTTTTTCCCTCTTGTAGTTTAAGAGTACATGGGAGACCCACTTCGTCTGCTGCCCCCCATGTCCCGCACCAACTTACCTCAGGGCCACCACAGCCAGGCCACCAAACCCCCCCCATACCTGCCTCGCTTCCCTGAGGTAAGCCGGTGCGGGGCGTGTGGGGAAACTCCACCCCTCGCCTCGCCTCATGGGCGCAGCACCACATACAACCAGATGGAATGGGTAGCCGGCCGGTTGTGCAGGCGTTTAAGTAGGGCTTATTTAGGGGATAGGGCTTATATTAGGCACACGAGGAAAAAATATGGTAGGGCTTATTTTTGGGATAGGTCTTGTTTTCAGGGAAACATGGTAATGGCTATTTTATTGTCCCACCCAGCCGACTCCCCCCCCCTTTTCTTACTGTCTTGCGCTCTCGCTTTGGCGGGACCGGTGGTTGAGGATTCATCATGACTTGGGAAGTTGGGAATTGTTGCACGTTCTGCGCAGGATAATATGCACCAGCTGAAGGAGAAAAGGAGAAATTTGAGTTATTGCAGTCATATCATACAGGTAGTCCTCAACGTACGACCACAATTGAGCGCAAAATTTTATGTTGCTGAGAGAGAAATCTGTTAAGTGTGTTTTGGTCCCATTTTATGACTTTTCTTGCCACGTTAGTTAAGCAAATCACCGCAATTGTTAAATTAGTAACCTGGTTTTTCAATAAATCTGGTTTCCCCACTGTCTTTCCTTGTCAGGGGATCACATGACCAAGGAACATTGCATCCGTCATAAATGTGAGTCAGTGGTCAAGCAACCAAAGGTAGGCCGGACTTTTGAGTTTCTAGCATCTCTAAAGTGTTCAAACTTTGTACAGATAGTCCTCGAGTTATGACCACAAGCGAGCCTGAAATTTATGTTGCTAGGCGAAATGTTTGTTAAGGGAGCTTTGCCCCATTTTGCGACTTTTCTTGCTACAGTTGTTAAGTGAATCATTCCGTTTGTTAATTTGGTAACATGGTTGTTAAGTGAATCTGGATTTCCCCATGGACTTTGCTTGTCAGAAGGACGCAAAAGGTGATCACGTAACCCTGAAGCACTGCAACCATCATAAATATGTCAGTTCCCAAATGTCCAAATTTTGATCACGTGACCACCCCACTCCAGGGATGCTGTAATGGTCATAAGTGTGAAAAGTAGTGACGTCACTTTTTGAGTGCCGTTGTTAACTTTGAACGGTCACTACATGAACTGTTGTAAGTCGAGGATTACCTGTACACCCATGTGCAGTGCAAAATCTCTCACGTAGCCTACAGGTAATCCTCGACTTACAACTACAATTGAGGCCAGAATTACCATTGCTAAAGGAAGCGGATTGTTGAGCCACATCAGATTTTACCACCTTTTAACCATGCTTGTTAAACAAATTACTATAGTTGCTAAGTGGATTGTGCAGTTGTTAAGCGAAGCTGGCTTTGATTGTTGAAAGTTGGCTGGGAAGGTCACTCATGGCAATCACATGACTCCAGGATGCTGCAATGATTGAAAATACTGTGTTTCCCCAAAAATAAGACTGGGTCTTATATTAATTTTTGCTCCAAAAGATGCATAAGGGCTTATTTTTTTGATTAGGTCTTATTTTCAGGGAAATACAGTATTAAATGTATCCGTGTGGCTGACTGTATTTACTGGGGTTTATTTTGGGGGTAGGGCTTATACTACAAGCATCCTGAAAAATCATGCTAGGGCTTATTTTCGAGTTTGGGTCTTATTTTCGAGGACTTTGATGAGGTGATGGTTGACTCCAGCACCTAGATTTTGATCAGGTGATGGTTGACTGATCGTAAGTAACTTTTTAAAGTCCTGTTTAACCGTCACTAAACCAATTTTGTAACTGTAAGACAAACCACTGCCTGTTCAGCCTCCCATACAAGACAAAGAGTTGACTTCCCGAGACTCTCAAAAATTACTTTTCTTTCGGTGGCTAAAGTCTCTCCACATTGCCAAATTTCACATGATCTTCGGCAAGCATGCCAAAATCATGCATGACGTTGGGATGATTACAAAGGGCAACATCTCTCAGCTATTTTGAAACAAATGGGACAAATGCACCTCTACAGCACGATGCAAAATTGTGTGATTATCCCTGCATAAGTTGACAATTCTTGCCTATACCAAGGGTCAGATCCCTTCCAATTCTGTTACTGTTACCTGATGTTGGAAGAGTTAGCGGTAAAAGGAAACCCAGGCCATCAAAGACCATGGTGGCCGGACACTTTTCAGATCTGACACCAGCCAAAGCAGAGAACAACTCAAAGGAAGTAATGCAAGATCAGAAGATGTAGAGCAAGGGTGTCAAAACTCCATTTCATTGAGGGCTGCATCAGGGTTGTGTTTGACCTGGGGGGGGGGGGCGCGGTAGGCATGGCCATCTTGGCATCTCTTGTGCCAGGGGCACCTGTGGTGGCCCGGGCACTCTACCAGCGAAAACAGACTCCCGAGCTCCGTTTTCAACTGCAACGGCCTCCTGCAACTTCCCTCTGCCAGGGAAAACGGAGCTCGAGAGGACCACGTGTGGCCCTCGTGAGCTGTTTTCCCTGGCAGAGGCACCACGGGCTGGTCCTTCGCTCTTTCCAATCTAAGCACTCCATGGGCTGCATCCGGCCCCCGGGCCTTGAGTTTGACACCCCTGCTGTAGAGAGACCTGGCCTAAAGAATGACCAAGAGTCATCACTGGAGGCTTTTAAGAAGAAACTGGATAGTCATTTGTCTGAAATGGGATACGGTCTCCTGCTTGAGCAAGGGGCTGGACTAGAAGACCTCCAAGGTCCCTTCCAGCTCTATTCTGATGCTGATGCTGAATGGATACCCTCCTCCTCCTCTTCATTATGAGAAAACTGACAGAATTAGAACAGGAAGCAGCTCTGGGAATGTATTCATTTATTTGTATCCCACCTGTATTATTTATTATTATTAAGGTTTTTACACACCTTTATTATTTTTACAAATAACTCAAAGGCCACAAATATATCCAACACCCCTTCTTCCTCCTCCTATTTCCCCCCCCCAACAACCACCCCTGAGAAGTGAGTTGGACTGAGGGAGAATGACTGGCCCAAAGTTGCCCAGCTGGCTTCCATGCCTAAGGACTAGAATTCACGGTCCCCCTGCCTTCCAGCCTGGTGCCTTAAACCATTAGACCAAGAACCCTAACCTGTTCAGAAACCTCTGCAGTGCCTTTGGAAATTTCGGAGTGCAATTCTCATATTCTCATCCACTGATCATGTTGGCTAGGGCAGGGGTCAGCAACCTGCGGCTCTGGAGCCGCATGTGGCTCTTTCACCCCTCTGCTGCGGCTCCCTGTCACTCAAAGTAGGCGTCACAAACGCCAATGTGCGACACCCCCGGCAAGCGATTTATTGAGCCCCTGGTAGGCCAACCATGGATAAATCCAAGAAAAGAAAAGTTTCAGAAGAAAACAGAACATTTAATTCAACTACATATGCTAGTTTTGTGGCCTAGTCAGGCACAGGAAGGATTTTGTGACTCCCGGTGTTTTCTTTTCTGTGGGAAACGGGTCCAAATGGCTCTTTGAATGTTTAAGGTTGCAGATCCCTGGGCTAGGGGATGATGGGCCTTGTGATCAAGCAACCTACCTAATCTTGCCATTGCTGTCATATCAAGAGCAACGTAATCTCTTGGAAGGCTTTAGATCTGGAGGAACAGCTCTTTGAAATCACCCAGTCTTCCCTCTACATTAGCATATTATGAGTTATCCAAGCCTCCCTATATATAATAGTAATACAAGTAAAATTCTGCTTTTCGGATTGGTGGAAACCACTTAAAAACCTGTAGGGAAGATCACATATACAGTTACAGCTTTCCTCCGTGTTTGTTTCCCCCCTGGCTGGCATCTACTGGCATCCTCATTTTTAATCGGAGAAATCATGTAGTGAAACTGATAAAAATCAGCCTTCCACCCCAATTGCAGCTCGACTCCATTCAAGTCATGGATCCTTATGCTGCGGCTAAACCTTCCATTCATTCATTACACATTTTTTTTTAAAAAAATATGTAATTTCTTCCTCTGCTCTCAACTTGGCAATAGCAAAAAATAAATTCAGGTGGTCCTCGACTTACAACCGTTTAATGACCCTTCGAAGTTACAATGTCACCGAAACAAGTGACTTAGGACCGTGTTTCACACTTCCGACCGTTGCAGCAGCCCCATGGCCACGTGATCAAAATTCAGATGCTTGGCAATTGACTCATATTTATGACGGCTGCAGTGTCCCAGGGTCACGTGATTGCCTTTTGCCACCTTCTGACACACAAAATCAACAGGGAAGCCAGATTCACTTAACCACCGTGTTACTAACTTAACAACTCTGGCAAGAAAGGTCGTAGAATGGGGCAAAACTCAATAAATATTTACTGATCACTTAGCAACAGAAATTTGGTGCTCAACTGTGGTCATAAGTCGAGGACTACCTGTACACTGGGCCATCTGGCTCTAGCGTAACCTGAAAAGCATCGAGGGGAGCTAATGTGAAACCACACCTCAGCCAAATTTCTTCCAGGTAGGAGAGATGTAGCAAAACATCTGAAGAAAATCAGGCTTTGGGCAAGAAGAAAAGCTAATATGTATTTCCACAGCTGTTCTATCACATCTCTTGGCTGTAAATGAGGAAAACAATGGAAAGTCAGAGATATCCTGAAGATGGACAGCCAATAAATTTTATAAATAAATACCGTATTTTTCGGACTATAAGATGCACTTTTTTGTCTCCCAAAAGGGGGTGAAAATGTCTGTGTGTCTTAGAGGACCGAATGGTGCCGAAGCCCCACCCACTTGCCGGCTGTTTTTTGTTTTTTTTTTAATTTGATTTATATGCTGCCCTTCTCCGGAGACTCAGGGCAGCTTACAATGCGTTAAGCAATAGCCTTCATCCTTTTGTATATTTATACAAAGTCAGCTTATTGCCCCCACAATCTGGGTCCTCATTTAACCTACCTTAGAAAGGATGGAAGGCTGAGTCAACCTTGAGCCTGGCGAGATTCGAACCTGCAGTAATTGCAGGCAGCTGGTCTTAATAACAGGGTGCTTTAGACCACTGTACTACCAAGGCTTTTTGCCTTCGCATGGCCTGATTTCGGGCCTTTTTCCATGAAAAAAGGGCCACAAAAAGCCTCAAAAATGGGCTGAAAAAAGCCTTGAAAACGGGCAGAAAAAAAAGGGGGGGGAAGGCCTGAAAAAAAGCCCGAAAATGGGGCGTGCAGAGACCAAAAACCTTTTTTTGTTGTTTTCCTCTTCTAAATTTAGGGACGTCTTAATAGTCCGAAAAGTACAGTAGATAAAAATGGAAGTTAACATTTCAGTCTGGTTGACTTCCAGAATGGGAGTGAACAGTACAGGACATATAAAAAAGAACTTGAATGAGAAAGCTCAGATATAGTGACCTGTAGTAAACGAATAACAGAATAATAGAATTGGAAGGGACCTTGGAGGTCTTCTATTCCAGCCCGCCAGCTCAAGCAGGAGACCTTATACCATTTCAGACAAGTGGCTATCCAGTCTCTTCTTAAAAAGCTCCAATAATGGAATACCCACAACTTCTGGTGGCAAGCTGTTCCTCTGGTTAATTGTTCTCCCTGTCAGGGAAATTTCTCCTTAGTTCTAGGTTGCTTCTCTCCTTGATTAGTTTCCATCCATTGCTTCTTGTCCTGCCTTCAGTTGCTTTGGAGAATAGCTTGACCCCCTTCTTCTTTGAATGAACGAATGAAGGTTACCACAAAACTATATAATGCTTTGATCACAAGAAGGCCATGAAATGAGGCAGGTTAGATAAAGGAACACCTAGCTCCTCAATGGAGGCATTAGGCGATCTTGTGGCTTTATTTATTTATTTATTTATTTAGTTAGTTAGTTAGTTAGTTAGTTAGTTAGTTAGTTAGTTAGTTAGTTAGTTAGTTAGTTATTTTATTCAATTTGTATCCCGCCCTTCTCCTAGTGGACTCAGGGCGGTGCACAGCCAGAACTAAAACACATACCAATACAAAATTTAAAATTATTAAAAGAATTATATGACTTTGGCCCAAAATTTAAAACATTGAGACTAAAACCCATTCACAATTTAAAAGGCAAAAAAAAAAAAAAGGGGGGGGGGGTTTCACGCCACCCCTGCTTGATGGAAAAGAAAAGATTTTAGGGCACGGCGAAAGACCCGGAGATCCGATATCCTTCGTATCTCCGGGGGCAAATCGTTCCAGAGGTCAGGAGCTGCCACATAGAAGACCCTCCCCCTGGGGGTCGCCAGCCGACATTGCCTGGCCGACAGCACCCTGAGGAGTCCCTCTCTGTGGGAGCGTACTGGTCGGTGGGAGGCTATCGGCGGCAGAAGGCGGTCCCGCAAATACGCAGGTCCAAACAGGGTAAAGATGTGCCTAAATTCTCAGCAGCGCATTTATCTGATTTGCCTTTATCAATGGCAGGCATCTTGAGAGGACTTCCAGTGTTTGGCCTACAACACCCACAATTCCTTGTCGTCGGCCCCGTGGAGTAGAGCTGTCCAAAAAAAAAAAACCAGTTATGATATACCTGGCTGCCTATTCCAATCTGCCATCTTTCCATGCGTTTTTCTATCGTAAGGGCTGCCCGATGACGTTCGTATGATTTCTCCACCTTTCCAAAAAAAATAAAATTTGGAAAGACAAGAGCAATGGCAGGACGGGGGGGGGGGGGGATCATTTCGACATATGCGCAGTATTGGAAAGAAAAAGGAATACCACCGGAAGAGCATTTGATTTGGAAAATTTTAGAATGCGCTGAGATGTGTAAATTAACATATGAGATTGATGAGAAAGAGGAATCGGAATATTATATGGTGTGGGGACTATGGTACAAATGGTTGGAAGATAGAAGAAAGGAAAAGGAACAACTTAGATACCTAAATAAGGGAGTAAAATATGAGATATAGTAAGTTAAGAATGTATTCAATCTGTATTTATATTAACACTGTCTAACCGATAGTTCATGTATTGTATTACTATGTAACTTAATAAAAAAAAAATTTTTTAAATCATTTCGTGTTAGTTAGTTAGTTAGTTAGTTAGTTTATTATATTTATATACCGCCCCCTCTCCCGAGGGACGCGGGGCGGTGAACAGCCAGCAAATAAAATACACAGATACAAAATTTAAAACAATATTAAAATCCAATTAAATCAATTTGGCCCATAGTTAAAAACCCTATATTAAAACCCCTAATTTTTTAAAACAATTCTTTTTAAAAAGAGTAGGTCAGGCCAGCCTGGCTTGATGAAACAAAAACGTCTTTAGGGCAGTTCGGAAAGCACGAAGGTCAGGGATCCGCCGTATCTCTGGAGGCAACTCGTTCCAGAGGGTAGGTGCCCCCACAGAGAAAGCTCTCCCCCTGGGGGCCGCCAGCCGGCATTGTCTGGCCGACGGCACCCTGAGGAGGCCCTCTCTGTGGGAGCGTACTGGTCGGTGTTGCCTTGTGACTATGGCAATATATGCTCTGGTTTATACCTGGATCTTCAGGAATTTGAAATTAAGCTGCTCTTTTAATTTCTGCTTAGAAAGCAGATATATATATATATATATTTTTAAATTTGATTTATATGCCGCCCTTCTCCGGAGACTCAGGGCGGCTTACAATGCGTTAAGCAATAGCCTTCATTCTTTTGTATATTTTTATACAAAGTCAGCTTATTGCCCCCACAATCTGGGTCCTCAATTTACCTACCTTAGAAAGGATGGAAGGCTGAGTCAACCTTGAGCCTTGGAGAGATGCGAACCTGCAGTAATTGCAGGCAGCTGGTCTTAATAACCAGCTTAATAACAGGGTGCCTTAAACCCCTGTACTACCAAGGCTCTTGTTAGTTTGTTTTTTTTAAAAAAAGAAGACATACTGCATGAAAACCCTGTATAAGAAGCTTTCTGGGCATCTCCCTTGTTGTTCAGAAATTTGCCACCCGGTGCTCCGAGTGCTACTGCAATTCCTCAGCCGCCGCAACTCCTCAGTTCTTGGAAAAAGAAAGACGACGGGTTGGGGGGGGGGAACGACTCCTCCAAGCTGCTGCACTGACTGGTCGAGCCTGTTTCGAGCACATGGAGGCAGCAACCCGGGCTCTTCTGCTGAGTCATTTGGCCTAATAAACTTTATGGGTGGGGAGGGAGTGCGGTAGCACATACCGATGACGGCCATCTCGGGATGCTGCAGCAGGCTCAGCGAAGCCATCAGGGCCACCTCGGCTGCCATTGTGGGGGGGGACAAGCTTTATTTATTATTTATTTATTGGTTCAATTTATATGCCGCCCTTCTCCGGAGACTCAGGGCGGCTTACAATGCGTTAAGCAATAGCCTTCATCCTTTTGTATATACCTGCTTAGTAGGGCTTTCAGCCACCCCAAGTGGTGTTCTTTTTTAAACAAAGTCAGCTTATTGCCCCCACAAACTGGGTCCTCATTTTGTCAACCTGAGCTTGTCCTTTGAAGGCAGGGGTTCCCCAAACCCTAGGGCTGCAGCCTACTACCAGGCCACGGCCTGTTCAAAACTGGGCCATGGAAGAGACGGGCGAGGAGTGCGCATGTGAGGCTCCATTCATTCAGGCGAGTCGAGGGCGCTTGCAAAGCTCCACATCGCACACGAGCACAAGCGCCCTCTGCTTGCGCGAGAGGGGAGCTTCGTGTGCACGTACATGCCGGCCGCTTACTCGCAAAGCTCCATTAGCATGAGCGGAACGTGCACGCATGCACACCGCTCACACAAATTTCAGAATCAGAATAGAGCTGGAAGGGACCTTGGAGGTCTTCTAGTCCAGCCCCCTGCTCAAGCAGGAGACCCTATCCCATTTCAGACAAATGACTGTCCAGTCTCTTCTTAAAAGCTTCCAGTGATAAAGCACTCACAACTTCTGAAGGCAACTTGTGTTCCATTGGTTAATTGTCCTCACTGTTAGCCATTTTCCCCAAGTGCCGTGGTCATTTTTCTTTCCAGGCCTTATCGCCATTCATAACCAGTACAGGTAGTCCTTGACTTACAACAGTTCATTTAGTGACTGTTTAAGGTTACAACGGCACTGAAAAAAGTGACTTATGACCATTTTTCATGCTTACAACCATTCCAGCATCGCCTTGGTCACATGATCAAAAGTCAGATCATGCTCCAACACTGGAAGTTTTTAAGAAGATGTTGGATAAACTATTTGTCTGAAGTGGTGTAGGGTTTCCTGCTTGGGCAGGGGGTTGGACTAGAAGACCTCCAAGGTCCCTTCCAACTCTGTTAGTCTAATTCTAGATGTTTGACAACTGACTCATCTTTAGGACCGTTGCCGTGTCCCAGGGTCATGTGATCCCTTTTGTGACCTTCTGACGAGCAAAGTCAACAGGAAAACCAGATTTGCTTATCAACTGTGTTACTAGCCCACCAAATGCAGGGATCCTCTTAACCATAATGGGGCTGTATGCGCTTGTAACTTACGGTCCACCCAGCCCCGCTCCAGGCCGCCAAGCTGCAAAGGTTTGGAGACCGCTGCTTTAAAGAGCTGGATGGAGATGAGAAAAGTCCACCAAATTCACCTTCTCCTGCCTAGCTGGGATTACCATCCCCAACCATCTTGCTCTGCCAATCTTAAAAAGAGACCTGGGAACCATCTCAGGATTCCAAAAGAAGAAAAACAAAAAGCTTGCGACTCTTGTTATGAAAGACCCCACTGGTAAAAACCCTTGTTAAGTCCAAGGCGAAGAGGCCCACGTCAAGCAATTACAGCCCTCTTGCTGGCAATACAGCCGGCCACCAAAGGGCCAAACTTACCTACCTTTCAGTAAGGGGTGCAAACTGACGCTTCCCCCCCCCCACTGTCGGATTAGTAAATAAACAAGGTCCTGCAGAAATGTGGGTGGGACAGGGGCCTCCTCGGCTCACATTTCTGAGCCTGCAGGAGCTGCTGGGCCAGCTCCAGGCTAAATATAGGAAGAGCTGTCAGTGAGCATGTGAGGATCATGTGGGGAGAAGAATCCGAACGGCAAACAAGTCAGGAACCAAGGAGGGTCGGAGAAATGATCAGGTCCAGGGGCAGGTGAGGAACAGTGCGAATTCAAAGTGCAACCATTCCCAATAGGCCAGTTCCTGCTCCGAGAATGCATGTGTGTTCGTTGACCCTCAAAACAGCTCCTAAAAAGAGATTAAAGGTGTAACTTGGATCAGGAGTTGTCCATAATCCCTCCTTTGGATTCTCGTCTACCGTAGCTCGGACAAGTGAGCCAGGGCTAAAGTCTGCTCAGCAGCTACTGGTTGGTCGGTTAAACATTAAACTAGTCCCACCAGAAAGAAAGGAAGGAAGGAAGGTAGGAAGGGGGAGAACAGGCCCCTGGACAGGATGACAAGTTTTCTCCAGCTTTTCTGAATAAATGTGATCCAGGAAAGAGTCTCCCTGCAAACACATTTGGGAAAGTCGTGCGATCAAAATCCAAGGCGGCTTGGCGACTGGCATGTATTGATGTCAGTTGGACTGTTCCGGCGGTTAGGTGATCACGATTGATGTCTTTCCCTAGCCAGCTTCTGACAAGCAAAGTCAATGGAATATAGAACAACAGAATAAACAGTTTGGAAGGGACCGTGGAGGTCTTCTAGTCCAACCCCCTGATCAAGCAAGAAGACCCTATACCATTTCAAACGAATGGTTGTCCAGTCTCTTTTTTAAAACTTTCAGTGTTGGAGCTTTCACTACTTCTGGAAGCAAGTTGTTCCATTGATCAATTGTTCTAAATGTCAGGAAATTTCTCCTTATTTCTAGGTTGCTTCTCTCCTTGATTAGTTTCCACCCATTGCTTCTTGTCCTGCCTTCAAGTGCTTTGGAGAAGAGGTTGACCCCCTCCTCTTTGTGGCAGCCTCTCAGATACTGGAAGACTGCTATCCTGTCTCCCCTGGTCCTTCTTTTCACCAAACTAGACATACCTAATTCCAGCAACCGTTCTTCATATGTTTTAGCCACATCATCTTCGGTGTCCTTCTCTGCACTCTATTTCCAAAGTCTCAACATCTTTTTTTACATCATGGAGAAGAAGCCAGAGTCCCTTAACAACCATGTTACAAACTTAATCACTGCAGTGATTCACTTAACGACTGTAGGAAAAATGGTCGTAAAACGGTGCAAAACTCACTTATCAAATGTTTCACTTAGCCACAGAAATTTTGGGCTCAACCATGGTCTTAAGTCGAGGGCTAACTGTACTTTATGTGTCAGGAACAAGGCTAAGCCTTGTTCAGGTTCGCCTGATTTGCCAGTTGTCCCCCTTTCTGGATCGGGACTCCTTACACACAGTCACTCAGGCACTCGTCACTTCCCGCCTGGACTACTGCAATGCTCTCTACATGGGGCTCCCCTTGAGGAGCACCTGGAGGCTCCAACTGGTGCAGAATGCAGCCACCCGGGGGATTATGGGAGCGAGGGGGCGCTCCCATGTGACACCTCTCCTGCGTGAGCTGCATTGGCTTCCAGTGGTCTTCCGGGTGCGCTTCAAGGTGTTGGTCACCACCTTTAAAACGCTCCATGGCATAGGACCCGGGTATTTGCGGGACCGCCTTCTGCCGCCGATAGCCTCCCACCGACCAGTACGCGCCCACAGAGAGGGTCTCCTCAGGGTGCCGTCAGCCAGGCAATGTCGGCTGGCGACCCCCAGGGGGAGGGCCTTCTCTGTGGCAGCTCCTGCCCTCTGGAACGATTTGCCCCCGGAGATACGAAGGATATCGGATCTCCGGGTCTTTCGCCGTGCCCTAAAAACTTTTCTTTTCCATCAAGCAGGGCTGGCGTGAACCCCCCCCTTTTTTTTAGCCTTTTTTTAGCCTTTTAAATTGTCCAATGGGTTTTAGTCTCAATGTTTTAAATTTTGGGCCACAGTTATATAATTCTTTTAATAATTTTAAAATTTTGTATTGGTGTGTGTTTTAGTTCTGGCTGTGCACCGCCCTGAGTCCACTAGGAGAAGGGCGGGATACAAATTGAATAAATAATAATTGAATAAATAATAAGCTGCAAGTCAATTTTCCATGATGCAGGTACATGCCACATTTCCATGATGGGCATATTCAGCCACATGACTCACCTTCGGTTTGGTAGATTAAGCACAGGTTGACACATTGGCCAGCTCAGCAAACACTCAATCTTCCTTCCTTCATGTTCCCTAGTTGCAAATACTTTCCCTTTTCCTCCTAACCTCTTTTTTCTTCCTTAGTACAACTTTTGTTCCCTGATGAAAAGAAACTTCCTCATTTTTGTGTGTGTATGGGGAGTGGGGGGGGAGAGAGACAAGGGCAGAATTGCAAAAGGTATATTTCTTTTTTTAAAAAAAAAACAATTAGAAAAATAGATACCCAGATGGTGTCAAGTAAAAGGAAGGGGGGGGGGAAGGGAAAAAAGTGAGATGATATAAAAATGTATGCAAATGATGAAATAAAAATAAATAATAATTGAATAAGGAATTGAAACGAGAATAAAGATAATTAGGAAATCGGGGCTGCTCGAATACCACTTTAGATTGAACTGAAAAGGGAAACAACAGGAGAGAGGGGAAGGAGTAGAGAGAGAGGAAGGGAGAAGAGAGGAGAGGAGAAAGAAGAAAGGGAAAAGGAGAGGAAGAAAAGGGAGGGGAAAGAGGAGCAGAGGAGAAGGTTAGAAGGGGGGAAGAAGAGAGGAGTGGGGGAAGAGAAAGGGAAGTTGGAAAGAGAAGGAGAGGAAGAACGAAGGAAGTAGGAGGAAAAAGAGGAAGGAAGAGAAGGGGAGGAGAAGAAGAAAGGTTGGAGTAAAGGTAAAGGGTAAAAGGGCAGCCCCCAAAAAGTAAAAATGAAAAATGAAAGTTAAAAGAAAAGATGGATGAAAAATTATGGAAATGACTGTACATGTAAATGTGTTTGAGAAATAAAAACAAAAAACTTTTTTGAAAAAAAAACCGGTATATTTCTATCTGCTTACTGATTCCAGCCACTGTCGGCTATACAAATTTAAATTTAAAAAAAGAAATAATTCCCTTGATCAATTCCATTGGGAGGTTGACTACAGGTAGTCCTCAACATACGATCACAATTGAGTCCAAAATGTGAGGTAGCTGTTTAGTGAGTTTTGCCCCATTTTACGACCTTGCTTGCCGCTGCTGTTAAGTGAATCAGCTGCAGCTGTAAAGTTAGCAACCCCGTTGTTCAATGGCTTCCCCGTTGGCTTTGCTTGACGGAAGGTCGCAAAAGGGGATCACGTGATTCCCGGGACATGGCAACCGTCATAAATACATGCCAGTTGTCACGGGTCGAAATTTTGATCACGTGACACGGGGATGCTGCAAGGGTCATCAATGTGGTCGAAAGTCACTTTTTAGCGCCATCGTGACTTTGAATGGTCACTAAACGAACGATTGTAAGTCAAGGACTACCTGTAAGTGATCAGCATGTACCGCTATTCTATTTTTACGGTGCTGGATTGAAAATGAAGGAAACGAGCCCTTGGAGGGGTTTTTTCCATTCCCAATATTCTCAAAAGCAGGATTCAAACTCAGCACTTGTTCAGCCTAGAACAGTGATGGCTAACCTTTTTGCCATCGCGTGCCAGCTAAGGGGGAGGCAGGGGAGGTTCGCGCACATGTGTGCCCGCACTCATAATTCTATGTGCCCCACCCCACACATGTGCGTGCAACCCCCCCTCCCCCCCATTCCTGGCACGCAATGGCCCGGTAGGCCCATTTTTCTTTCTCGCCTGGCTCCAGATCCCCTCTATGCATCTGGGGAGGGTGAAAACAGCCTTTCCTACCCCCCCTCGGAGGCCCTCTAGAGGCCCGAAAAGGCCCATTTCCCAACTTCCAGTTGCACAGCCTCTCTAGGAGTCTCTGGAGGCTGGGGACAGCAAAAAACATCACTTCCTGCCTTTTCAGGCCTCCGAGGGAGTGGGGAAGGCTGTTTTCACCCTCCCCAGACGCATAGAGAGGATCTGGAGCCAGGTAGAAAGAAAAACGGGCCTTCTCCACCTCCCCCAGGCCCTCCGGAGGCAGGAAACAGCCTGTTTCCCTACTTCTGGTGGGCCCAGAAGGCCCGAAAAGAGCTGGGCTGGCGTGCCCACTGATATGGCTACGTGTGCCACCTGTGGCATGAGTGCCATAGAACAGTTATATATTTCCATCTTTCTCCCAGAATGTTTTTCTCAGCCCTTACATTTGCCATCGCCTCCAGGAAATAGAATAAAATCTTATTTCTTTGCAAGTTAAAGTATACAGAGGTACCTTGGTACTCAACTGCTTTGAAACTCATCGAATTTGGTATTGAAGAGAGATAGAACACAGAACATCTTTATTGTCACTTTGCGACAATAAATCAACACAGTTTGATGCAAAAATTGTGTCCCGCTATTCATCATTTGTTTGGTACTCGACACACAAGCTAAAATCTATCATTGTCAACTGCCTTGTGACTCACTTGAGGGGAGGAAACTGGTACTCAATCTGCCTCCAGGAAACAATTAATGATGAATACCGAGTCCCGAAGTTACTACAGCAAAAAGGAACTTATGATCGTTTTTCTCACAACCGTTGCAGCTTCCCCATGGTCGTGATCAAAATTCAGACGCTTGGTGACTGACTCATTTCTTGTACTAAATATTTTTTATTGTTTTATATCACATATTCCATTTCTATGTTGAACAGTGAGTTTTCTAGGTGTCCAAAGTGTTAACATATAAATATCATCATAATCATTATAATCATATATATATATATATAAACATACAGTATATGCGATATCAATCATCATTGAAGAGTATATCTTCCATTATAGTATCGATTTATAGAACCATCAAAATATTTACTCGTCAGTTTTTCTTTCTCGTGAGGTCCATATTTCACATAAATCCATTCCTCTAACCTCAGTATCTGTCATTTAACCATTTGTAGAAAAGTTCCCATGTTATAAAATATTCTGAGTCTTCTTTTCCTTTGATTTTTAGGGTTAACCTATCCATTTCTGCACATTCCAGAATTGTTTTTGGTTATAATATCATCCGTAAAGGTTTCTAGATTTTTCCAGTATTGTGCATATACAATATTTCATATTTCTGATAAGTTGTAATGTCCCGGGGGTTGTGTGTGATCACCTTTTGTGACCTTCTAACAAGCAAAGTTAGCGGGTGAAGCCAGGCTCACTTAACAACCATGTTGCTAACTTACCAATGTCAGTGATTCACTGGAACGACCGTGGCAAGAAAGAAAATGGGGCAAAACTCACTTAACAACCACTCAACAACAGAAATTTTGGGCTCAATTGTGGTCATAGGTCGAAAACAATGATACAGGATGTTTGGCTAAAACGTAAAACTGGGGGTGGGGGGGGGAGCCACTCCAGAAAAAGGCAAAAATTAACCACTACTTATGGTATCCAGACATCAAATCTGATGAGAAAGGCCATTTTTGATGAGCTTTTTAAAATTCCAGAGTATCAGGTTTGTTGAGAAGGAATTCCTTATCTAGGATTCCTTATCCGCAGGCTCCTCATAACGGAATCTCAACTTTTATTTTTTTCTTCAAGGACTCAAATCAAGCCAATCTTTTCTCCTACCAAGAAATTTTCCTCTGACCACTCCAGGTTTTCCTGGCCATGATCTCTGTATATCTTCCCAAGTATTAGCCTTAATCGTTTCACCGAGAACAAAATAAATCAATACTCATACCTTATCAGAGCAAACCCCCTATATTCAAGGATAATATTGCAAAGGTGAAAACAAACAGGAGATGGAGCTTGAAAAGTGAGAATTACAGAAGGACCGAACAGAAGCCATATTTGAAGCAGCTAATTTCATTAGTAGGCCAAGAACTCCCCACTCGATGTTTCATTAACATTCCTCAAATTCTGCCTCTGATCCAGATAAATTTCCATAGGCAGGAAGTTCTCGACTTAAAACCGCTTGTTGAGTGACCGTGAAGATACAACAGCACTGAAAAAAGTGTCTTAGGACTGCTTTTCAGAGTTACTACTGCTCAGCATTCCCAGGGTCAGATGATCAAAATTCAGCCACTTGGGGGCTGACTCATATTTATGACGGTGGCAGAATCCCGGGGTCACGTGATCCCCTTCTGACAAGCAAAGTCAGTGGGGAAGCCAGATACACTTAACAGCCGTGCCACTAGCTCAGGGTTCTGCAACCTTAAACACTCAAAGAGCCATTTGGACCCGTTTCCCAAAGAAAAGAAAACACCGGGAGTCACAAAACTCTTTCCGTGCCTGACTATTTCTTGAGCGGCCACAAAACTAGTATATGTAATGGAATTAAATGTTCTGTTTTCTTCTGAAAATTTTCTTTTCTTGGATTTATCCATGGTTGGCCTACCAGGGGCTCAATAAATCGTGCGCCGGGGGTGTCACACACTGGCGGTTGTGACGCATATTTTGAGTGACAGGGAGCCGCAGCAGAGGGGTGAAAGAGCCACATGCGGCTCCAGAGCCGCAGGTTGCTGACCCCTGCACTAGCTTAAGAACTACAATGATTCGCTTACCAACCGTGGAAAGAAAGATCGTAAGATTGGGCAAAACTCACTGAGCGACAGAAATCTGTGGGCTCAATTGTGGTTGTTAAGTCGACGATTACCTTCACCTTCCACCCCCCACTGGAGAGGTTGGCCATCTTAGGGGTGAAACCCAAGTGGCATCTGGCAGGCATGCGTTTGTGCACTTACCAAAAGTGCCAAATTCTGTAGGGCTGGCTCCGGGGTAAAAGCTGGGGGCACCAGGTTGAACAGGATACTGCTGCGTCGGAACAACGTATGTGTTGCGACCCTAGGAGAAGAGGAGAAATGGAGCAGGTGAACCTTCAAGACTGCCTTCAGACGACAACAAAGCAGGCAACACTGAAATTAGGGAAGCAGCCCACAGAAGTTCACTAGATCAGAGTTCTCCAACTTTGGCAACGTTAAGCCTGGAGGACTTCAACTCCCAGAATTCCCCAGCCAGCAAGCCTCCAGGCTTAACGTTGCCAAAGTTGGAGACCCTTGCACTAGATCCAGCAACCCAGAAGAACTAAACAGAGATGTATATTTTGTACGCTGATCCTTCCTCTCCCTGCTTTATAGGGGAGATGGTCCTCAAATTGCGGCATCCAAAGATCGAGTAAATCCTTACAAGCTTAAGAAATGATTCTCCCAACCTTAAACTTTTTTTGTTTTTTTTTTAATTCATGTAGAGCCAATTTGTTTACTCGCCCCTTGTCTGGTTGAATGTTCCAATGGCTGTTTGCTGAGATGGTTCTGCCTTCCTTTCTAAATTCTCCCCCCGCCCCTCAACTCCAGATCTGTCTTCCCTTCCCTCGCCTCTGCCCTACAAGTCTCAGTGAGCCCCACCCGTCGCTGATGACATCCTAGTAATTATAAATGTAACCACTGGCTTGAGAGTATCATTGGCACCAGCAATCAACACCTTCAATATGAAAAGCCGTCGTGAAGATCAGTCTCGTCTACTCTGGTGGACTAAATGAGATGAACTTTCGATTCTCCTCCAAGAAGCTTCTTCAGCTCTGACCAGATGGTGAGGAACGGAAGGATTTATACTCCTTGCAGACAGTTGGTCATTTGCATCCTTTTAGAGAGTCCTTGAGGCCACTTGGAGATTTATCTGTGTCCTCAGGGTCACCTGAGCGGTGCAAATGAGGCCTTCTTAGATCTGTTGAAAGGACTGTGTTGTAGACTGGAGATAGATTATGTCTATCCCTCCCCCTCCGTTGAGAGAGGGCTGTTCAATTTCGAAATAGATGGCCTCTTTTTGAATCCCCCGCTTTCAAACCAGCCAACCTGTCCAAAATGTGGATTTCATTGCCTTCAAAAAAGTGGCCTTTTGTCTTTTTAAAAGCAGATGGACGCCTGAATCTACTCCTGATGGGTTTGTCCTCCTGCAAATGACCAGCTGTCTGCAAGGAGTATAAATTCCTACCATCCAGTCAAGAGCTGAGGAAGCTTCTTGGGTGAGAAGCGAAACGTCTTCAAAAGAAAAACCAGAAAGTCCAGCTGCCTCTTGAAAAAAAAGCACCTTTGGGACAACCATGACCTGGAGAATTGAGAATCTCCGTAGACATTCCACTCTCCTCCATTTTGCAGGGAGCCCATAGGGACAAAAGGTAACGAACCTGCGATTTAAGCATCATTTTGCAATCCCTTTTTCTCTGAAAGGAAATGCTCTCATAGCTGAGACTCTCTGCCTCTTGTAGCGTATCTCACAAGGCAATATGAGGTTCTCCTGCGCGTCTCCAACAGCGTAACATTCGACCTGCTAGACACACCTCTTGGGATGCTTAGGGTGAGGCCCTCATAACTATGGGATAATGTGGCCTAAATTAAGAGTTTGGAAGAGGCAAAGAATAGCAGGAGAGGAAACCGGATGACCTTGCAAGGGAAGAGCTCAGGATGGAGCTGAGGGAGCAGAGCAAGATTTCATTATAATTTCACATGGGCTGAAGTATATGTATTATCCATATCAAGTTAATCCCGAACCCACACAATGTGTTTCATGTGAAACTGCAGAAGGCATCACCTGTGGGGTATTTCCCTTTCCCTTTTATATCTAGTAGGCCTCCATTTTCTAAAATTATGCTTTCCATTTACAGAACCTGTATGGTTAAAAACATCAGAAGTTTTTTAGATGACACCAGTAGTGGGATTCAAATAATTTAACAACCGGTTCTCTGCCCTAATGACCAGCTGGGTAGGCGTGGCTTGGTGGTCATGTGACCGTGTGGGTATGGCCAACTCAACATCACTCATGTCGACTGGCGCTTCGCCTTAGCTGTTACAATGTAATAAGGGTTAACCAGAGAGGCAGTTTCTGTAAGCAAGGCAATAAAGATTAGGTTAGAAATAACACCAGAATGTTTCCTTCCTGCCTTCCTTACAGGATTAGCCCTGTAAAGTGGGAAAAAAACAAAATAAGATCTCTTCCAACAACCGGTTCTCCGAACTGCTTAGAAAGTTAACAGCCGGTTCTCGCGAATAGGTGCAAACTGGCTGAATCCCACCACTGGATGTCACTCCTATTTATTAAGGGACTGAACCACAGGAACTGGCTCCAGTTAAATAGCCTGGGACAGAATCTTGGGAGATAAGAGAGAGAGAGAATCCACGTTACGTCTTGACCTTCAAGAGCAATCAAGAAACATTTTCACGTGTGAACTATTGAGATCAGACGGTAGGTTTGCAAGAGTTCACATCAGGCTTCCTTAGGTGGCCATTCCTCAGTCCTGGACAAGGTATCAAGGAAATTAAGCCAAGCCCATTTCCTAAAAATGGTGCAAAATACGTATTTTTGTTCCGACTGGCTCGGGACAGATAAGAAAAGGGAGGTCAGAGGAGCCGTCCTTTGCTACGGACTCAGGGCGAGAGCTGTTAAATCCCGCAAAATAAAATAATCGGCTGGGTTGTACAAGCAGCTCAGTTTAAGTAGGGAGTCAAATCGCATCAGGTAAACCCAATCTCCGCTCTTACTTCCTCGTCCCAAATACTTTTCTGCGGTCTCTGACCGAGGCCAGCACCACATTCCTGCCTTCCCCATTGGTGGAAGGCTGTAGTGTTACAGGCAGCTGGAGCCATGACCGGGATGCTATCTGTCGACAGGCAGGAGGGAGGGCAGACCAGAAACTTACCCCTCTCCACCTTCTTACACCAACCCCAGAGGGAAGGCGAGCTACACACCAGTTCCGGGAGACGCAGATCGCTTGGGAAAGCACCGCAAGCTCTCCGCCGCTCCACAATGAAGAAGGCCGCAGCCCCGGTCTAACCCTCACCTGTCCAGGGATGTAGTAGGCACCTTGCGAAGCAGGATAGGAGATCTGTGAAGGGATCATCATGACCTGGGAAGCAGCTGGATAAACATGAGTGGGTGGGCCAGGCCGAGCCGACGTGTTACTCTGCACCCGGGAAGCACTGGTCGGTGGCTGGGCCCTGCTCTGGTAGAAATGCTTCAAGAGAGAAAGGAGAGAGGGACGTGCTTAGTTAGTAAGGCCAGGCCTGAGGAATCCCAGCTGCTTCCCCTACACTAGCTAGCCCCACCGTTAAAGTCTCCTGAGACTGCGTGTGGCAGGAATCTGCCCCGGGTTGAAATACAGGTAGCCCTCAACTTACGACCACAATCGAGCCCAACGTTTCTGTTGTTAAGCGAGAAGTGTGTTGGTTTCGCCCCATTTTTACGACTTTTCTCAGTCAAGCGAAGCACCGCGGTAGTTAAGTCACACGGGTTGTCCAATGGATCTGGTTTCTCTGTTGACTTTGCTTGTCGCAAAAGGGGACACTGCAACCATCATCCTTGTGAGTCAAGCGGTCAAAGCATCGGAATGTAAATCACACCGAGTTTGGGGGGGGGGGGAAATGCTGCAACGGTCGTTAAGTGCGAAAAATGGCCGTACGTCGCTTTGTATTTTCCTAGTACTGTTGTAATAACTTCAAACCGTCATGAAATGAGCTGTTGTAAGTCGAGGACTACCTGTACAAGAACAGCCACCGCTGGGAGCTTGGCGGAATTTCAGGGTGTACCAACTCGCTCCTGAATGAATGGAAGCTTGTTCAGAGCCGAGAAGGATGGAACGAAAGGCTTGAATCAAAGGCCATCAGGGCTCTGCTTTGCCCAAGTCTTCAGAGAGAAAGACAATGGGCCCCCAAGACAAACCCTTTGTTGACGCAGTTGTGAATAAGAGGCAGGGAAAGACAAGGGAAAGAGGAAAAATTAGCTCAGTTTAACCCTTGGCTTCCTCTCTGTGGACTCTCTATACTGGGCTGGCTGAGGAATTCTGGGAGTTGAAGTCCACAAGTCTTAAAATTGCCAAGGTTGGAGACCCCTGCTGTAATATAAACCGGATTACCATGGACACATGGTGAAAATGCATACAAGGTACTCCTCCACTTCATTTGGTCAGTCAACCGTTGCATGGTTCAACTTGCAACCATTCAAAGTTACAGCGGCACTGGAAAAAAAACGACTTACGACCGTTTCTCACACTTACAACCGTTGCGGCACCCCCATGGTCACCTGATCAAAAATTCAGATGCTTAGCCGCTGACTCATATTTATGATGGTTGCAGTGTCCCCGGGAGGGGAGGAGGGAGCAGGGGGTGGTCACGTGATCCATCTTTTCGCGACCTTCTAAAAAGCGATGTCCATGGGGAAGCCGGATTTATTTAACAGCCACGTGACTAACAAGTGCAATGATTCACTTAACAGTGGCGGGAAAGGTGGTAAAATGGGCCAAAGTTCACTTAACAACTGTCTTGCTTAGCAACAGGAACGGTGGGCTCAGTGGTGGTCGTAGCTCAAGGACTACCTGTCATATTAATTTTTCTATGTTCATTGTTTGCATTATTTTTGCTGTAAGCCGCCCAGAGTCCCTTGGGAGTTGGGCGGCATAGAAATGTGATAAATTAAATTAAATTAAATTAAATTAATGCCAATGTTCCTATCCTATAAAGATAGAATTATTTGCTCCTTCCCCCCCATCACCAAACAAAGGACCAGAAAATTACAAGTTATATTTTAATGGAAGTTTGCCAATGCTAGGATATTAGAAACCCTGGAAACTAACACTCGAGAAATGTAGGGGCACGCTGACATTAAATGCCCTGGGACATAACAGTAGTTTTCTTTAACCTGTTGCCCTGAAAGACTATCCTTTCCCTTTTGAATTAATTTTTAACATTGCTTTTTATCACCCTTGCATTTTTTTAAATTTTAACCGCTCTATATACTTTTTTTCATCTTAGTATTTTAATGGTACACCGCCCGGAGTTCCTCTGGTGGGGATTGCAATGGGCGGTCCCAAAATGTGATAAAATAAAATAAAAGTTTCGAGAATTCCGGGTTAGCATGGGTTACTCTGCGGAGTGATCATCTCTACGATTTGAGGAGTTGGGAAAGGGAAAAACCGCTGTGATGCAACACTTAAGGGTAGGAGGAGGAGAAGAGGGAGGAAGGAAAAAAAAAAAAAGAAGAGTGAAAGACCAAACGCATTTGGGGAGGGGGGCGGGAAAGAGGGAGAGGATGCATACGGAGAAGTCAGACACGATCGTGGAAAGCAAAGGAAGGCCGTTAGGAATCACAGGAATTCAGCGGCCCATCCCACTTCTCCAGAAGTTTGTGCAACATGGGATTGGGTAAAACAAAAAAAAAAAAAAAAAACCCCATCCCACCATCATCTTCCAAGATCTCATGATCCCTACCGTCTAAATTAGGGGTCTCCAACTTTGGCAACTTTAAGACTTGTGGACTTCAACTCCCAGAGTTCCTCAGCCAGCTGGCTGAGGAACTCTGGGAGTTGAAGTCCACAAGTCTTAAAGTTGCCAAAGTTGGAGACCCCTGGTCTAAATTACAGCTGTTTTAACACCACCGCAAACTACAATTACAGCACAAAGGGGGCGTGAAGGTACTTCCACTCACACTTAGGGGCGGGGACGGGACGACCCTCCCACTCCCAACCAGAGTAGGATTATAGAAAATGGGATTACCTGGAGAGACCTGAATCCGCCCTGTTAGCAACACACACATACACACAACACGAGACACACGCACGCACACGCAAGGAGAAAAGGGAAAGAGAGAAAGAAAGAAGAGAGAAGAAGTTACCTACAGCCAGACATGTTACCAGGCACCTGGGAAGACCCCAACACTCAGCAAGAAAGCAACTGCAGCCATGGGAAAAAGAAGCTGGAATGGGGGTGGGGGGGGGGGAGAAGAGCAGGTCAATAGGACACACGGCTTGCACCAAAAAAGTGAATGGGGAGGGGGGCGGGGAGGGGGGGGAAGGATCAGGGAATGCAGGCAGCAGAGATGGCGTTGCTTGCTCTGGTTATCAATCCCGTTGGAAAGAAGTTCTGGAAATCACCGTAATGTTGAATCCCCCCCACCCACTCTCCCAACAGAGACCTGAATGTATAGTAGGGCTGGTGGGCTTGCATGCACCTAATAACAGAGTTGAAAGGGACTTTGGAGGTCTTCTAGTCCAACCCCCTAAGCAGGAGATCCTATACCAAGTGGTTGTCTAGTCTCTGCTTAAAGGCCTCCAGTGATGGAGCGTTCTGGGAGGCAAGTCGTTTCACTAATAAATTGTTCTAAATGTCAGGAAATTTCTCCTTAGTTCTAGGTTGCTTCTCCCCTTGACTGGTTTCTGTGCGTTGCTTGTTGTCTTGTCCTCAGGTGCTTTGGAGAATATAGCTTGACTCCCTCTTCTTTGTGGCAGGCCCTCAAATATTGAAACATTGCCATCACTCCTGGTCCTTCTTTTCATCAAGCCAGCCATACCCAATTCCTGCAACCGTTCTTCCTATGTTTTAGCCTCCAGTCTCCTAATGATCTTTGTTGCTCTTCTCTACACTTTTTTTTTTTCTAGAGTCTCCACATCTTTTTCATCTGGAAACCACCAAAACTGGGTGCAATATTCCAAGTTTGGCCTTATTCAAGGGATTATAAATAGACGCCAACATTTCACATGACCTGGATTCTATCCCTCGGTTAATGCAGCCTCTGCTTCCTCTTTCCCTAGGACAGCGATGGCGAACCTTTCAGACACCGAGTGCCCAAACTGTGCATGCCCGAACTGCAAGGTGTGCACATGCGTATGCAGCAGAGACCCGAAGACCAGCTGGCTGGTGGAAGGCGGGGCATCCCAACACCGGCAGCATGGCAAGGGGTTAAGATCTTTTACTTTCGTGAGCTTCTGTTTCGTTGTTTGTTTTGCTCACGAAAGACACCCCACGGAGATCTGTCCTGGGGCAACGGTACGCATGCCAGCAGAGAGGGTCTGCGTGCCACCTCTGGCACGCATGCCAAAGGTTCGCCATCACAGCCCTAAGACCATTTTTCTCTTCAAAACTCTCCGCCTCCACATTTCAACTCACTCCCAAGTCTCTTCTGCTCATACCTCCCCCCCCTTCTTGTTCTTTCTTTTTTTTTCTTTTTTTATTTGATTTATATGCCGCCCTTCTCCGGAGACTCAGGGCGGCTTAAAATGCGTTAAGCAATAGCCTTTATTCTTTTGTATATTTTATACAAAGTCAGCTTATTGCCCCCACAAACTGGGTCCTCATTTAACCTACCTTAGAAAGGATGGAAGGCTGAGTCAACCTTGAGCCTGGTAAGATTCAAACCTGCAGTAATTGCAGGCAGCTGTGTTAATAACAGGGTGCTTTAAACCACTGTACTACCAAGGCTCCTTTCTCTCCTCTCTTTTCCCAGTGGTGACTTACTGTTCTGTTTCCATGAAGACTCTGGCCAACTTGGGGCCTTCCTTCTGATATGTTGGAATTAATATCTACCTAGCCAGGAATTCTAGAATACAGGTAGCCCTCGACTTACAACAGGGACTTACGACCAGTATATCCCCATGGTCACGTGGATCAAAATTTGGACTCTCGGCAACCGATTTGTATTTATGACGGTTGCAGCGTCCCTCAAGGTCTCTTTTGCGGCCTCCTGACAAGCAGAGTCAACGGGGAAAGCAGATTCGCTTAACAACCGTGTTGCTTCCTTAACAACCGGAGTGATTCACTTAACAACAGTGGCAAGAATGGTTGTAAACTGGGGAGAAATTAACGAAGGTTTTTACTTAGCAACAAAAATGTTGGGCTCCATTGTGGTCGTAAATCTAGGGCTACCTCTACAGCCATCTTGTCCCCACTATTTCTTCCATACACACCGAAATATAGTGTGGAGGGAACGACAACAATAGTTGTACTATAAGTGTGGAGGGAACGACAACAATAGTTGTGTCATCGGGCTGCCTTTGCTTGAGGTCATCCATCAGGAAGCTTTCAACAAAGACACGTAACGGGGGAATCTACAAGGTCCCCAGCGTATCAGTGGCCACCTTTGCACTGTAGGGCTGACAACTCACAAGAAACCTCTTTGTCAAGAGACCCAGATGACGCAACGCCCATCTTAAGTCTCCACAGAGACAGGTGTGAGATGAAAACTTTTTTAAAAGCATGCCAAAAAAAACAGCACGCCACCTCTAGCCTCAGAAATGGACGGCTTGGCTTAATTCGATCGTGTCACGAGGACTGTGGTGGTTTCTAAATAAATAAATAAATAAGATGAAGGCTTCAAACCCTCTCACGGATCAGTGTTTTCCCACAGATGTTAAGACTGCTACCGTGTTTCCTCGAAAATAAGACCCTGTCTTATATTTTTTTTAACCCTGAAATAAGCGCTTGGCCTTATTGCCATGCACTCAAAAGCCCAATTGGGTTTATTATCAGGGGAATGTCTTATTTTGGGGGAAACAGGGTACCTGTGTCAAGAACTTCCCATTAAACTTTTTAGTCGTCCAAAACCGTGTATTTTAATATGGTTAAAGCCTTCTCGGGAAAAAGGATATTTAATGCAATAGCACATTGGAGGAGGTCAGTGTCATTGCTAATAATGGAAAGGACCCAGATTGTTGGGGGCAATATGCTATTTAGTATACTGTCTTTGGTGTAAGCCGCCCAGAGTCCTCGGAGAGTGGGCAGCGTAGAAATATGAATAATACCTTTGTCCTCTCCCCCATGACATTTACTACTTATACTTGGCTAGTTTCTAAGGATATTTGTCTTTCAGAATGGCAGTAAAAATGCCCCAAGCACTGTGGAAATAATTTCGGGTTCATACAGGCGATTCTCGACTTACAACAGTTTATTCAGTGACTGTTCGAAGTTACAACAGCACTGGAAAAAAGTGACTTAAGACCATTATTCACACTTACGACCGCTGCAGCATCCCCAAGGTCACGTGATCAAAATTCAGCCGTGTGGCAACTGACTCATAGTTTTGTTTTGTTCTTTTTTTAATTTGATTTATATGCCGCCCTTCTCCGAAGACTCAGGGCAGCTTACAATGTGCTCAGCAATAGCCTTCATCCTTTTGTATATTTATACAAAGTCAGCTTATTGCCCCCACAAATTGGGTCCTCAATTTACCTACCTTAGAAAGGATGGAAGGCTGAGTCAACCTTGAGCCTTGGCGAGATTCGAACCTGCAGTAATTGCAGGCAGCTGGTCTTAATAACCAGCTTAATAACAGGGTGCCTTAGACCACTGTACTACCAAGGCTCTTCTAGTTATAACCCTTGCAGTGTCCCTGGGTCATGTGATCACTTTGATGACAAGAAGTGTCCAGATTCGCTCAACAACCATGTTGCTCACTTAACAACTGCAGTAATTCACTTAACAACTGCAGCCATAAAGGTTGGTAAAACGGGGCAAAATTCACTTAAAAACCGTCTCTCACTTCGCCGTGGAAATTTTGGGCTCAACTCTGGTCGTAAGTCGAGGACTACCTGTAACGTACTAATGCGAAGTTTTGATTCTATGCAAGCTGTCCATCCAAGATGATCTTAAATTTTGGTTTTTGTTGTAGACATTAAGGAAAGAAGTAGCCAAATCAGTGAAATGTTCAATTTCCAAACTTCTTGTACTAAGTTTAAAAAAAAAAAAAGAAAGGCTTCCCTTTAAATCTCTTTATATAGTTTAAGGAGCGTTAAGTCTCAAGACTGTTATATGCAAAACACTGGAAACTGATCTTTATCCCCGGGAAAATACCAGCGGCTTAAGGAAGTGAGATGACTTATTTACTTTGGCGAAGACTATAGTTTATCAGAGATTGATGATAACAATATGAACACTTTTAAAAGTGTTACAGTTTCAACTATTATATAAAGGCAAATTTTCAGGTTGAAAGTAGAGCTGGGCAATATACGAATGTAAAAAAAAAAAGCTATTTTTTTTTTTACAAATGCAGATACTGCTCTACTTACAACAGTTCGTTTAGTGAACATTCAAAGTTACGACGGCAATTAAAAAAAAGGGACCATTTTTCTCATGACCATTTCAGTCATGGCCTCTGTGGTCTTAATTTTAGATCTCTGATCTAAAATTCAGACGCTTGGCAACTGACTCATATTTATGACAGCTGCAGTGTCCTGGGGTCATGTGACCGACTTCTGCGACCTTCTGAGACAAGCGTAAGTCAGTGGGGGAAGCCATATTCCCTGAACAACTGGGCTACTAACTTAACCACTGCAGTGATCCACTCAACAAGAAAAGCTCGTAAAACGGGGCAAAACTCTTTTATCGATTTGTTTTGCTGAGCAACAGAAAGTTTGGGCTCAGTCGTGGTCGTAATTCGAGGACTACCTGTTCCCTCTTGCAAGGCCTTAACAAACTTCAGGAGGGAAGAAGCTAAGCAAAAAATTAAAATGTCTAGAAGGAGGGGGTCTCCTAGGATATACCGTACTTTTCAGAGTATAAGGCACACTTCCCCCCCCCCCAAAAGAGGGTGGAAAGGTTGGTGCGTCTTATACACCAAATACAGCCATGTTGAGCCTCCCCGAACCCTGCCCCACGTGGCCCGTTTTTGCCAAAAACAGGCCCATTTTCCCCAAAAATGGGGCCTGCAGAGGGCTTGGGAGGCCTGCAGAGTGTTCCGGGGGTGTGGGGGGGGCTGGGGAGGGCAAAAAAACGATGCGTGGGGTGTTTGGGAGGGCAAAAACAGCCCCATTTTTCGCAAAAATGGGTTTGGGAGGCCTGCAGAGTGCTCCTGGGGCCCGGGGAGGGCAAAAACTTTTTTTTTCTTCTTTACCTCTTCGAAATCTTGGTGTGTCTTATACTCCGGTGCATCTTATAGTCCGAAAAATACGGTACACCCTTTGAGTATAATACCCAGGAGAGGAAATAACAAGTTCCTCTTAACCCCCCTTAGAACAGTGCCCCCCCACACACAAATTTTTGAGCACCAGGCACCGGTTCCGTGGAGAGGTTTTTCCGTGGACCAGAAGGGGTGTGGTTTTGCGGGATGCTTGCATGCCACGGATGGGACTTCGCTTGTTTCTGGCATGCCGTGTGGACAGGTGCCGGTCAGCGCATCGGGGTTTGGCCTTAGAATATCATCACCTAAGTCTCTCCAAAAGCTGCCAAGGGGAAATATCTGCGTATGAGGAAGAATCGGCCTTAGGACTCTAAAAGAGCATCTATGGAACTGCCACCCGCTGACTTTTGCAAAGCGATGGGAGAATGTCTACAGAACGACACAAGAGTTCACAAAAGCAGATCACAGCCGCCTCGGGAATTAGCCAAGGGGAAAGCTCCAAGCCAGGTTTGCAACCTTGGTGACTTTAAGACAGGTGGGCTTCAACTCCCAGAATTCCACCGCCAGCTATGCCATGCTGGTGGGGGAATTCTGGGAGTTGAAGTCCACCTGTCTTAAAGTCACTAAGGTTGCAAAACCCTGCTCTTAAGCCAATCCCAAGAAGCAAGGAGACAATCTGAACTCCAAGGTCAAGACTGCAGTAGAGGATGGTCTATGACAATCCAGTCATCAGTGCTCAATCAACACTTATGGCTCTAACAAGGTCTGTGCTCTTTTAAAGAGCCTGGTGGCGCAGTGGACTAAACTACTGCTGCTGTGAAAGTAGTACTCAGCTGCCAGCTGCCTGCAATTACTGCGAGTTCAATTCTCACCAGGCTCAAGGTTGACTCAGCCTTCCATCCTTTCGAGGTAGGAAAAATGAGGACCCAGTTTGTGGGGGCAATAAGCTGTCTTTGTATAAAAAAGAACACCGCTCGGGGGGGGGGGGGGGGGGAAGCCCTACTAAGCAGGTATATACAAAAGTATGAAGGCTATTGCTTAATGCAGGGGTAGGCAAACTTGGCTCTTTTACACCTTGTGGACTTCAACTCCCAGAATTCCTGAGTCAGCCAAGCTGTCTTAGGAATTCTGGGAGTTGAAGTCCACAGGGTGTAAAAGAGCCAAGTTTGCCTACCCCTGGCTTAATGCATTGTAAGCCGCCCTGAGTCTCCGGAGAAGGGCGGCATATATAAATCGAACTAATAAATAAATAAATAAATAAATAAATAAATAAATAAATAAATAAATAAATAAATAAAGAAAGAAAGAAAGAAAGAAAGAAAGAAAGAAAGAAAGAAAGAAAGAAAGAAAGCCCTTTGCCATGGGTCTCATGTGCAACCTTCTGTATTGTAATTCTGCCCCGAACCTCAAGTACTCACTGGGCCAGTGACACAGAGTTGTGGTGGACGTCATCCTGCCTTCTTACCCTTCCCAAATGCCCTGGCAAATTTGCTGTGGGATTCTGTAGGATTTTGAGCGTGGAGAGGCCATGTCTAATGGCCAACCCAATGGGGACATTGTTGCTGTGAACAGCAACAATGGGCATTACGATCCCACGTTAAGGAGGGCGATGACTATTAGAAGTTGATAACTGATCATTTCCCCCAAAACTGAAAGGAGGGACAGAAGCGAGATGAAATGCAGGTAGTCTTCGACTTACGACCATAACAGAGCCCAAGATTTCTGTTGGTAAGCGAGAAATTTCTTAAATGAGTTTTGCCCCAATTTAACTGACTTTTCTTGCCATGTTGGTTAAGTGAATCGCTGCAATTATTAAGTTAGTAACATGGTTGTTAAGTGAATCTGGCCTCCGCATTGATGTGGCTTGTCAGGAGGTCGCAAAAGGGGATCCCATGACCCCCGGGACAACACTGCCACTGTCATAAATACGAACCACTGTTCAAACATATCCACATGTCAATCGTGTGACTGTGAGGATGCTTGCAACTGTGGCGTGAAAAACAAGCACTTGTTTCCGATGCCGTTTGTAACTTCGAACGGTCACTAAACGAACTGTTGCAAGTCGAGGACGACCTTGTCGTTAGCCCTCCTCCTTTTAGTTCCCGTCCCTCTGATGATGTGTGAAGACTTCAACTCCCAGAATCCTTAGAGTCAGACTGATCTTTCATCCAAACACGCGTGGAGAGATGCCCAGACTGGGGGAAGAGAGACTCTTGAAAGCAGAGGCACAAAGCACCCAATTTTCACCCAATTGGCGGTTAACATTAGATTTAGGCCGGGATCATCTGCCCTGTGTGGCAGATGCTTAAGAGACTGTGGCTTCCTAAGATCACTCACTGAGATGGCTGTAGTAATAATATATGAACCGGATTTCCTCGTTCATATCCCAATCTCTTCCCGGGGGACTGGATGGACCAGCATGAAAGTCAGCTTTGATCTGACTCAGAAGCTTCCCGCAGATGATCAAGGCTTCCTTCTAGTTATTCCTGCGTGTCAAAACTGCACCCAAAAGGGAAAGCCAGCTCCAGAAGTGGCACTTATGCTCAGACAAAACAGACCACCCAATCCAGGCCGTGAAGATAACAATCCTATTCATTCCACCATGTTGGAGATGTTTGAGATAACAATACGTGTGGGGTTGAACGCTTAGATAAACCAGCAGGAAGGAGGGCAAACTCCACCGAGATTCGTAGCTGGCAGTTTTTTTTTTTTTTTAAGGAATGCCAAAGGAAGCATTAGGCAATTTTTAAATAAATTGAGGGTTTTAAAAATAATAATAATAATAAAAACAAACAGCTGTTGGCCAGATTGAGGAAAGCATGTTACCGCAATCACATGGGAACCACGTCTCCAATCCCGCTGCCGAGATCTTGCCTGGGTTAACACCAGCTCAATTCCCAAGTCCCAACCCAAAGCGACAGGGTGAAACCTCCTGTCGTTCCCTCGACCTTCGTTCCCAATCAAGCAAGTTCTCTGACAACCGGATATGATGGGAATGGCAGAGCCCACCACGCCCACCCCCCACATAGCCAAGGGGGGAGGGGGAATGTAGGGGTGACTATTAGGGGACAATGGAGGACACAGCCCTTTGCCGGAGTCTGCAGGCAGTCTGCCAAGAAACGTAAGAGACGGAGAACAGAGTCTGGAGCTCTGGAAGACGTGCAACACACCGAAAGGGAACGACAGGGGTGAAAGAGAAGAGAAGGATCTTGTGACCAAGCCCTGGGAAAGGCCGGGAAGTGTATTCGAGGGGAAGGGAGGAAGGAGGAGGAGGAGAAGAAGAAGAAGGACCACCAAACGGAAGCCAGACAGCAGGAGTGGAGCAAAAATGAGAAACAGTGACAGAGAAGCACTTTCATGAGTCAAGAGGCCATGCAAGTCACAAGGGAAGTGGGGAAGCTTCTGGGCGATGGACACTGCAGTCAAAACTGGCCCTAACCCACAACCTGTCGGTCGTAAACTCAAGAGGAAAGATGACCCTCGCATCCCTGCCCCCACGCTACAGGTTCTCTTGGGTTCTTTTGACTCCCCACCCCAACAAACTCTCATCCCTGCAGGCCTAAAAACAAAAACAAAAAAAGCTTGGGTGATCCACAAAATAGTCATCGTAATCCAACCCAGGATGAAAATAAATCAATCAATCAATAAATAGTACAGGTAGTCCTTGAATTACAAGCCATTTGTAAAAAAAAATGGCCGGTTTTCATCCTTATGACCGCTGCAGCATCCCCTACGTTACGTGATCAAAATTCGGACGCTTGGCGACTGGCTCCTATTTATGACGGTTGCAGCGTCCCGGGCTTTTGCAGCCTTTCGACAAAGTCGAAAGAGCTCTGGTGGCTCAGCAGACTAATTAACATCCACTTACATCTGCTGCCTGCAATTACTGCAAGTTCAAATCTCACCAAGGCTCAAGGTTGACTCAGCCTTCCATCCTTCCGAGGTAGGTGAAATGAGGACCCAGATTATGGGGCCAATAAGCTGACTTTGTATAAATATACAAAAGTATGAAGGCTATTGCTTAGCGCATTGTAAGCCGCCCTGAGTCTCCAGAGAAGGGCGGCATATAAATCAAAATTAAAAAAAAAAAAAAGTCAACAAGGAAGCCAGATTCATTTAGCAACCGTGTTAATAACTCAACAGCTGCTGCGATTCACTTAAGAACCGTGACCAGAAAGGTCGTAAAACGGGGCAAGACTCACCGAACAACTGTTGTGCTCAGTGATGGAAATCAGGGGCTCAATTGTGGTCGTTAAGTCGAGGACTACCTGTATTATTACCTAAAAAACGGGGAGGCGAAGGGAAAAAGCGTCCTGTAAGACAGGAGAGCTCACAGGGGACGCAGAGAGTCTTAACCTGGAGGCTTCACCCTCGTCACCTCAGGCCCCTTTCCAGCCCTGCGGTCAGTTGCCCTGCAGTGTCCAAGCACGACCCCTTGATCCGAAGGGCCCCCTCCCCCTATGGATGGCATCCAGCATGCAGTGAGGCAAGCGGAGGAAGGTTAGTACCTGCTGATGTAAAGAACGCGGCCCTGCTGGAAACTAAGACGAGAAAGAGCCCAGGGAAAGGAGACAAGAGGAGAGCATCACTGACAGTTACAGGCACCTCTGTCTACTCCCCTGCTCCCCCCTCCTCCCCAAATTCCTCGCTCCTCAGGGCAGCTGAGCCGCCCTCCCTGCCTCCTCTCCGCCACTTTCCATGCCAATCCTACCTAAGCATCTCTCGCGGCTGGCTCCGTTCATTCCCCAACCCTCATCCCCACCTGGGCACACGGCCGCAGATGCAGTCCTGAGTCAGTGACGCCTGCAGACCGAGTCAGCCTGCAGGGCTGCTTGTGCCCTGCCAGCCCGCCCCCCCTCCCCCCCGAGCCAAACCGAAGAACCTGTTTGGCAGCACATCAGAGAAGGCTCGGCCGCCACCTCAAGAGAGTCCTGCAGCTCCGAGAGAGCCGCAGCCCCAGCGGTTTGTTCGCCACCTTCTTACCGGTCGAGGCTGGGAAGGCGTATTCATTTGGGTAGCTTGCGCTGGGTTAAAAACCACAGGTGCCGCCTGGCCAGGAGGAAATGCTGACTGCTAGGAGAAGGGAGAAGAGAAGAAGCAGGTTAGCAGCTTCGCGGCAGCTGCCCCAACCTCCAACCACACCTGAGGCAGCGTTTGAGGAATAGAATAGCACTTACAAGACGCATTGGAGAAATGGAATTAAAATGGCATCGGCCAACCTGACAAACCTTCCTTTTACAAAAGCAAGCAAACAACCGAAAAGCTCATTTCGGTGGGGGAGGGGAGGGGGATTTTGGAGTAGCTGAGCAGGGCTGGGGAACTCTGGCCCTTTGAGGACTTCCATGCTGGCTCAGGGAATTCTGGGAGTTGGAAGTCCACGAGTCGTAAAAAGGGTCATCGTGCCCCACCTCTGCTAGAGGATCTGCCTCTCAAGCCACCAGGGAAGGTAGAGCAGCCAAATGTGAGCATATCCAGGGGGGGAAAGTAGATAGGAAGTAACCCAGGGCAGAAGGTGGCCTGGGCAGGGGAATCCTTACCTGTGGAAGTCCAGGAGAAGGGGAGGGGTGTGGGGCTGATGGGGTTCCTCCTGAGGGCTGTGGAGCTTTGTTCATTTCACGTGTTGCTGCATAAGGATCCCTTTACTATCTGCAGAGAGGGAGAACGAGAGAAGCGTCATCAAAAGGGACACGGAAAGAAGCAGGCAGGGTGAAAGGCTGAGGTACACCATACAAGGTGAGAAACGTCTGCAGGAATAGCTGAAACCCAGATTTTTATGTTGGTTTACCACAGACGCACCCTCCTAAAGCGTATTAAAAAGGGTATTTTTTTCAGACAATGTAAAAAATTATTATTGTATACTTTATTCATTAAACATGAAACTCAAGTCAACTGAACATTCAAAAATGCATCACAAATACCATTGACTGGTGCCAATGGTTGATACGGGTTGCTGCCAGCGTCCTAGGTATCAACCAAGTACCTTCTTAAAATTTACGATGTTCCGAGTAGCACAGTTTTTTGCAGTTTTGTTATTGCAGGAAACTGCAATTTCTTGATGTGTTTCGTAAAATTCTTGGACATGGTACCAAGTGCCCCGATGACAATGAGTATCACCGTTACTTTATTATTATTATCTCTTTTATTCATTAAACATGTAACTCAGTCAACTAATCATTTAAAAATGTGTCATAAATACCATTGACTGATGCTAATGGCTGATACGAGTTGCTGCCAGCGTCCTAGGTATCAACCAAGTATATTATAATTATAATTATTTGTATTTGTATTATGAAAAAGTGCAGTCAAAATGTGTACCCAAGGACAAAGTCTTCAGAAACATTATCACTTGAGGAAAGTAATAAACAGATCAGGAAGAACACGTATAAAACAAGATGAAAGATACGAGTTCAGTTGAAATCATAGACCGATATAGAAACAGTAGAGGTAAAATGAAAAACCAGTCCCAAAAGTACTTAGACTAGCCTTCCCTCCACTCAAAGAAGGAAAGTCATATAACTCCCACTTTGAATGCTGTGAAATATAGGTAGTCCTCAATTTATGACAACTGGGCCCCAAAATTTCTGTTGCTACGCAAGGCAGTCATTAAGTGAGTTTTGCCCCATTTTACAAGAGAGAGAGAGAGAGACATGATTCTAGTTTTTGAAGGGCTGCCACAAAGAGGAGGGGGTCAACTTCTTTTCCAAAGCACCAGAAGGCAACACAAGAAACAATGGATGGAAACTAATCAAGGAGAGAAACAACCTGGAATTGAGAAGAAACTTCCTAACAGTGAGGACAATTCACCAGAGGAACAGAAATTTATTTCAGTAGTTGTGGGTGCTTCATCACTGGGAGCTTTTAAGAAGAGACTGCACAGTCACTTATTTGAAATGGTACAGGGCCGTGATGGTGAATGTATGGCATGCGTGCCAGAGATGCCACGCAGCGCCCTATCTGATGGCATGCGAGCCGTTGCCCCAGTTCAGCTTTGGTGCGCATGCGTGCGTGCCTCCCGCCGGCCAACTGGTCTTCAGGTATCTGCCACGTATGCACGGAGGGCGGGGGTGTGCGGTGGGGGGGGCAGGATGCATGTGGGGGTAGAGCACATGTGCGGGGGGGGGACGTGCGTGTATGTACTGGGAGTGAGGCGCATGTGGGGGGAGGCATACATGTATGTACTGGGGGTGGGGCACATGTGGGAGGCCGCGAGCACATTGCATTTGGGGGGTTCTGGTGCACGTGTGCGCTTTGGGCACTCGGTCCGGAAAAGGTTAGCAATCACTGGTATAGAGTTCCCTGCTTGAGTAGGGGGCTGGACTAGAAGACCTCCAAGGTGGCTTCCAGCTCTATTCTGATTCTCTCCACCTGAAGTTGGGTTGTACTTCCACAATGCCATTTACAGGACAGACCGTGTGTCTCTGAAGGCTCTGAGATTTTAGTACCCAGAAATCCTAGCGGGGTTTTGTAAAATGTACTCTGGGGCTCACTAGGTTCCATAGATCTAACCAGGGTGGATTTGATTTAAATCGAGTTGATTTAAATCACAATTTAAATCATGATTTAAATCACTAGTAAAAAGGCTTGATTTAAATCAACTCGATTTAAATCATAATTTTTAAAGAGCAACTGCCATCTCTGCTACTCCTTTGACCCACTGTTGACTCACCGATAGTCCCAGTGTTGCAGAATAGACAGCCTCCTGCTACATAACTCAGCTCCGTTTCATGCTGAATAAACTAAATTATTTATGTATCTTAAATAGAAAACTATCTTACGATAGATTTTTACCCCAAAAGTTTTTTATTAAAATAAATCCGATAAAAATCAAAAAAATCCGATTTAAATCAAAAAAATCTATTTTTTTTTATTTTTTTTTTAAAAATCATTGATTTTTATCCACCCTGGATCTAATTAGAAAGGGATGAAGTATAGACACTGAATCTGCTCTTCAAGCCACCTCACTTGTAGCAATCAAACTGAAAGGGATGGGAGGGGGGGATTCTAACTACTGGTAGCTCTAGACTTACGACCATAATTGGAGGGGCCCAAAATTTCTGTTGCCAAGGGAGACAGTTGTTAAGTGAAGTTTACCTCATTTTACCTCAGAAGTGAAAGTTTACCTCAAAGGTACAACTTTTCTTGCCACCATTAAGTGAACCGTGCGAGTATTAAGTTGGCAACACGGTTGTTAAGTGAATCTGACTTCCCCCATTGACTTTGTCAGAAGGTCGCAAAAGGGGATCAGGTGACCCCCCCTGGGACACTGCAACTGTCAGAAACACGAGTCAGTGGCCATGCATCCGAATTTTGATCACGTGCCCATGAGGATGCCGCAATGGTCGTAAGTGTGAAAAAACGGTCATAAGTCACTTTTTTCTCTGCCCTTGTAACTTCGAACGGTCACTAAACGAATGGTTATAAGTCGAGGACTACCTGCACTTGAAATAGCACCAATTTCTTTTGCTGTCTCCAACTTTTATGTTCTGCTCTATCTACCTTCAACTATCTCTGTCCTACAACGGGTGTATCTTTTCCAAAAAATGAAAAGTTTCTGATGTAGCACCAAAAGAGGTCCTGAACTATTTATAAAATGATGCTCAGGAGGAATTTCAGAGAGACGAGTGAAAAAGTCCGATATCAATGCCTGGAGGACATGATCGTAGCAGAGCGATTCCCTGAAAAATAGAATACTTGTCCGTCTTTCGCTAAAATAGTGCCGTAGTCCAATTTCCATGAGCCAGTTAAACAGTAGATATCATATACACCAGGGGTCTCCAACCTTGGCAACTTTAAGACTTGTGGACTTCAACTCCCAGAGTTCCTCAGCCAGCAAAGCTGGCTGAGGAATTCTGGGAGTTGAAGTCCACAAGTCTTAAAGTTGCCAAGGTTGGAGACCTGTGAGTTTCAAAACACAACCACCACAACCTATAAATTGCCTTCTTTAATTGCAAAGAACATTCAGATCCGGGGTGAAATGTTCCCGGTTCAGACCGGATCGCCCGATCCGGTAGCGATTGTGGTGGGTGGTTCATAGAACCGGTAGCAATCATGGCACAAGGCTCCGCCCACCCGCCAGGTTCTCATTACTTCCTGGTTTTAACCAGGAAGTAATGTGTTTTGTACCCTTTGCGTCTGCACATGGCGCACGCACTTCCAAACCGGTAAGGAAGGTGAGTAGATTTCACCCCCGATTCAGATGCATGTTCTACAGCCATAGAGAAAGACCCTTCTGAGAACCAACTACCTAAAAACTGAGTTTTTAAATAAGTTTGTTTTTCCCCAACCTTGGCAACTTAAAAAAAAAGTTGTATGGACTTCCAATTCCCGCGCTGGTGAATTCTGGGAGTTGAAGTCCACAGGTTGTAAAATTGCCATAGCTGCCCATCCTTGCTCTACACAGTTGTTCACGGATTGTTGGAAGTCGAAGCTCTGCGGGTCGTTAAAAGAAGGCTGGCCCAAACGTCACTCATTCCCTTCCTCGGCACTAACCGCTCCCCCCTCCCCCAAAAAGGGGGAGTTCCATCTTCCCCAGCCTTTTGAGCTGCATGATGGAACTGGGAGTCCAAAACGTTTACATCATTGAGTTCAGGCTGTCTTTGAGTGCCTTCGCACGTGCCGTGACTTGAGGGGGGGGCGGGGAGAGAGATTTAGCTGCTCTGAACACAACTGCACCGTCTGCCCCCCCCCCTTCCCCTTGCCCAGCAGCCAATGTGCCTATGGTGCAGCATCACACCTAGGTGTCGAGAGGGAGGGGGCCTGCAGCATCTCTCTTCCTACAGGAAGTCACTGGGGCTAAGCCAATCGTCATCTCAAATGACCCCTGCTTTACGGACCGAAATACTAATCTCCTTCTAATCTGGGACAACGGAAGTCCAGGGCAAAGCAACCCTTTGAGGGTGAACGAGCAGGATCCAGGTACCGCTCTCAAAGAGTCCAGGGACCGCTGTTGGGGAGGCTGAGAAAGTCCCGAATTAACCATCTACGCAGATGGTTCTCAATCGTCCCAAGTCATGGTTGTCTCTGAATTAACCATAGCTCGCGCCACCCCCCCTTCCCATCCCACATCATCCCCAGGAACTTCTGAAGATCACAAAACCGGCAGAGCATTAGAGGTAACTGTGGGGCAGGACCCCCCCCCCTTCCCTTTCTACCCAAGTATGCCTACTGAACTGTTTACACAAATGAGCTCTTGGAAAAGGCCAAGACGCTGTTTTTAAGCACAGGCCCAATCCCACCGATAATGTTGGCAAGACAAGGAGGGGAAAATAAAAACAGAAGAAAAACAAAATTGCTTTGAAACTTTATTTTTGGCCTCAGGAAACCCCCTTTCCCCCCCCCCCCACTCTCTCCGAACGAATTCTTCGTACCCGAAAGAAAGAGGCTCTTTGGGGAGAAAACCGGCTTCCTCATCCCATTCCTAACTCAAGCCATGCACGGAATAAGAGCCGCAGCTGAAGCCAGCAAGATGAAGAATACTCACCCAAGTAGGAAAACCCCAGACCGGGTAGACTTTTCATCTGCCTGGTTTTCCGAAAGGGATCGGGGGAGAAGGGAGGAGGTGGGGGGGGAGAGGAGGGGGAAGAAAAGATCAGCCTGCAAACCGGCTGGTGCATGGCACGGAGGTCCTCCGGGCTCGCCAAACATGGGCAAGGCAGGGGACTGCCCCCCACCCCCACCCTGGAAAGGCCGGGAACATGAGTGCCGGGGAGCTGCCGTTGGTGCTGCTGGCGGTGTCAGATCGCAGAGCCTGCTGCACTGCAGAGACATAGAGACAGGAGAGGAGAGGAGCCTAAGGAGAACCAGGGAGCCCTCAAAGCCCCACCCAGTCGCAGCCATTCGGTCTCGGCGCTGGTTCAGCACTGCCCAAACCAGTTGGAGGAAGCCTCACACCCACGTGCCTGAGTCACAGGCTCCAGCAGTCAGGAGGGAAGAGGGCTGGCAACCTTAGGGCCCACCTTAGCCCAGCCAACACCCGTCCGGGCGCAAGAGAAAGGCACAGGAAATCTGGATGCGGTGCCAACGCCGGGCACTTCCACCCACGGGAAGCCTGCCCTCCCTCGCCAGGGAACATGCCCGATCTCGCCTCCGCTCCGAAGGGCAGAAGCAGCAGGTTGAGGAAAGGAAACTGCGTAGCTTAAATCAGATGCATGGGGAGAGTTCGTTCAGTGACCGCTCGAAGTTATAATGGCATCAAAAAGAAAGTGACTTATGACTGTTTTCCCACGCTTGCGACCGTTGTAGCTTCTCCACGGTCACGTGATCAAAATTCGGCACATGGTCAGCCAGATGTTTAGACTGGATTGGGCAGTACTAGTAGTCCTGGGCTTACAATGATTCACTTAAGTCAGAGGTGGGCAACTATGGCCCTTTTATGACTTGTGGACTTCAATTCCCAGAATTCCTGAGCTAACACGGCTGGCTCAGGAATTCTGGGAGTTGAAGTCCACAAGTTATAAAAGGGCCATAGTTGCCCACCCCTGACTTAAGTGACTGTTTGAAGTTATAACGGAATCGGGAAAAAAGTGACCTATGTACATTTTTCACACTTACGACCATTGCAGCATCCCCGTGGTCACGTGATCAAAATTCAGATTCTCGGCAGCCGACTCACATTTATGACGGTTGCAGCGTCCCGTGGACATGTGACAAGCCAAGTCAATGGGGAAGCGCGATTCACTTAACCGCCGTGTTAACTGCAGGGATTCACTTAACAATCATGGCAAGGAAGGTGGGTAAATTGGGGCAAAGCTCGTATTTCAGGTGATCTAGCAAACAATGAGACCTATGAGTATTTGGAGAGGTGAGGAGAAATGAATTAAGGAGGGAGAGTGTAAGGAAAGGCCACTGCTTCTTCCTTTCAAACGCTCTACATTGGGCCCAGGAGATACAGTGAGATCATTTGTAGGATATCTCATAATTTACTTTGCTTTGGGCAACATCACTCTCAGCCTGTTATCCCTCTGAAAAAAAAAAGTGGGGGAATAAGAGCAACCCAGGTTTTCTTTGCGAAACAGAGAGAACGCAATGCACTGTGCAAAATTAGTACCCAGCCCTAGCAATATCCAACCAATATCTAGGAATTTCGTGCGGACAGCTAGCTTCTAAGGACTAAACCGGCATCATGGATTCAGCACATGCAATAGCAATATCACTTAAGATTTATACACTGCTTCATAGTGCTTTTTACATAATGCTTTTAAGTGGTTTTACAGAGGCAGCATGTTGCCCCCAACAATCTGGGTCCTCATTTGACCCACCTCGGAAGGATGGAAGGCTGAGTCAACTTTGAGCCTGGTGAGATTTGAACTGCCGAACTGGCAGCTAGCAGTCAGCTGAAGTAGCCTGCCGAGCTGCACTCTAACCACTGCGCCACCTCGGCTCTTGCAATTGGCGTCTTTGCGTTTTCAGCTCCAGATCGGGGATAAGAAGATCCCCCCCTTTGGAGGAGTTTTATTTATTTATTTATTTATTTGTTTGTTTCAATTTCTATACCGCCCTTCTCCAAATAGGACTCAGGGCGGTGAACAGCCAAAGTAAAAACAGAACATACAAAATTTAAAAACAGTTTAAAATAATTAAATATTTTGGCCGTAAATTAAAACAATCCAATTTAAAATCAATTTAAAATTTAACTCAAGCCAGCCCAGCTAGTTGAAATAAATAGGTTTTCAGGGCCCGATGAAAAATCCGGAGGTCAGTTATTGTACGTATCTCTGGGGGGAGGTTGTTCCAGAGGGTGGGCACCGCCACAGAGAAGGCTCTCCCCCAGGGGGTCGCCAGCCGACATTGTCTGGTGGACGGCACCCGGAGGAGGCCCACTCTGTGCGAGCGTACTGGCCGGTGGGAGGCTATTGGTGGCAGAAGGCGGTCTCGTAAGTACCCCGGCCCTAAGCCATGGAGCGCTTTAAAGGTGGTCACCAACACCTTGAAGCGCACCCGGAAGACCACCGGGAGCCAGTGCAGCTCGCGCAGGAGAGGTGTCACATGGAAGTGCCTCGTCGCCCCCATAATCCCCCGCGCGGCCGCGTTCTGGACCAGCTGGAGCCTCTGGGTGCACCCCAGGGGGAGCCCCATGTAGAGAGCGTTGCAGTAGTCCAGGCGGGAAGTGACGAGTGCCTGAGTGACTGTGCGTAGGGAGTCCCGATCTAGAAAGGGGCGCAACTGGGGAAAGAGTTCCAGAGGCAGAATAAAAGGAAGGGGACAATGGGACAGTGTTGAGGGAAGCCAACGCAACTCGGGGGACCTTCTCAGCAGCAGAGGAAAACAGGTGAAGGATTCTCGGGGCTGCCTTCTCAACAGAAACACTCTAATAAAAAGAATCCCACAGGCCAGAGCAGAGCAGGTTCAGGGTTTTCCACTCGAACATTCAGGAATCATCTAATTCTAAAGCACAAACGTGGAGGTTTTTCAGAGAAGAGGCAATTCCCAACTGGGAGCGAATGGCTATGGGCACTTCAAGTTTGCAGCAATAAAGCAACGGAGGGTCAGGCCTTCGGCACAATTATAGGCGGCTTATAACCTTTTGTCCTCAGTTTCTCTTCTCTTCCCACGTTCGAAATGCCGTTGAGAGCTTAAAAATAAACCTTGGTCTCCTGCAGAATCTACCTGAGGGGGCTGGCGCTGCTGAGGAATTCTGGGAGTTGAAGTCCGCAAGTCTTAAAGTTGCCAAGGTTGGAGACCCCTGGTTTAGAAGACAAAATCTCAGCAGCCTGGGACTCAGATCCCACCCAGAATGCATCCCATAACAGGGTTGGGCATCTCTGGGAAAAGAGTCAAAGCCACACAGGAAGGAATTCTGGCAGAGTTATTCTTACAAGGAGCACTTATAGGAAATAAAGTACCAGAGCAAGTGAGGAATTCTGGGAGTTGAAGTCCACAAGTTGCCAAGTTTGGAGATCCCTGATATAGATGTTGCCAAACCGACACATTTAAGTCTTCAGTTCCTAGAATTCCTGCATCTGGTGATAAGTGGAGGCAACTGGGATGGGGACCTGGAGATAACCAATTGTAACTGGAATGGGGAAGGTCGTCTTGGAGAACCCCAAAGTGGAATAGGGGTAGAGAATGGGACTTGCAATCCACAGCTAAGGTATCCCAAATCCACGGAGCTCAAACTGCAAAGAGGAAACTAGAATAGTGGCTACGTTTTGAGGGACGGGCCACTCCCATGTGACACTTCGTCGGGCCCTGAAAACACATCTTTTTCATCTAGCCGGGCTGGCTTGATCCCATCCCCTCGGTTTTAATTTGTAATTGGTTTTAATTCGGGTTGTTTTAAATGGATAGCCAAAATTATTTAATGTTTTTAAACTGCTTTTAAATTTTATATGTTATGTTTTACCATGGCTGTTCACCGTCCTGAGTCCTGTTGGAGAAGGGTGGTATACAAATTAAATAAATAAAATAAAATAAATAATTTCATTAATTTAGAAAAAAACATACGGAGGGAGATGGAAGGAAGAGTCCACTATCCCAAGTAAATGGCTGAAATGGGCTGAATGATCCATCAATGTCACTGTAAAATGACACGATCCAAGGAGCTATTCATTCCTAGACCAAGGTCCAGTCCAGCCTTGTCCAAAATGGTCCTTGATTGGCCCTGTTGAGGGAGGAAAAGTGGCATAACTCCCCCCCCCACAGCCCCAACAGCTGGTTCCCACAAAAGCCAGCCAGCTAACTGTGGTTAGAGTCACACTCCTCCAAGGCTTCAGCCATTCAAGGTCTTCTGACACAACAGAATTAGTCAGGCCAGCCCATTAAGCAAACACTTGAAGGTTAAAGCCTGCGAAAGCAGGGAGGAGGAGGAGGAGGAGGAGGAGAGAAACCACATGCCAGGGTCTTCCGGACAGATGCCATGTGCTGCTCAAGGCCAAATCCTGATGCTTTAAGGGCTGCATACATCATGAAGACAGGAGAAGATGGAAAGTGAGCAAGCAGCTTGGGCAAATCTATTGGCCTTCCCCAAAGAGGTGCCTCCTTAACAACTGTGTTAAAATTTCAGTTCCCATAATTCTCCAGACAGGACCATGGTTGGTTTAGCCTGAGTGGCGTAGGAGGCTAATGCCTCCTACTAAGGCAGCATTTAACATCCAGCTGCCTGCAATTACTGCGAGTTCAATGCTCACCAGGCTCAAGGTCGACTCAGCCTTCCATCCTTTCTAAGGTGGGTAAAATGAGGACCCGGTTTGTAGGGGCAATAAGCTGACTTTGTATAAAATATACATGCGTATATATGTACGTATGTATACGTACTTATGTAAAATATACATAAGTATGAAGGCTATTGCTTAACGCATTGTAAGCCGCCCTGAGTCTCCGGAGAAGGGCGGCATATAAATAAAATTAAAAAAAAAAAGGCAACACAAATCCACTTCTCATTTCAACTGCTCTTTCTTTAGCAATAGCCCTCAAGATTTATATGCCGCTTCATAGGGCTTTTATAGCCCTCTCCAAGCAGCTTGCAGAGTCAACGTATTGCACCCGACAAGCTGGGTCCTCATTTTACTGACCTCAGAAGGATGGAAGGCGGAGTCAACACTGAGCTGGCCAGAATCGAACTGCTGGCAGTGAGCAATACTGCATTCTTAACCACTTGCGCCACCAGGGCTCTTTTAAGGTAACGATAAACACGACGAGGAGCAGCGCATAACTTGTCTCCCGAATTACCAGTCTACACAATCTCGTTTTATTAGAGCTGTCACCCTGATACACGTTGTGCGGAGATAAATAACGGGATGGTACTTTTCAGGGCCGCAGTGAGGATTGCTGGGAGAACAGTGCACAAGACGCATCAGTCCTTCTGGACTCCCAAAATATCACCCCTAAAAGCACGGGAGGGGCCACTTCAAAAGAAGAGGCAAAGGAAGCAAACACAGATGCAGAAAATCGGGATTGCCAAAGGGGATGTCGGAACAAGGCTTTCGTGATCAAAATATTCCAAGCCAGGCTTGCAGCAATGGCTGGTGCTTACCTAGTAAGCAACCACCACAATCCTGGCTTAACAATGGCTAATGCTCATCAGCTAGAGTGGAATCTGGATGTCCTGGCTGAGGAATTCTGGGAGTTGAAGTCCACAGGTATTAAAGTTGGCAAGGGTGGACACCCCTGGCTTAAATAGATTTACAACAGTTACTGGCCAAAGCTCAACAACACTGAAAAAAGTGAGTTTTTCACACGACCACTGCAGCACCCCCTCCCATGGTCACATGATCAATAAATTTAGACGTTTGGCAACTGGTTTATTTATATTTCATGACGGTTGCAGTGTCCTGGCATGGCTGGCTCAGGAATTCTGGGAGTTGAAGTCCACAAGTCATAAAGGGGCCATCGTTTCCCCCAACCCTGCTGTAAACTGACAAGCCTTCCCCAAGAAGCATTTGAAATGGGGACCAACTTCACCCTCTCCCAGCGTCCCGCAGTTTCAAATGCTTCTCCTTCACTGGCACAAGGAACATCAGGCAAATACAGGCAGACCTTGATTTACAACAGTTCGCTCAGTGACCACTTGAAGTTAGCATGGCACTGAAAAAAAGCAACTTAGGACCGTATTTCACACTTACGACCACTGCAGCATCCCCATGGTCATGTGGTCAAAATTCAAGACGCTTGGCAACTGATTCCTATTTATGACGGTCACAGTGTCCCGGGGGTCGTGTGATCAAGAGCCGAGGTGACGCAGTGGTTAGAGTGCAGTACTGCAGGCTACTTCAGCTGACTGCTAGCTGCAGTTCAGCAGTTCCAAATCTCACCAGGCTCCAGGTTGACTCAGCCTTCCGTCCTTCCGAGGTGGGTAAAATGAGGACCCAAATTGTTGGGGGCAAATAGGCTGACTCTGTAAACCGCTTAGAGAGGGCTGTAAAAGCACTGTGAAGCGGTATATAAGTCTAAGTGCTATGGCTATCACCTTCTGACAAGCAAAGTCAACGGGGAAGTCAGATTCACTTAACAACCGTGTTACTAATTTAACAGCTGCAATGATTCACTTAACAACCGTGCCAAGCAAGGTCGTAAAATGGGAATCCACTTAACAAACGTCTCACTTCACAACAGAAATTTTGGGCTCGATTGTGGTCGTAGGTCGAGGACTACCAGTGGAAATCCTGGCCCATGAGGGATAAACACCAAAAAACCTAAGACATTTAAGAGGGAGCACTGGGCAGGTGTCAGTCATAAATCTTCTTGAGCCTATGACCAGAGGAGTTTCAGAGGCCGATTACAGGGTTGTTGTCACACCAGCTCACCTACCTAAGGTTGTAACCACCTGATTAAACCCACTCTGTGGTCCTTTGGAATAAGTTATGTCAGGATTGTAACTCAATTATCCAGCCAAGCAGGACAGTTAGAGTGTCGATTGAAATACACACAAAAAAAACCCCAGAAGTGGTCAGTAGGGCTAAGGCATGGTCTATTTTTATGAAATGAGGTTGTGTAATTCAGAACAATTACAGGATTTGCATTTGCCAGAGCGCAATCTTATTGCTTTAAAATTCCCCATTTGCAAAACCGCTGACAGTGAATACGAGCTGCCCAAGAACTCACAAAACAGGAATCGTATGTTGTTTTTCAACGACAGGGTTTTATGATCGCTTCCTACAGCCAACCGCTTTGGCTTCTACGGTTAATTCAGCCATATTTATTCTTTCGAAGCAATTCGGAAGAAAAATGTTCATGTTACTTTAACTCACCAGAACCTAAGGAATCCAAAATTGTGTATATCATTTTGTTCACATTTCTTTCCCTTTTATCTATCCAGCTTCCCGTCTCAGCTCTCCCTGTACAAGCATCAATTTAAGACTGTAAGCACATTGGGACAAATGTCACCTCTTGTCTCTTAAAATGTTACACAGGAATCCCAAAGGTGTTTTTTTCAAAAGGCAACTGGGCTTCGTCTTTCCTTGAAGACCTTTCGCTTCTCATCCAAGCAGCTTCTTCAGTTCAGTTCTTCAACCAATGAACTAAAGTAGCTTCTTGAATGAGAAGTGAAACGTCTTCAAGGAAAAACGAAGCCCAGTTGCCTTTTGAAAAAAACACCTTTGGTTGGGAACAACCATGACCTGGATGATTGAGAATCTCCATAGACGTGTGTTATATAGGTAGTCCTCAACTTAGAATCACAAATTCTAAGGAATTTGTGGAGCCTGGTGGCGCAGCAGACTAATAGCCTGTTATTAACATTCAGCTGCCTGCAATTACTGAAAGTTCGAATCTCGCCAGGCTCAAGGTTGACTCAGCCTTCCATCCTTTCTAAGGTAGGTAAATTGAGGACCCAGTTTGTGGGGGCAATAAACTGACTTTGTATAAATATACAAAAGTATGAAGGCTATTGCTTAACGCATTGTAAGCCGCCCTGAGTCTCCGGAGAAGGGCGGCATATAAATCAAATTAAAAAAAAAAATGAAACTGAATTTCCACCGCTACGTCATGCGGTCGTAAAAGTGTGACTTGCAAGGCTTTGCAATAACAAACCCTGCAGTCCTGACTGTGGTTGTTAACTGAATCCCATAGTTGTTTTAGGCAAGGCAACTTCCTGCCGGGGACCCACAAGAAAAATTGCCAAGTCCCAGGCCTGCAGGTAGCCAAGTGGCCGAGGGATGGGTGCAGGGGAGGTAGGTGTGGGAGGGGAGCCACATAGGTCAGGGGGTGTAACTGGGGCAGGCACAAGGTGCCACATGGGTTTGGTAAGGGTTGGGGGGGGGCATGGCACTGTTTAAGAGGCGCCTTGCAGGTCAGTGAGAGTACGCAGTGGTATTAAAGAGTGCAAGAGGCACCAGGCAAATTGTGAAGGGGGCAAGGGGGTGCGTGACAGGCACTGCACAAGAGTGCATAGGAGTGTGCCAAAGGCGCTACAGAAGTTGAGAAGAGTGTGCGGGGACAACACAGCTGCACTACAGTTCATTGTGGTCCAAGTGTAGAGAGACTTGGGGAGGTTGGAAGAGGGAGGCATATTATCCCAGTAACTTGTGACGTTTCCCCGCCGGCTTCCCCACTGACTTTCTGGGGAAGCCTACGGGGAAAGTTGCCAATGGTGATTATTTACCATAAGGACACTTGGATAGCCATAACTCTGAGGACCAGTCATAACCACCAATTATTCGGCACCATTGTAACTTCAAATGGTTGCTGAATGAATGGTCATATATTGGCACTGAAAAAACGAAGCGTTTATTCTTGTTTTTTCATAATTATGACCACTGGTCCCCATGATCATGAGATCGAAATTTGGGACACGTGACCATTGGCATGTATTTAGGACAGTTGCAGTGTCCTGGGGTCATGTGATCACCTTTTGCGACTTTCTGAGTCAATCGGGAAGCCAAATTCACTTAACCACTCTTGTTACTAATAACGGTAGTGATACACTTAACAACTGGGGCAAGAAAGGTCATTAAATGGAGCAACATTCACTTAACAAACATCTCATGTAAATTTTGGGCTCAATTGTGGTCGTTAAGTCGAGGACCACCTGTATTATGTATATCATTTGAGCTCCTGAAGGAAGGGCAGGAAATAAATCTAACAAAACAATAAATATTGTATGTTAATGAAGACTCTCAGTCATGCAGGTACAGCTGTCTGGAAGTTGAGCACGAGTCCAAAAGCTCAGAAGACTAAACCTCTGGCTCCTGCCTCACAATCAGGAGGCTGTGAGTTCGATCCTCGGTAGAGGCAGATGTAGGGTCTCCTGCTTGGGCACGGGGTTGGACTAGATGACCTGCAAGGTCCCTTCCAACTCTGTTAATCTGTTTATCTGGTCCCCGTTTCCGACCAAGATTATATTCTGCAAGTCCAGTTGCCATGACTCAACTTCCAGACAATAAATATTGTACATATTTAAGAAACTTACCAATGTTATTTAAGTGCTTCCTTCTGCTATTTTAGGATTAAAAAAAAAAAAAAACTCTACAAGGCTGCTTACATTAGAGAAAACGGTCGATACACTTTACTAAGTAATAAGGTTGATTCCCTATAATTTAGAGTTGGATAAATATATATGGCAGTCAGATGAATGTAGGTGCCACCAAGTTTAGGCATATATGCATACATTCAAAAGGCTTATAAGAGTTTGGGGAGTTTTTTTCTGCAGTGAAAGTATTTCCAGTACTAGGGAAAATATAGGCTATAAGACAACAAAAATTAGATGTCATTTAAAAGGGGAGGACAAATGTGACAGCTATAAATAAAACTACAAATTCTGTATTAATGAAAAAGGTATTGGGTAGAGACATTGTCAAATAGTTACAAATACTAGAGAGGCAGATTGGTGTAGTGGTTTTAAGGTGCTGGCTTAGAAAGTGGGAGATTGTGAGTTCTAGGGCTCCCTTAGGCATGAAAGTTGGATGGGTGATTTTGGGCCAGTCCCTCTCGAGCTCACCTCACAGGGTTGTTGTTGAAGGGAAAATAGGAGGCAGGAATATGATGCCATCTTGAGTTTAATCATCATCGCCACCTAAAGGCGGTCCTGGATTTACAACTACAGTTGAGCCCAAAATTTCTGTTGTTCATCGACAGAATTATTAAGAGATTTTTGCCTCATTTTACAACCTTTCCCGTCTCCGTTAAGTGAATTGCTGCTGCTGTTGTTGTTAGTAACACGGTTGTTAAACGAATCCAGCTTCCCCAGTGAATTTGTATGTCAGAATATATTTACTTAAAATACATGTCATTTTAAGTAAATAGCAAGAATATTACTTATTCCAAAAAAAGAAACTGTTTCGTGGGCTATCCTTCCGCCCCACAAAGTTCATTTAAATCGTTAAAATAGAAGACATTCTATGGTGTGATTGCACAACGTCCTTATGGAGGGTTGGCAAACCACAACATACTCTTATTATCTCAATTTTCTGGGATTCACATAACACACTGTACCATAGTCTGACCCCATGCACTGGATTCCCACAAGATACCAGATTAAAACGCGGCAGACTACGTTACAGTTTAGTGAAAAGGAAGGCTGTTACGTAGACAAGGCCTTTTCTCTGAATTTATTTAGGAGCCTGCAGTGAAGAGCCATGGGGGCGCAGTGGTTAGTATTGCAGGCTAACTCTGCCGACTGCCAGCAGTTCGATCCTGACCGGCTCAAGGTCGACTCAGCCTTCCATCCTTCCGAGGTTGATAAAATGAAGACCCAGATTGTTGGGGGCAAATAGGCTGACTCTGTAACCTGCTTAGAGAAGGCTGTAAAGTGGGAAGCGGTATATAAGTCTAAGTGTTATTGCTATTAAGTTCCAGTCTCCTTCACTGAGTATAGGATGTCCTCGACTTATGGCAACGATTGAACCCAAAATTTCCTTATTAAGCAAGGTAATTGTTAAGTGAGTTTTGCCCCATTTTATGACCCCGATTGTTAAGTGAGTCAATGCAGTTGCTAAGTGAAACCCCATTGAGTTTGCTTGTCGGAACGAGGCAAAAAGTGATCACATGACCCCGGGATACTGCAACTATCATAAATATAGGTAGTCCGCGACTTGCAATCATTTGTTTAGTGACGGTTCAAAGTTACATCAGCACTGAAAAAAAGTGACTTATGACTGTTTTTTCATACTTACAACCAACATTCCCATGGTCATGTGACCAAAATTGGAACACTTGGCAACTGACTCATATTTATGACGGGTGCAGTGTCCCGGGGCCAAGTGCTCATCTATTGCGACCTTCTGACAAGCAAACTCAATGGGGAAGTCAGCTTCATTTAACAACTGTGTTACTAACGAAATTACATTAATTCACTTAACAACTGTGGCAAGAAAGGTTGTAAAATGGGGCAAAATTCACTTAACAACGGCCTCACTTAGCAACAAATTTTGGCCTCAGCTGTGGTTGTAAGTCAAGGGACCATCTGTATCTATTTTGTTTTACTGGCATATATTGTTTTTCTTTTGCATTTTTGCTTAACATGGCCCAAAGTCATGTTTGTTTTGAGTTGGGCAGCTATATAAATATTCTAAATAAATAAATAGCAATAGCACTTAGACTTATATACCGCTTTACGGTGCTTTTACATCCCTCTCTAAGCGGCTTTAGAGTCAGCTTATTTGCTCCCAACAATCTGGGTCCTCATTTTACCGACCTCAGAAAGATGGAAGGCTGAGTCAACCTTGAGCCTGTTGAGATTTGAAGTGCCAAATTGCAGGCAGGCAGGCAGAAGTAGCCTGTAGTACTGCACTCTAACCACTGCGCCACCGTGGCTCATAAACTCAAATTTGGGGGAACAATAAGGAGAGAGAGTTACCATTTTGCTTATTTATGCAATGGCAGATGTGCTGCTGATCAGCGTAAGGAACGAAATGATTCGGACATTTGCCCTGCTTTGATAAGACTCCTTTAATTAATAGGAAGGCTGGACTAACAGCCCCATGACTGAAATGAGATTTTTATCAGAAACTTCCTGGCTCATAAGTCCACCTCGCTTCTCAAGCAATACTTATTTCAACAGAGCAGAATTAAAGAATGTATTTTTTTTTCTCCCTTGCCACTGGCCATATCATTTCCTCAAATGTCCTTCCTGAGGAGGTACCAGAAAACCTGGATAGCAAGATTTTCTTCAAGTAATGAGGATGAGAAAGGGGAAAAGGGAACATTTTGTACCTCCTCCCCTTTTTTGGGGTTCTTTTTCCTGCTGCTCCTGAAGGTAAAACCTGATTTCTTTGGCTGTGTGATTGGAAGTAAGTAAGAACCAAGGGAAAACAGGCAGAGAGGATGATGGGAAAAGGACTTCCGGAATGAGAGGACACACATTTCAAAGACTATAAAATATACCACTGAACAAGTTTAAAAATAAATGCAGGTAGTCCTCAACTTACGACTGCAATTGAACATTTCCACTGCTAAGCGAGACAGTTAAGTGAGTTTTGCCCCATTTTACGACATTGCCACAGTTGTTTTAAGTGAATCATTGAAATTGTTAACACAATTGTTAAGTGCATTCAGTTTTTCCATCACCTTTTTTTAACAAAAGGTTGCAAAAGCGGATCGTACGACCCCCCGGGGACACTGCAACTGTCATAAATATGAGCCAGTTGCCAAGCCTCCAAATTTTGGTCACATGACTGTGGGGATGCTGCAACAGTCAGGGGAAAACCATTGTAAGTCACTTTCTCAGTGCTGTTGTAACTTTGAACGGTCACTAAACAAAATGTTATACGTGAAGGACTACCTGCATATCATTTTCCTAGGGATAAGGTGGGACTCGAAACTGCAAGTAACTGTCACCCTGTTTTCTATGCAGAAAATTATGCACACATTTTTGCACATGAAAAATGTATATTTAAGTCTGTCAATGAAGATATGTACGGTTTCTATAAACTTTTTTCATTGTACACAGAGATGTGTATCTTAACACCACTGAGACCTGTTTACAGGTGGTCCTCAAATTACAACAGTTCATTTAGCGAACATTCAAAGATACAACAGCGCGGAAAAAAAGTGTTATGATCATTTTTCACACTTGCGACCATTGCAGCATGCCCATGGTCACACCATCAAAATTCAGATGCTTGTCAACTGGTTCGTATTTATGACGGTCGCAGCGTTCTGCAGTCACGTGATCACCTTTGAGTTCTTTGACAAGCAAGGTCAATGGGAAAAGCCAGATTCGCTTAGCAACCGTGTTACTAATTGCAATGATTCATTTTAAGAACTGTGGCAAGAAATGTCGTAAAACGGGGCAAAACTCACTCAAATGTTTCATTTAGGAGTATAAATTTTGGGCTCAATTGTGGTCGTAAGCCGAGGACTACTTGTAGTCGGTGTAGCAGAGGTCTTAACACAATGGATTTGGATAATAGTTAATACACGGAATCACAAAGTTGACTGGGGCCAGGCACTCTGTTGTCTCAAAGATCCTTTTTCCTTCAAAAGGCAACGGGAATGTTTTTCCTTGAGGAAAAAGAAAAAAACGTTTTGCTTCGTTTTCTTCCTCCTCAAAGAAAAACAACAGTCCACTTGCCTTTTGAGGAAAAAAAAGCACCTTTGAGACCAATATGAGGCCTGGATGACTGAGAATCTCCATGTACTCCCACACTGTTATTGTTGGGATAAAGTTACGCACGGTGCCTCGATTCTCAGAGAAAGTATATACCATATCGATGCAATAAGTAATGACACGGTAAATTGGGCACATGTAATTTCCCAGATATTAAATCAGCCTCTTGTGACCGCTGGGTGAAAGGCAGCTACTGTGGCAAGATGAACAGGGTTATGTCCTTGGACCCTTGAAAGGCCTTGGGCTAAAATCCAGCTGGGTCACAAACTCACTTTTCACAAGCCCTCGCAGAAGCCACAATCCCACAGATCAGCTCCCGAGCTGCTTCATGGAAACAGGAATACTTAAAATATTTATACAGGATGCTTTTTGCACATTGAATCGAAACAACTATATATATATTAAGAATTGTCCTAAAGATGCAAGTTCCAGGTATAGTTATAGAAGAGGCGATTGACATCACGATCTCCGGAACGTTTAAAAGTTTAAAATTTTTTATTTTATTTTTTTTTATTTTAAAAGATAATTACAGGGGGAAGGCAAGGGTGTGGGCCTGTTACACGCGCAATGACCAAATTGATCAGCATTACATAAAAGCAAGCAGCTCCTCAATGAGGATTTTATACTCTGACGAAGTCGGTAGGGGCTGATGAAAGCTTAGCACAAGTTTTAAAATAAAAATTTTTAAACTTTTAAACGTTCCGGAGATCGTGATGTCTATCGCCTCTTTTATAGATAGATAGATAGATAGATAGATAGATAGATAGATAGATGATAGATAGATAGATAGATAGATAGATAGATAGATAGATAGAAAGAAAGAAAGAAATGAAATACGAATTAACACTATTACCTACAGTGGTTTATCAAATAACTTACTTTTTCTCCCATTATGGAATTTCAGACTGCATAGATGGGGAGGTTGCCAAATGCCATCCCCCCACCCCCCAGCACTGATCCTTAAATCATGAGAATACTAGGGAGAGGTGAGTTTTTTTTTACTAGTAGCTAAATTGTTTATTTTTAACTTATTGATTTTTATATTTCTAATTTATTTGTTTTTTATTTATTAAATTTATATGCCGCCCGTCTCATAGGCAAATGACTCATGGTCTACCACTTAATCTTGCAACTCATAAATGTCAATGGTAGAAACATAATCCACTGAGGATACTTGAGAAGGACCCTGAATTCATCAGGCAGCAGACAGGACTACTCGAAGAGGAGGGGGGGGGAAAGGCCAATAAGAAAACAACATTTGCCTGCAAGGAAACAACCAAGCTCAGACAGCACCAAGGACCTCTCATTTCTACCCTGAGCTACGAACCACCTCCTTTACCAATATAGGTCGTCCTGGACTTACAGCGGTTTGCTTAGTGACCGTTCAAAGTTAAAGCGGCACTGGAAAAAGGAACTTATGATCATTTTTCACACTTATGACCAGTGCAGCATCCCCATGATCACGTGATTTACATTTGGATGCTTGTGACTCACATTTATGTTGAGTTGACAGTTGAGTGTCCCTGGGGTCACGTGACCTCGCTCCTGACGAGCAAAGTCAACTAGATTCATTTAACAACCGGGTTACTTATTTAACAACTGTGATTCACTTAACAAATGTGGAAAGGAAGGGTCCTAAAAATCAGGCAAAATTCACTTAATATATATCTCAATTAGCAACAAAAAATTTTGGGTTCCATTGCGGTCGTAAGTCGAGGATTACCTGTATTTGAAACATGGCCTGAGAAATACAATGGAAGGCACCCTATGAATGATCACTTTACCATCTACCATCATCCTCTAACCTGGTTTTTAAAACTTATTTGCCAGGACTTTACTGGCTACTGATCAGGGATGAAAAGCAGGTAACTGTTTTCACATAGTGCGAGACTCCTTCCATCCTTATTCAGGGCTCTTTCCTAAATGCCTTTATCCTGTAGCTTAGGAATTTCAAATATTTCCCCAGCCCTACTTTTGAGGCACACACCCATGTCTCCAGAGCTAGAAAGGAGAACCACTGTATTCCCTCAGCACAGCCTTTCTTGCTAGAGAGAGAGAAAAAAATTCAATTACAACATCGCTCTTCCTTCTACTAATCCAATACACTCTTATCTAAAATAAGTGTAGATTCTGCCCATTGCCAGGAGTAGGCTCGAAAAAGAACCGGCTAGGACGAAATGTGACTTAGTTTAAGTTACAACTTTCCCTGGAACCGGGCTTCCCTTACAGGCCTAATTTCAGAAAACCAGGAAATGTGCAGGAGAGGTTCAAAATGTCCTCCTTCCCCCATTAAGGAGAGTCGGAGTAAACTCCACAAGGCAAAATTCCCTTTAATCCCCATAGGGTCCCACCTCCGTGGCAGCCAACCAGGCTACAAAGAAAACGAGAGTTTTAACTGCAGGCACCAGGTCCCCACTGTCTGTCTGTCTGTCTATACAAACACCTGTCAAAGCCAAGTCAGACATTCCAAGGGAAACCTGGAAAAACCAGGTTGAGATACCAGCAGAGGAGCCTCCTTTCCATCGCCGGGGCGAACATATGGTGGAAGCAGGGGGAACAAGGAGCCACCACCGTTCCTCACCCACCCAACCCCCCAAAAAATATTGGGAGACCCCCCAAAATAAAAGAATCCAGAAGAAGGAACAGCCCAGGCAAAATGCCAAAGCTTATTTATCCATCTTTACAAAGGGAGAGGTTTTCCCTAAGAGCCCCTCTGGGAAAGGGCTTGGGGGGGGGGGAGACAGAAGGCAGCTGGAAAAAGGAGGGGCAGGGCCGTTTTGGGTGGGTGGGGGGAAGCCCCCAATAGAGAAATAATAGCCCGAAGCCAGGTCCTTACACTTCCACTCCTCTTCCAAAAGGCCCCCCCCCAAAAAAATCCGGGCGCCCCGCCGAGCAGAAAGGCGAGACGGACTTCTTCAGCGCGACCCCTCCCGCGGAGAGCACGTGGGGCCGAAAGGGAGCTCTGATCTCCCCCTCCTCTCCTTTTCCACCCCCGACTCTTGGCTCGGTGGGACGCCTCTCCTCCTTCGCCCAGCACCGGCCGGCCAGGCTGCCGGAAAAGCAGGCCAGATCCGCCTGATCCAAGGACACGTGTCCCAGCCGGGCGGCCCCAGAGGGGAAGAAGGCAAAGCGATCGCCAGGCCCACGCGGCGGCAAGAACAGCCCTCGGGTGCAGAGAAAGCCCGGAGACGGGCAAAAAAGCCCAGCCCCGCTTCCTTTCCTTCTTACCGATCCGTCTTACCCGATTTCGGCCCCCGAAGCACGTGGGGCCGGGCCGGATCGCAGAGACAAGCGGACGCCGATCCGACGACCGGCGCGGTGGCAGCAGCGGCAGCCAGCGAGAGAGGAGGGGAAGGGAGGAGAGAGGAGAGAGGAGGAGGAGGAGCCGCGCCAAGGCCAACCCCGCCACGGCCTCGGGCAAGGCGAGGAACGGAGGCAGGAAGGGAGGAAGGAAGGAAGGAAGGGAGGAGAACACGTGGGGCCGGCGGGCTTTGGGCCTAGCGAGGAAAAGGAGGAGGAGGAGGAGCAGAGGAGGGGGAATCAAGCCAAGGCTGGCGCCGGTTCCAAGGAAGGGACCGGCCGCAAAGCGGGTCTGTTTGTTTCCCCACCACGTGCGCGCAAGCCAGGAAGGAAAACTAGCTCTTGGGAGGGGGGGGCGTTTGTGGGGGGGGGGGTCCTCTGTTTCTCACCAGCCGCAGCAGGTTCTCTTCCCTCGCCCCCCCTCCACTCCCCAAACGCACGTGGGGGGGGGGTTCCCAAAATACTCTTTGCACGTAGGAACGGCCACTCCGATGCACACGCACGCAAATGAACACGTCTGGCAAAGGCTACCTTATCCCGTAGGATAGCAACAGCAATATCACTTAGACTTATATTGAATAGACTAGAGGTCTTCAAACTTGGCCGCTTTAAGACTTGTGGACTTCAACTCCCAGAATTCTCTGGGAGTCGCTAGGCTAGGCTATGCTGGCTGGAGAATTCTGGGAGTTGAAGTCCACAAGTCTTAAAGCGGCCAAGTTTGAAGACCTCTGGAATAGACTAACAGAGTTGGAAGGGACCTTGGAGGTCTTCTAGTCCAACCCCCTGCCCAGGCAGGAAACCCTACACCACTTCAGACAAATGGTTTATCCAACGTCTTGTTAAAAACTTCCAGTGTTGGAGCATTCGCAACTTCTGCAGGCAAAGCTGTTCCACTGATATATACCGCTTCAATTTTACAGCCCTAAGCAGTTTACAGAGTCAACCTATTTCTCCCCCTCCCTCCCCGACAATCCAGGTCCTCGTTTGACCCACCTCGGAAAGAGGGAAGGCCGAGTCAACCTTGAGCCTTGGGGAGATTAGAACTGGCAAAGGAGCTGGCGTACAAATTACAGGTAGTCCTCGACTTACAACAGTTCATACGGTGACTGAAGTTACAACGGCACTGAGGAAAGTGACTTGTGACCGCTTTTCACACACTTTATGACCATTGCAGCATCTGCCACGGTCGGGTGATTTACATTCGGACGGTTGATGACAGTCTCAGTGTCCCTGGGTCATGTGATCCCCTTTGGCGACCTTCTGACAAACACCGGGAAAGCCAGATTCACTTAACGACCAGGTGACTAATTTAAGAACTGCAGTGATTCGCTTAACAACTGTGGAAAGGAAGGTCGTAAAATGGGGCAAAACTCACTTAACAAATGTCTCACTTAATGTAAATTTTTGGGCTCAATTCTGGTCTACCATCCTTCCGAGGTGGATAAAATGAGGACCCAGATTATTGAGGGCAATATGCTCTGTAAACCGCTTAGAGAGGGCTGGAAAGCTCTGTGAAACGCTATTAGCACATCTGGAGGGCACTAAACTGAGAACGCTCAGAATGATTCATGGTTCAAATATTTATTTTTTTCCCCCTCCTTTCCTAATTGGAGGGGGAACTGGGGGAGCAAGAAACCCTTATTCTAGGGCCGTGATGAACCTATAGCACGCATGCCATAGGTGGCACACAGCACCCTCTCTGTGGGCACGTGAGCCATCGGCCCAGTTCAGCTCCACCATGCTTTCACGCGCCTCCCACCAACCTGCTGGTGGTCAGGCCTCGGCCGTGCATGTGCAGGGGATGTGAAGCATGTGCGGGTGTGTGTGCACATGCGTGGGGGGGTTGGGCCACACTCGCATGCATGGGGGGCGTGCGGGGGAGATGCATACATGGGAGGGCATGTGGGAAACGTGTACATGCGTGGGTGCGAGTCATGTGTGGGGCACTCGCACATGCGCAGGGACTGGGCGCATGCGCGGGGGCCGTGCGTGCATTGCATTTGGGGGGTTTGGGCACACGCTTTGGGCACTCAGTCAGGAAAAGGTTATCCATCACTGTTCTATGGCTTTCCTACCCAAGAAAAAAAAATGAAACTGGGACAGTAAGATCAGACTTTCCATAAATAGAACATAGTGGGAGAGGATTTCTGACATACAGGCAGTCCTCAATTTACAACAGCTTGTTTACTGACCGTTCAAAGTTACAACGGCACTGAAAATAACTGAGTTAGGACTGTTTTTCATATGACTGTCACAGCATCCCCGTGGTCACGTGATCACAATTCAGATGCTTGGCATATATTTGATTTTCAGTGTCCAAGGTCATGTGATCGTATTTTGTGACCTGACGTGGAATGCTAGTATGGAAGCCAGTTTCACCTAACAATCGTGTTACTAACTTAACTGCAGTGATTCACTTAACAACTGTTAAGACCTTACAACAACCTTACAAGAAAGGTTGTAAAAATGGGACAAAATGTAACTTCATGTCTTACTTGGCAACAGAAATTTTGAGCTCAATTGTGATCGTTAAGTCGAGGACTACAAGCCAGCACTGCAAATGCAAACCAAGAAGGTACACAATTTTTAAAAATGGCAATGTTGTGGAGGGGAATGTTTACAGGAATTGCCCAATACAACAAGGAGATGCCAGATGAGACAATGGTTAGCCTGAGTTGACTTATGCTCATGGAAGTATCTTTTTGAGTGACCTTAAGTTTACAAAGAAAGTTAATGGGCTGTCAAACTTACAAAAGGCAATGGAGAGGGAAAGCAAATGCCTCTTTGGATGTTCCCATTCTTTACAGAATGGGATTATTTCCTAATATTTGTACATCGCTAATTCACATTTAATTGCAGAGGAAAAAACCCTCCCACAGCTTTACAAGAAACTTGCTCAACCTGGCAAATGATCGGGAGCCTGGTCACGTTTTAATAAAAGGCATAAGCCTTCATGAAACATGAAACCTGCTCAAGTTAGTGACAAGCGATATGTTTGGAAGCCACATCTAAGGTCATCGAGTCTAAAGTGGCTTTACTGACTGGAGAAAAGAAGGCAGAGTCTGAATTAAAGTACCAGGGAAAATCCAAGATCACATCTCAACTTATAACACAGGCAAAGATTTGCAGGAAGTAAATATTCCTATAAAATCTTACTCTTTCAAAAAATTGTGTTGGGGCTCATTTTCAAAATAATATTTCTCTATCTGAAAGTAAACCCCAAATGTGTTTTAAACCATGAGATTCTATAAGCATCTTTACTTCTTGGAAATCCTCTGTGTGTGTGTTACAAGTTGAGGTATGAGCTTGGACTTCAGATGATCTTCTGGTTATAGAGAAGTACAAGTAGTCCTCAACTTATGACCACAATTGGCCCCGGAATTTGCGTTGCTAAGCGATGCAGTTGTTAAGTGAATCATGTCCAATTTTACAATCTATTTTACCAGGACTGTTAAGAAAATCTTGCAGTCATTAAGCAAAGGTGGTAACCCCTGTGTCTCTGCTTGCTGAAAGCCTTTTGAAAGATTGGAGATTGTGACCACTTGACCCTGGGATATCACAATCATCGTGAATACCAGCCAATTGTCAAGTGACCAAGTTTTGATCACATGACTGCGGGGATGCTGCAATGGTCATAAGTGTAAGGACTGGTCATAAGTCCCTTGTTTCAGCACCAGGGTAACTTTGAATGGTTATTACATGTATGGTCATAAATCAAGGACTACCTGTAGTTTTCTTGGAAACAACATGAAGATATTTTATCATGGCCACCGTCATGTGATATGATTTGACATAGAGATCAATGAAGTCCTCGAAGGAAGAGAGTAAGAGATCTGAAATTGCAAACAGAAGTTTTTCATTTAAGTAAAAACATTCTCCCTCCCCCCCCCCAAAGAAAAATCATTTAAAGGCTTAGAAACACATCAAAAGAGCAGTGCAATTTGTGGAATCAAGCCAACCCTTTTTGATATTCACATTTTAAGTTAGGATGATACATAGGTCACTTTAAAAAAAGCAAAATCTCATGCTGATATAAATTCAGAGATATATTAATGTGATAGTAACCACCACAGTAATTTGTCTCATAGACACTGGCTGAGAAATGAATCAGATTACTGGCTGCTTATGCTTAAATTTATAGACTGAAGTCATTCTACAAATATTACCACTATTGTTAACAACTGACTGAAGGTTCAGACTCTCCAAATTTTGTGCAAGAACATGGCAAACACATCCTAGATAGTGTGTGCCTTAGATTCTGGGTTCAACAGATAAGATGGGAGGGGACAGGAACAAGCTTATGTAGGAGGAATAGGTGGAGAAAGAGGTTTTTGTCTAAGAATATGTTATATAAGCAGCTGGTTTTACTTCAAACACCATACTAAGAAACTATCATTACACCAATTGTAGCTTTGCTGCTCAAAGGTAGCAAGAGGCCTCATAAATACTCTGTGTTTACATGGTCTCAAGTTTTTGTAGACACTACTAGTATGGCAAAAATTGATGACAATCCAAATAACGTTCTAGCTAAACTGGTATGGGATTCTGGGTCCAAGAGTAAGGCTCGTGGTTTCAGGTGCAATGAATGGTTCAGGGAACAGGATTTTATGCCTCCAACAAGCCATGATTCAAGAGTGGGAGGGACTTCCACCCCCAAGGATGTTTGCAGGGAAAAGCCAGCTGCAGAACTGGATGTTCCGTATATAGATTCATTAATCATTTGTATAGTAACTTCACCAGTGCAAAATTATTTACAATTCTTGCTCAATTTGGCTATACACAAGAGAAGGCCTTTGGACTTATCCCAACAAGTAAAAGTGTAAGAAGAGAAGCAAGAACCAATTTGGCCTAGTGCTGAAAGTACCAGGCTAGAAAGCCAGACCCCAGAGTTCAAGCCCTGCCTTAGCCATGAATGCCAGCTGCGTGACTTTGTGCCAGCCACCTTTTCTCAGTCCAACTCACTTCACAGGGTTATTGTTGGGGGGGGGCGGAGTGTGTTGGACACATTGACTGCCTTATTTGTAAAAATAAAGGTAGCATACCAATATATACATAAAGAATGGAGACTCCCTAGAAAAGGTTTTGATTGGTAGGATTCTTTTGTTATTGCATGAAAGGGCATAGCTAAAAAGGTAGGGTAGGCTACCAGCTTATAGCCAACAGGGAAAGCCAATATTTTTTTTCAAATAGCAACTCAAAATTACGGCTCTCTGTGGGGTTTCCCCCCCCCCAAAAGAATAGATCCAAGAAGAGATCTTTGATCTCAGTTAATACCCCCATTGCCCAAAGCTCATTTGCTTTAGTCCGCTTTCCCCAACGATGAACTGAAGCACAGAAAATAACATGCCCAGCGAATAGAGAAAACTAGCCCTATAGCTAACTAGTCCAGAGGTCTTCAAACTTGGCAGCTTTAAGACTTGTGGACTTCAACTCCCAGAATTCTCCAGCCAGCATAACATAGCAATTCTGGGAGTTGAAGTCCACAAGTCTTAAAGCTGCCAAGTTTGAAGACCTCTGAATTAGCCAAAGGTTTTTGTGTGCCTCAAAATCCCCCTCCATTCCTGGCTCGCAAAAAAAATTGGGGGTTGAAGTCCACAAGTCTTAAAGCTGCCAAGTTTGAAGACCTCTGAATTAGCCAAAGGTTTTTGTGCGCCTCAAAATCCACCTCCATTCCTGGCTCGCAAAAAATAAATAATAATAAAAAAAAGAGATATGTCGGAAAAGGTTAAAAGGGAGGAAAAAAGCTAAATTTACTCGGAGGAGGAGGAAGGGGGCAGACAGTGGATACGTTGCCTAAGAGTCCCGAAGGCAATAAATCCTGAATTTGAGTGTATAAGGGGGGGAAAGAGCTGAGAGGGGGGCCGGAAAAAACAAAACAGGTGCCCTGGCAGGAAATTCAGCGTCGGTTCTTGGCGGCCGCCAAGGACTTTTTGAGAGGTCAGAGTCCAGAGAAAGCCAAAGGGCGAGAGAGAGAGAAAAAAAAAGAGGCCGAGTCAGGCCCTCAAGAGCAGCCGGTCTTCGGCTCTCAATTAGCCGGGAAGCGGTAGGGAGGCTTTGTAGACACGGCCATGCCGGCTGAGGTGGGTTGTGAGGCGTTGAACCCTTTTTAATTCTGCGCCGTTCCCTCACACAGCTTAACCCGGTGGCTGAGGCGGCCTCCATGAAGGCCGCCGGTGGCTGAGGCGGCCGACCTAACTATGGAGCACGTTGGAGGGGGGGGAGAAAAGAAAAGGGAGCCCCCCCCTTAGGTCTCCTCCGGGAGGGAGACAAAATGGAGCGGGCCGAGAGCGAAAAGCCGGCCTTGTGTGTGGGGGGAGGGGGTGGATAGAGTTCCACGCGGCCTTTCCCGGGCCTCCTCCTCCTCCTCCTTCTCCGGCCTGGGCTCCCACGTGGTGCTGAGGCGAGGCCTGGCAGGAGGGAGGGAGCAATGGCGGCCAAAATTCCCGGCAAGGCGCGACGCGGTGAAGGGAGAGAGAGAGAAGGAGAGGAGCCTGGCGGAGGGGGCGGGGCTTAGATTGGTCTCCGCCCCGTCGTCGTCGTCTCTCTCTCTCTCTCTCTCTCTCTCTCTTTCTCCCCCCCCCCCACTACTACTACCACCCGCGCCTCGGCCTATACTCTTCGCGCGCCCACTCCGGGCGCTCTCTCTCTCCCCCGCCCCCCCCGCCCCCCCCACTCCGCCCCGCGCGGGGTTACCTTTCAGTCGCCTTCAGTCCGGGGAGCGAGGCCCAACGCAGCCGCAGCGAAGCCCAGCACGACCATTTCCGGAGCCGCTCCGAGGGGAGGGGCGGGGCCGGGAGGGGAGGAGGGACGGTCACGGGGCGAGGGCCATGAGTGAAAGAAGGGGGGGGGTTAAAAGGGGGCGGGGCTTGCCTGAAGCCTCGCTCGGGAGGAGGAGGAGGAGGTGAAAGGATGTTGGAGGGGGGGGGAAAGGAGGCCCTCGTCACGTGACCCGCGCCATGCTTTTTTTTTTTTTTTACCCTCTTCCCCCTTAACGCGGCCTCGAGGAGAGAAGAAAGGGCGCCCCGGCCGGGTCAGCTGATCGCTCTCGGCCAGCCGACAAGGCGCCTCGGTCATGTGACCGCCCACGAGGAAGAAGGACGTGAGGACCTGCGTCACGTGATGCCCGCCGGCTTCCGGCCGCCTTCTTTTTTTTTTTTTTGTTTTCCGCCACGCTGCCGGTGGTGGCAGGACACGTGTTGGCGTGTGAACGGTTTCTCCCGTTCCCGAGGTGGGGTCTTTGGAGCGGATTTTCAACTGCTTCAAACCCGGTTTGGGGTGGACTGAGTCCCACCCCTCCCCCCCCCCGTGAAGCGGAAGGGCCGACGAGTTTATAAAGCTCTTTTTAAATTAATAATAATATTAATATAGTTTATTCAAGTCAGGTTAAAGTACAAAACACCAAAACATTGCAAAAAAAACACAAAAAAAACCAGACGTTAATCAGCATTTTTTTAAAAAAAGACACTTTTTGAATGTCCAGCTATAAAATTTATTAATCCGGCCACGGAATAGCAGTTTCATGAGGCCATTCATTTCTCAATTCCTTAAGATTAGCCGCCTCCCCCCAGGAAACTGCCTTTTAAAAAATCTTTAACTCTACAGATACATATAAATTGCAATAAAAATAAAAATACAGATGAGTCTTTTCTGAAATGATGACCCAATTAGGAGACTGCCGCCTAAAATGCCAATCCTCTTCCCCCTGCACCTTCTTAAACTGACTTCTTAATTAACCTGCTTTCTGGATTGCCCTAATACAGGAGTCAGCAATCTGCGGCTCTGGAGCTGCATGTGGCTTTCAGTCCTCTGCTGCAGCTCCGTCACTCAAAATATGTGTCACAATTGCCAATGTGTGACACCCGCCAGCACACTTATTTATTGGTTCGATTTATATGCCGCCCTTCTCCGGAGACTCAGGGCGGCTTGCAATGTGTTAAGCAATAGCCTTCATACTTTTGTATATACCTGCTTAGTAGGGCTTTTTGGCCCCCCCTAAGCGGTGTTCTTTTTTATACAAAGTCAGCTTATTGCCCCCACAAACCGGGTCCTCATTTTACCTACCTCGGAAGGATGGAAGACTGAATCAACCTTGAGCCTGGTGAGATTCGAACTTGCAGTAATTGCAGGCAGTGCTACTTTAGTGCTACTTTAACAGCACTTAGTCAGCTGCACCACCAAAGGCTCTTTGGTAATTTATTGAGCTTTTCAACCCCCAGTAGGCCAAGAAAAGAAAAAAGTTTCAGAAGAAAATAGAACATTTGATTCAACTACATATGCTAGTTTTGTGGCCGCTCAAGAAATAGTCAGGCAGGGGAAAGGTTTTGTGGCTCCTGGTGTTTTCTATGGGAAACGGGTCCAAATGGCTCTTTGAGTGTTTAAGGTTGCAGACCCCTGCCCTAATACAATGTTTCTCAACCCTTCGTGGTTTTAAAATTTGCCGACTTCAAATCCCAGAATTTCCCCCCCGAGTTGAAGTCTGCAGATCTTTCAGCGGGCAAGATTGAGAAACACTATTGATACCTTGAGCCCCTAACTGAATGAACCTGGTTTGCATAACTTAACTAAGCCACATTGGTTGACTGTTAAATGTGTGAATGTCATTTCCTGAGTAGTTTAGTTAATCATGAGTAGACAGGTCTATTTTGAGGCTTTTAATTTTCCATACATGACCCAGAATCATTACTCTGAGATGAGTAGCTCTAGAAATCATTTAAATCGACCAAGAAAAATATCTGCAACTTCGTTCTGTTACCGAGAAAGAGGAAATTAAGTTTTACTTTGTTCCCTGCCTATTGGCCTGCCTTCTAGAGCCGTGATGACAAACCTTTTTGGCATCGAATGCCGAAAAGGGAGGGCCGCGACCAGGAAGAGGAGCTGCCCAGGGGGCATGTGGCGCACTGGATATGGTACTACTGGTTTCCAGTGCACGGATGCATGCCTGCCAGCAAGCCTTTTGGAGTAAGGCTTGGAGATGATTGGCCCCTCCCATAAGACGTAAAGGTGGAGCAAAGGGACATGAGCCTTTGCAGGAAGCAACTTTGTTTGTTCTGGTCAGTTTAAATTCTGAAGCTCCGTTTTGACTCTGTGCTCCGTGTGGCCTAGCAAAGCTAATTGCCAATTAGATCTTTGGCAGCATGTCAAGGGAGATAAAGGTGGGTGTTTATCAGCCTTATCCCGAAGGACTGTGGCAGACTTCTGTTGCACTCTTTACAAACTATTTGTGACTCATCACGGGCTGTGAATGAACATAATTCACAGCCATTGAAATAAAAAGAGGGTTTTTGGGACTAATTGTGTGCTTTTTACTGTCTCAGAAAGCTTAGGTCAGAACATACTGGTTGACAATTTTGTTTCTGGGTGCAATTCAAGATGCTGGATATCACCTTTAAAGCCCTACATAGTTTAGGGCCAGGTTATTTGAAGGACTGCCTCTCCCACGTTACGTCGACCTGGTTCACTACGACAGGAAGGCAGGGTAAGTTGTGGGTCCCATCTTTTTGGCATTTACATTTGGTGGGTCCACAAAAAGAGGGCCTTCTCAGTGGTGGCTCAAAAATCTGAAATCTGGCTATACAGCAGAAGGTTAATGTTTATTATTTTGGTTCGTCGCACAGTCAGCCAGATGTTCAGATTGGATTTCGCATTTTTGTCCACCTATCGAGTCCTTCCCAAGGACCTGAGATAAGCAGACGTGAATGTTTGGTGGTGTTACAGATATTGTCACAGGATGTAAACTTGCTGTTACAAGCAAAGCTGCCTTTTGTTATCGTTACTACAGTACATTTATTTGCCACTCATCGAGGCAACTCTGAGAGGCTTAGTAGGCCCCACGTTGGGAACCACTGGTCCAATCAAACGAAGCTTTAAAAAAAAAAAAAATTCATCTTATAGCAAGATGGCCATTTCAAGCTCCAGGTACTACAAAGACTAAAGGCAACCCCAACTCAAAGGGCTTAAGGCCCAACTCCTTCAAGTTTTACTTTTTCCCAACCCTGCAGCCAAAATAAAAGAGCTCCCATCCTATTTTCTCCCTTAAATAAAAAGAAGCCAGCCTTATTCTGAAGACAGTTTATTTTTCTTCGACAATTTATGTAACAAAACAAAACAGAGAGAGAGAATGGTCCCCCCCCCCCCCACTGCAACCCACATCCCAACCCCCAGGCAACTCAGACGTCATAGTTAGGGTTCTTGCGCAGGATTACAAAGCCTTCCAGGATAGGTGTGACAGGTATGTGCTCTTCCGTGGCCAGCTCTGCCCGCTCGCCGTGTGCCAGCAGCACTGGGGTTGTGTGAGTCTGGAAGCCGGTGATCGTTTTTGGCTTCCCAGCTTGACCTACCACATCCACCGCCTGTAGGAGGAGGCCAGGCATTAGTAGGGGCAAAACATTCCGACAACCACCATCCAAGTTCAAAACCAAGGTCCCCGCAACAGGCACAAAATACTGAAGTGGTCCAGGATCCCCAAGTATCCTCGGGACCCTCTCCACCCCTGGCCGGTTGCTCTTTTTGAGACCACTTACCTGCCCCACTCTCACCGACACTGGCAGTGGGCGCAGCTCCTCATCAAAAGTCACAAGCATGCGTGGCTGCATGGCAGCCACAAGGCCGTAGAGAACGTAGTGGGACTTCCCAAGGATGACTAGAAGAGAAAGGAGGACAAGGGACAACGTTTGAGGAGACTGGACCAAAACTGGAGGCGCTTTCCCCCTACTGCTATCCTGTTCATTTGGCAGTAGCGTAATGCGGTTTATGTGATGCGCCTGGGCTGCAAAAAACAAGTTTTCAAATCCACATTTCGCTTGGGCGTATTTCGGTTAATTATTTTATCCATAAATTGAGTCCACCTCACAAAATTGCTGTTGTTGAGGTTAAATTAGGGATGACCCACTCTGAAATCCACCCTGAGCTCCCAGGGGAAAGAAGGATATAAATGCAATAAATGTCACTGGACAACACCTCACATCTCCCTTAGATACGATGCCATAAACATAGATGGTTTCAGCCGCACACAGTTCCCAGGAAGGGACATGCAAGTAAAAGAGAGGCTGATCTCTCGGATGCTTTGCATTTTGCCAAGAAGTGTTTTTCCCGTCTGGCGCAAAGCAAGGGGGCTGTAACCAAGTATCTCTAACCAAGCCCTAACCGTAAAACAGGATACGGCTCAAACGTACAGAAGGAGTCATCTTAAAATACGGGAACTACTTAAGATCAACTAACAATAGGCTCTCCGGGTTCTCAAGTTAGGATTCTTGCCTGGCTATTCAAACAACCAACCAAGGATGTTTTTCAGAGGCAGGGACAGAGGGGGAGCGAAAAGTGCTATTGGTTGTTCCCAGGGGTGGGATTCAGCCGGTTTGGACCAGTTCAGGCGAACCGGATGCTAATTTTACATCTGGTTCGCCAAACCGGTAGTTGCAAGGACTGGCTGGCCCTGCCCATCCTGCCCCACCTCTCCCAGGAGTCTCCACGCAGCCCGTTTTGGATGCCAGGTAAGTGCAAGGCCCGTGCGGAGGATCTGGGAGGGCGAAAAACAGGCCTCCCAGAAGTTCCAGAAGTTCCAGAAGTCTAGAAATGGGCCCATTTCCAGCCTCTGGAGCCTGGGGGAGGCTGTTTTCGCTCTCCCGGAGACTTGAGGAAAGCCTCCAGAGCCTGGGGAGGGCGAAAAACAGGCTTCCCGGAAGTGCAGAAACAAGCCCATTTCTGGCCTCCGGAGAAGCTCCGAAGCCCGGGGGAGGACGTTTTCGCCCTCCTGGAGGCGTGAAGAAAGGCGAAAACAATCCCCCCACCCCCGGTGTGGTGCAGGGGGCTGAATAGGCTATGGCCACTATGGCCACACCCATCCAGCAACCGGGCAGAGAACCAGTTGCTAAAATTTTTGAATCCCACCCTTAATTGTTCCTCTCAACCTCCCCAAGTGGCTAGTTCAATGAAGCAAGGCAGCCCTTTGCCTTGGGGGAACTAGGGAAAAAGTGTTCCAGAACTGGCAACAAGACGTTCTCTAGGGTTGGCAGCCGCATTAACAGACCATTGCAACTGCGATTGTAAATATGGACCTCGAGCCATTTTGCCAAAGCTTTCCTACCTGCCTACAATGGGAGGGAGACTTTTAACAAGGGTGCCTGCTTTTATCCGCAAGCGATCAGAAACTCCAAAACAAGGGTACTTACTGTTACGCACATCCAGGAAAGAGACCAGAACGGTCAAGAGGCCAGCCACAGCAACCTGGCTCATGAGTTGCCGGTCACTGTGATAAGGACAGAGGGTAAGCGTTCCTTTCCCAAGATGGGTCAGACCCTGCGCAGCAAAATGAAAAGAGGTTGGTAAAACATCCTCCCAAACGTGACTCTAGCAACGGCTTGTCATCACTAACCCCACAGGCACTGAACAAGCCAAGAGGCTGGCCGCCCTAAGAGTCAGGGGAGAAGCTGCGCCAGTTGCTCCCCACCCGTGAGATTTTAGGTTTCCTTCCACAGTTGTCAGTTAAGTACTCCACTGTACCAATTAATGGTTAATAGAGGTGGTTTTGAATTGCCTTGGACAGTGCTTCATTGAAACGTAAGATGATACGGCAGGAACTTAGGGAACAAGGTATAGAAATAGATTGGTGGCTCTACCTACAAATACAAACTAGATACAATAAAGATAGTGAGGAAGGAGGAATCGAAATAAATCCCAATCGGCTAGACAAATTATTAGGAGCTAAAGATGGAAACTTGATTTCAAAGATGTATAAATACTTATTAGAATTCGACCTGGCAGAAAATCTAGTCAAAGGACAGATGATAGCCTGGGCAAGGAATATTGGTAAAAACATACAATTGGAAGAATGGGAAAGGGTATGGGAAACCAACTACAGAATAACAAAATCGGTAGCATATAAGGAGAACCACTACAAGATGTGGTACAGATGGTATCTAGCCCCTGCAAGATTGGCGAGGATGTATGCAAATCTTAACCCAACGTGTTCGAAATGTAAGCAAGCACAGGGAACCTTCTTTCATGTCTGGTGGCTTTGCCCCAAAATTAAGAAATATTGGATAAAAATAAAAATTTGGATATCAGAAATAATTGCGGAAGATATTGAGCTAGAACCAGAAATCTTTTTGTTAGGAATGCTTAAACAAAACATTAGAAAAGAAAAAAAGTACCTAATATTACATATAATCACGGCGGCTAGGTTAGCCCTAGCACAAGTCTGGAAAACAGATCAATTGCCAACGGAGCAGCAAATAATTCAAAAAAATTATACATGTGCAGAAATGGATAGACTAACGTTGAAATTGAAAGATAAGACTCACAGTACTTTAAGGTATGGGATAGTTGGTATGAGTGGATGAACCAATGGAAAAGAAGGTAAAGTTAAAATTTAGTAAGAAATTAAAAATAATAATTATACACCGTCATTAAGATAAAAAAGGAAATATGTCACTGTGTATATTTGTACTTATATATACCACATATACTTTGTTTGTTATGATTAGGGTTTGTTCTAACCACTACATCACTACTGGTTGGAGTTCTCTCCCATCAGGTTTCCCAGATCCTTTTCTCGACAAAGAACGAAGCGAGGAGATTACAACATCTCTGCTTCCCCAGAACAACCCAAGAGTAAATCCTCTTTCTACCTCAGGATCTTCTGATCCCCCCTCTTTTTTTTTTCCCTATGCATCTCCCATCCTGAGATCTATTAACCGGGACTATAAGCGCAGCCTGATTCATTGCAAGATCTCTGGATGGAAAACTCAGAGGACATAGCACAGCTAAATAGTTTTAGAACAAATGCGCCAGTTCCTTTTCATCACAGCAGAAGTACATCAAATTAAAAATGAAGTCTAAGCTTTATCAGCTGGAGAAGCAGATTTGCAAAACATTGCTAACAGTATGTCCCAAAGGTGCTTTTTCAAGAGGCAACCGGACTCTCTTATTTTTTCTTTGAAGACATTTCACTTCTCATCCAAAAAGCTTCTTCAGCTCTGACTGGATGGTGGGGAATGGAAGGATTTATACTCCTTGCAGACAGCCGGTCATTTGCATCCTTTTAGAGAGTCCTTGAGGCCACTTAAGAGGTTTATCTGTGTCCTCAGAGGTCACCTGAGTGGTGCAAATGGGCATGGAGCCTTCTTGGCTGCAGGATGTTTTTTTCTGCCCTGTGTCCCTTCACTTTTGAGAACAGAAGCAGGCTGTTGGGGACGAGTCTGTGTTGTCTGCATCTCAAACTGAAGTGCTAATGGTTCCTCTAGCCTGCAATTTTTCTGGAAATCCAATCAAAGAAAAAACAAGGAAGTCCAGTTGCCTCTTGGAAAAAAAAGCATCTTTGGAAAACCATGACCTGGATGACTGAGAATCTCCATAGGCATTGCTAACAGTGGTCTGCTGTGTGGGTCTCAGGCGTGAGCCAAGTTAAGTCTCTCAGGTGTGATTAAATGGTTAAGCTATGCTGTGCTTTGCACCACAGAGGAATCCTGAATATTCGCCATAGCCAAATAATAAATATGCTCATTCCTCTGGATGTTTCACCTACGCTTAATGATGTCCCCAAGCCAGTGGTGGGTTGCTCCCGGTTCGGTCCAGTTCTTGCGAACCGGTAGTAACGATGGGAAGCTCCGCCCACCCGCCTGGACGTCATCATGAATACTCTGTGCGCGCGCTCCCATTGCAAACCAGTAGCGGAGGTAAGTAGAACCCACCCCTGCCCCAAGCTGTTTATTGGGGCAGAGGTTAGACTTTACCATTACCTGAGCCAATCGCACCATGAAAAGGTTATTGGGATCCTTAGCGTGATATTGTGCCAGCTGTCTCAGCATTGCAGCCAGGCGAGCGTTGTTGGTACCTATGGAGAGAGACAGATAGGGTCAGGCAAGCCAAAAAAGAAAAGAAAAGAAAAGAAAATACTTGTGGAGGAAAAACAAGGAAGGATGCCACAAAACTTGTGTAAGTAAACCTGTTGAGAGGAGAAGCCGTCAGAAATATTCCAGAAACTTTCAAGCTTGATTATTTGGTTTTTAATCATGCTAAATGGAGAATAATCACTGAACAAATCGATCAGGTGTTTATGTGGCTTTTTTTTTTTAACCGCGCATGACCTCTATGAAAAAATTCCAAGACTACTGTATGCACAAGAATGGAAGGACATTTCGATTCCCACCATGGTGGATGGAGCTGGTAGAGATGGCTAAATTGTCTGTTTTGATTGAACAATATAAGTACTTTTGTTGCTACGTGGAGGCCACTTCCGGACTTTGTGCTTGAGGTGGGGGAAAAAAATGAAACTTTGATTTTGGGTTTTAATGATTAGATTGATTTGTTGTTATAGAAACGGCTGGTTTATATCATTTTGGAAAAGTAAAAAAGTTGAGGTTCGACGTTATTGCTTTATTCTACTGCAACAGAGGGAGTCGAAAGTCGACGCTTTTTTAAAATTTTCTCTCTCTTCCTCCTCTCACTTTCCTTTTCCCTTTCTCCTTCCCATTATGTCAGGTTTTCGTTATTTTATTCTATAATCTAATAAAAAATGTTTTTTTAAAAAAACTTCCAGGTTCTACGGCAACAACTTTAGACAGTGCTAGGAAAAGCTTTTAATGCTCAGAGAGACCAGGCCTACAAGAACAATAACTAAACAATTTGAAATGGCCTGGGTAGCTTTCTACACCACAAATCCCTAAGTCTCTAAATGCCCCCAAAGCTCTGTTTTTGCTAGATTACCACCATTCTAGAAGAGCCCGAAAAGGAAAGGAGCTAGAAACCAACCCAAGTTGGATTCCTGTTTCAAATCTACTCTCAAATATTGCTGCATATCTAGCCAAGTTCTCCACAAGTTCAGTAGTTCTTGTTCCTTGTTGCCCCTCTTCCCTTCTCACTCACTGCCTTTTCCTGAAAATGCCCCGCTCTGGGTACATTACTTTTTATGTCAGCTGGCTCTCTGGAATATATTTAAATCAGATAATCCTCGAATTACGATGGTTAACTGAGCCTGCAATTTCGGTTGTAGTCATGACGGTAATAAAGCAAGTCACTGGGTGACACCATGCCCGATTTTATGACCGTTTTGGAGGCGGTTGTTCAGCAAATGCTGCATTGTTAGCTGTGGAGTGTTTTTTTTGCCAGAAATTGGAAGTACATGACGGTTTCCAGCAAAAACACAGAAATTGTGATCGTGACCACGGAAGGCTGCAAATGGCTGTAAATGCAAGACAGACAGATATATGACTGTGAGGAAGCAGATGTTTTAGTTCAAATCTAGATTGCAAGTAGCTTTCTCAGGGTCCCTTGTAAGTTTGAATGGTCACGAAGCAACTGGTCATAAATCGAGGACAATCTGTAATGCCAGTTGTAGGTATCTCCAAGCAATCTCCAAGCACCAAAAATACATTAAGGCAGAAGCTTGCCCACCCCAAAGATAAAATGCCCAGACACAAACTGAGCAATGTGGGATATGCACTACAATGAAGTGAGACATGTGCAGATCTGTGCATTGGGGAAACAAAACAACCACTTCATAAACGCATGGCACAACATAGGAGACCAAACCCATCAGGACAAGATTCAGCAGTCTGTATTTAAAAGACAAAGGCCAGTCTTTTGAAGACAGCAAAGTCCACATTTTGGACAGAGAGGACCGCTGGTTTGAAAGAGGTCATTTAGGTCAAAATTGAACAGCCCTCTCTCAACAGAAGGTGAGAGAGGGATACAACATCATCTATCTCCAGTCTACAACATAGTCCTTTCAGCAGTTCCAGGAAGGCTCTGTCAGCCCTGGTGTGCCTGGAGGCCCAGGGCTGTCATTCTGGCGGGGAATGGAGAAGCGGGAATGCCTCTCTCAGTGAGCGTAATGCCCATCACAAGCTACACCCATCGGACCACCAGATCCACGCCAAAACCGACAGCTGGATGGGCGAGGAAAAACCAGACACAGCCGACCCGCTGTGAGGCGGCCACACGGCTGAGAAGAGGGTGGACACCTGCGCGCTGTGTGTGGCTGGTGTTTGAACTCTGCTAGATTCCCTACTTGCTTTCGACTGACCTGGATTGTGGAAGACTGAGGGGTGGGGCGGGCGCGTGGGTGGCTGGGCAGGGCTAGGGAAATGTTTAAACAGTGGGGAAATATAAATTAAAGCAAAAAAAAACAAATTTACGGAACCGCCTGCTGCCGCAAACAGCCTCCCACCGGCCAGTACGCTCTCACAGAGAGGGACTCCTCCGGATGCCGTCAGCCAAACAATGTCGGCTGGCGGCCCCCAGGGGGAGAGCCTTCTCTGTGGGGGCACCTACTATCTGGAACGAGCTCCCCCCGGAGATACGGAGGATCCTGGATCTACGCACCTTCCGCCGCGTTCTTAAAACCTTTTTATTTCACCAGGCTGGTCTGGCCTAACCTTTCCCATTCTTTTTTAATGTAAATTTTAATTTGTTCTTAACCTGGGGTTTTAAATTTGTCTTGAGCTAAATTGATTTAATTCAATTTTATTTATTTCTTAATTTTTGTATTTTACGTGTTTTATTCTGTGCCTGTTCACCGCCCTGAGTCCTTCAGGAGTAGGGCGGTATACAAATTAAATAAAATGAAAAAAACTGGGTGATCCTGACTTTTTATTTCAATTGATGAACGTCAATTAGTGCCGGGTGTTCATGAGGGAAATAAACCATTACAATTCAAGACTCTGTTCTTTGGTGTTTTTCCTCACGCTTTAGACCGGAATCTGACAAGGCTCCACACCCATTTGCACTACTCAGGTGACCCTGAGGACACAGATCAACTTCCAGGTGGCCTCAGTGACTTGCTAAAAGAATGCAAATGACCACCTGTCTGCAAGCAGTATAAATCCTTCCATTTCCCACTATCCTGAAGAAGCTTCTTGGATCAGAAGCGAAACGTCTTCAAAAGAAAAAACAGGAAGGTCCAGTTGCCTCTTGAAAAGAAACACCTTTGAGACAACCATCATCTGGATAGACATTAAGCACCAGTAATGCCCTCCCCTCACCAATACCCTGGACAGGCTTACCGCTGCCCACCATGCCCATGGCGAAGATAGAATTGTAGGACACCTCGGGGTCAGCATCGTGGGAAAACTTGCTGAGAGTGTCAAGGATGTTGAGGCGAGGGTTGGACACAGAAATGAGAGCCAGAGCTAACGGAACAGCTCGTCGAAGAGTCGGTTCCCCATATCGTAGCTGAAAAAAAAGAGGACCATTAAAGCATCAGGGTCTTTTGCTGCAGACCATTGTGGTCTCTAATCCTACCACGGCAACACACCATGGACAAAAATAAGCTCTTTGATCACAACTGCGTAGAGAAGAACAAAAACCGAAGTGTCCCCAGAGACCATCTGCCACTTACTGGAGTAACGGGAAGATGCTTTTTCAAAAGGCAACTGGATTTTAGTTCTGAACTGAAGAAGCTTCTTGGATGAGAAGCGAAACGCCTTCAAGGAAAAATAAAGAAAGTCCAGTTGCGTTTTGAAAAAGCACTTTTGGGACAAACCATGTCTTGGATGATTGAGGAATCTCCATGGGCATTTAACTAAATTCACATTTCCTGGAGAACATGCAATGGTTTCGCAGAGGGTAGATTGCAACCCCCATCCAGGTTATCAACTGTAAAAGTAAAGGTTGAAATTGGCTATTTTAAAGTTTATCCATGTTTTTTTTTTTTTTAATTTGATTTATATGCCGCCCTTCTCCGGAGACTCAGGGCGGCTTACAGTGTGTTAAGCAATAGCCTTCATACTTTTGTATATTTATACAAAGTCAGCTTATTGCCCCCACAAACTGGGTCCTCAATTTACCTACCTTAGAAAGGATGGAAGGCTGAGTCAACCTTGAGCCTGGTGAGATTCGAACTTACAGTAATTGCAGACAGCTGGTGTTAATCACAACGCTATCAGTCTGCTGAGCCACCAGGCCCCTCAATGATGTTGTTTGTATCTTTACAACTTATATTGTTTTTATTGTTTCCTAGTATGATTTGATTGCTTATTAGTATCCTATGACTATCACGAAGTGCTGTATCTTATGATTCTTGACGAATATATTTTATTTTTTCTTTTATGTACAGTGAGAGCCTATGCACCAAAGACAAATTCCTTGTGTGTCCAATCACACTTGGCCAGTGAAGAATTTTGTTCTGTTCTGTTGTTCTGTTCTATTCTATTCTATTCTATTCTATTCTATTCTATTCTATTCTATTCTATTCTATTCTATTCTATTCTATTCATATGTTTACATTTTCAGATTGGCACGATTTTGGTCCTAAATTCACATAAAACTGGTCTTTTCTTTATCTTCTCTGTCATCATCTTCCTCAACATTTGTGTACATATGTAACTTGTGGATTGTATACCACAACCTTACTTCTACAAATGCCTATACAGAATAAATTTGTTGAGGGAAATTCAATTTCCCTACTCATTTTGGAAGGAAAATATAGTGCAATAATTTTTAGCGCCTTTCACACAGGATTATGTCGTCATATGACTTGTGCACATAACATCACAGAAGCAAATAGTATTGATAGTGACCAGAATTTGGTGGGAGACAGCACTAAAAAAAAGAGAGAGAGAGAGATTTTAAAGAGCAACGAGATTCTCGGTTGGATTTCATGCAAAGGATTATCATGGCTACTCTTTAAATTGGTTGTGTGGCCGCTGTGGAGAGGGCTCTCAAGGGCATTCAAATTTGATTAATAAAACAAAATATAAAATTGTGGCTCATCCTTATTTCCTTTGCTGATGTTGCCCCCCCTCCCCCCACCGGCCCTTTCATTGTAGAGCAGGTGAAGATCTTCCACCCACCCAAACAATGAGAAGAAAAGATAACACGGCTCAACAAGTAAGAACCTGGTGGCGCAGCAGACTAATAGCCTGTTATTAACATTCAGCTGCCTGCAATTACTGCAAGTTCGAATCTCCCCAGGCTCAAGGTTGACTCAGCCTTCCATCCTTTCTAAGGTAGGTAAATTGAGGACCCAGTTTGTGGGGGCAATAAGCTGACTTTGTATAAAATATACAAAAGTATGAAGGCTATTGCTTAACGCATTGTAAGCCGCCCTGAGTCTCCGGAGAAGGGCGGCATATAAATCAATTTTTTTTAAAAAAAAAAAAAACACAAGTGAAAATCTGGGATTTGCCTGTAATAGACTAGTTGAGGGCTACTTGTACACGGGGCTCAAGGTTGTTAAGATACACATCTCTTATGTGTACGATGGTTTACAGAAACTATACTTCACACGGTCACTAAACGAATGGTTGCAAGTTGAGGTCCACCTGTTATCTTTACTGCCCTCTCCCTTCCCCACGTTCCAGGTCTCTTCAGCCTCCTACTCACCAGGTGACCAAAGGTACGTAGAGCCATCTCTGCCCCGATCTCCTCGCCCATAGCTATGAGCGCAATCCCCAGCACCGCCACACCCTGCAGCAGGAGAGACCACGTGTGAAACCACAGGACATATCATAACATCGCTAAATATAGGATTTTTTTATAAAAAAAACTGGAGAATAAATGTGCTGGCCCAGCTGCTCAAGGCAAGACAGACAAAGCTTCAAATCAGGTTGCCTTGTAAAAGGAGAGTGGGGGAAGAGAAGCAGGTTTACTGAATTGAGTGTAAGTAAACACTCAGCTTGCTAACAATCCATGACATCCCTCGGTTTTAACCAGGGTTCTGTTTATTACGTAACTCCCAACGCACAAGTGTCCAATTTGGGAACAATTTCCTCTTCTTACAGTTTGATAGGTAAAGCCAAATGAATTTTAACTGCTTCAGACAAGAGGGTTGCGGAGTGTTTCTACCGACACCTGAATGAGGTTTCAGTATCTCATTTTGTCTGTCTGCTCTCCTGATAAAACTGGCAGAAAAAGAAACTATGAATGCAAGACAAGACAAAAACAGTAATTGAACAGCAGCACCCCATTTTCCATATTATTTTGGAATGCCTGTACACATTTGGGCTTATGGATTAAAAATCAGAAGACAGCAATTACATTTTTGTGCTGTTAACTGAACACATCATCACCTGTTAGTGTCTATTCGTCTGGTAAAGGTAAAGGTTCCCCCACACATACATGCTAGTTGTTCCTGACTCTAGGGGGCGATGCTCATCTCCGTGTCAAAGCCGAAGAGCCAGCACTGTCCAAAGACGTCTCCGTGGTCACGTGGCCGGTATAACTAAACGCCGAAGGCGCACAGAACGCTGTTACCTTCCCACCAAAGGTGGTCCGTATTTTTCTACTTGCATTTTTTATGTGCTTTCAAATTGCTAGGTTGGCAGAAGCTGGGACAAATAACGGGAGCTCACCCCGTTATGCGGCACTAGGGATTCGAACTACAGAACTGCCGACCTTTCGATCGACAAGCTCAGCGTCTTAGCCACTGAGCCACCGCGTCCCTTATCTCAAAAGACAAAGTACAAAAAATGGACAGAAGCCATCACCTGGTGAGCGCCCATGTCAGCCGCATTATCTTTCTTCTCTTTGTCTTTTTTCTCCTTCTTCTCTTTCTCCTCCTCCTTCTCTTTGGAATCAAAATGCTCGCTGCAGATATGAAGAAGCTGCTGAACCTTCAACACATTCCCAGATCCTGTGGGGACACCACAAACGTGTGACTGAATTCACATAGCCTGCGTCAACAGCATTATGTTTTCTGGGTTACACTACGAAAAATCCTAACAAAATAAACATGCAAATTCAGGGTGCTAGACCTTCGCCTGAGTTTGCTTTGTGTTGTGTGAATGCAGACCAGGAATGAAAAGGACAGGAATCTCCCAACCTCCCATTCCCACACCAGACTGACCTGCATAGGCGCAGATGTCCACGAGGGTGTTGGCAAAGCTACGGAAAGGTTCAGACACAACCTGCAGGGCAGCCAGGATTGCTTCAATGGCCTCACCCTTTCCTGTGAAAATTGGGAGCAAAAATACTTCAGCATCCACTCAAGTGACTGATGTTACATCGAGACCGTCTAAAAAGAACTACTACATCCATTGCCCAGCCCAGGTCAATCCAGGTAATCCTCGACATATGACCACAATGGAGCCCGAAATGTTCATTCCTAAGCAAGACAGTTTAGTGAGCCTTGCACCACTTTGGGGGCCTTTTTTTGCCATGGTCGTTAAGCAAAACACTACAGTTGTTAAGCAAATTATGCAGTCGTTAAACGAATCTGTCTTCCCCCACTGATCTGGCTTGTTGGAAGCTCCCCAAGAATCTTTCGAATGACAATCCCTGAACTCAGGATGCTATAACTATTGTAAAGACACACCGGTTGCCAAAGTTTGATCACAAGATTAAATTTATGGGATGTTGCAACGCCCATAAGTGGGAAAACTGGTCGTACGTCGCAACTGCTGTTGTAACTTTGAACGGTCATTAAACGAATGGTTGTACGTCGAGGAGTACCTGTAAAATCAGCGAACAGCCTCATGAGAACATACAGGCTTGATCTTTCTGTTAGACTACACTCTCTCTCTCTCTCTCTCTCTCTCTCTCTCTCTCCTCTCCCTCCCTATATTTAGAAAAGAACAGATTCTTCATCTAATGAGCTCTAAAGTCACCAATTTCAAAGATCCGGTTCTAAGCACACCTGTTTATGCTTCAAAGAACTGTGGGAAGCAGGTCACAATGTCTCTGCTTTATTTTTTGCTACTTGTGCATCGAGCCCGTATACAAAAACTCTTTTGTTTTTCAAGTCAATCAAGGAACTGAGGATAGGAACTAAAAAGCACGGGGCATATTTGCGAAAAACAGAGCGTCCTCATGAAATAGCTCACTGATAGTTCTGATCCCAAGCGAAGTGTTGTGTCTTAATGCAGGGGTGTGTGTGTGTGTGTGACGAAAACGATACAATGCTGTTGGAATAAGGCAACTAAAGGCTCTCCTTATATTGGGGGAGGATTTCTCGTGGGTCTTCTGCTCCTGTCTTCCATTCCCCCCCCCCAAAAAATAGATAGCTCTAAGAAAGAAGAGAAGGAGAATGTTTGAAAGCATTTCAGAAAAAGAAAAGTTAAAAAAAAAAAAACCTACGTTGAGGAGCAGAATATTTAAAATTACTGGGCAGGAGGTCATAAATAATTCAGGCACTTGGCCATTGGTTCATATGTATGACGGTTGCAGTGGGGTCACGTGATCAGTTTTTGCGACCGTGTGACAAGCAAAAGTCAATGGGGAAGCCAGGTTCACTTCACAACCGGGTTATAAACTTAACCAGTGCAATGATTCCCTTAACAGCTGTTGCAAGGAGAGTCGTAAAATGGGGCAAAACTCACTTAACAAGTGCTCCGCTGTCAAGAGTTTAGGCAGCTTGACTAATATTATGAGATAAACCCACGAGCAAAACACAGCACAGAGCCTTTTAGATAAGTAACAGTGGTTTTATCTACAGCTAAATATTTACAGACTTATACCTGGTTAAATACCTTTATCATACAGCTACTGATACACAGAGAACAATGAGATACACCAGGAGAGAACATGAGAAGACATGAGGAGAAAGAAACGCCCTCTAATGCCTTCCCTTATATAGGCAGCTTCTTACCCAGCTTCTTAAAGTGGCAGTAACTCTGCTGCCTCATTCCATTGCATCAGCTTCCAGTTGCCTCCGCTTACAACTTCTCATCAGCTTACAGCTATTAACTCTTCATACATACCCTGACATTCACTTAGCAACATAAATTTTGGGCCCAGCAACATATATTTTGGGCCCAATTATGGCCGTAACTCGAGGACTACCTGTACCTATAATTAGCACTCAAGGGCACCTCCCTCTTATGCAGGCCTTTTTTCTGACATACAGGGACCATCCTAGAGAATTCACTTACCCAGATGGTTCAGGCCCAGGCCAAGAGGCAGCCATCTGGCGTAGGTGTCCTTCAGTTCTGTCTCGGACTTCTCCATAATGGTTTGGAGGATGGTGGAGGTGACATCACCGTTGCAAGAGCCCACTGCAATGATTCCGCAGGCCAGGGCTGTCACGCCAGCCACCTGGGGAAAGAATAGAATGGAATAACGGAAGGGACCTTGGAGGTCTTCTCGTCCAACCCCGTTTAGGCAGGAAACCTTATAACATTTCAGACAAATGGTTGTCCAATCTTTTCCAATGGGAAGTTTTTCCAAAGAGAGAGAATCCAGTTCACATCATGACCCTCATAAGAAACCACAGAAGTGGGGGGAAATTTATCAAGCAGAGTTTTGCAAGAAATAGCCTTTTCTTGCAAGTTAGAGCATGGTCTCCAAACATGGTTAACTTTTAAGTCTTCAACTCCCAGAATCTCTCAGCCAGGCCATGCTGGCTTGGGAATTCTGGGAGTTGAAGTCCACACGCTCTGCAATCCATTGCCCTCAAAACATTTTGTGAAAAAGTCCCACTTAAGCAGAGACTCAAGGATCTCCAATTCTGTATCCCCACTCCATACCCACCACAGATCTCTCAGCCAATCTTTAGGGTTTCTTCTCTCTCACCTCCATGCTGGATTTGGAATCCCCCATAACAGGAAGCAGCAAGGTCAGGACATCTTCTCGGTTGGATCCTGCGTAGGCCAGTCCCAGCCTGCCAAGAGAGCACAACGTGGTTTGAAGGATATAGTCTGTGTGTCAACTCGCAAAGCATCCCTGGCCTGCTCTTGAGTTGCCATCGGCAAGGGGATGGGAAAATGGCGAAGCAGCACGGCAGCCAAAAACAAAAGCACATTCCAGAGATATCTCTCTCAAGGCTATCTCCCAGGATTACCCATCGCAGCCGGAGGGGAATGATCTCTACAACCCGCAAAATTGCTCCGTTGTCAAATGTGACTGATGACACACCCTGGAGAGAGGGGGGGAACAGAGTCAAGCCTGGGTCGTAAATTACGTGGGGTCAGAGTTGGCTTCACTTGGACCGTGCCGACATGAAGCTCCTAATAAATAACTGGATTTCTTTTGAATATTGGCTCGAGGCTCATGATTTAATTAGGGCATCCGTCGGAACCCTGACACTGCGCTGCATGAGGAAGAAATAGAAAGACTAGGCAGATTGAGAAAGATCCAGACTGTTGTGGGGGTCATAGGCCAACTCGGTAAACCGCTTAGAGAAGGCCGTGAAGCACTGTGAAGCGGTATATAAGCCTAAGTGCTGTTGCATTTGCTATCCTCACCCAAAGATGGCACCAATGCGCATGGTGTTGCTGTTGTGAAGGATGTAGTCAGAAAGCAGCGCAAGGGCTGGGTCGCATTCGTTCCTCACGCCAGAGTTCACGATGCCACAAGCCAGGAGAGCCCCTGACTGGAGGAAAGACAAGAAAGGAAAACACGGTCCAGAATACAGGATACAATAAGAGATATATCTAAATGATTAATATGTACAAATAATATTACCATTATTATTATATGTACAACATAAATTGACCCAGACGATACACTGTTTACAAAGCACTTGTTGTGGCTCCGTTGCCTGAGCCTGGGCTATCGACAGATGCAGACTGAGAGTGAGGGAGAGGAGTTGGCAAGGCCTCCCTCTCCAGGACCCTCCTCTCTGGCAATGCCTCCGGAGGACACCGAAGGCCAAGAGATAGGCCCAGAGCCAAGCACGTCCCCGCAGCCACAAGTGGACAGCGACGAAGGAGATAAGTGCTGGCTGGATCCTCGACAGCGGCGCAGGGAGAAGTGTGCGCAGCAGAGGGGAAGGCGTGCCAGAGATTAGCTGAGTCATTGGACTACACCCCACAGGGTATAAATGTGGGTGTGGTGGCCGGTTCAGTTTGTGACGAGCAAAAACTAGAAATAATCCATGATCTCTGTGTTACTGGACTTCTGCCTGCCTTGTCGGACTGCATTTGGACTAATCCTTGTATTGTTGAAACTTTGCCTGCTTTATCGGAATGCTTGCAGTCCAATCTTTGTTTTGTGTGAGTAAAGTCTGAATTGGCAGCTAGCCACTGGGTTGCTGCCAGCTTTATCTTCAAAGATTTTGTCGTGTGGCTTATTAACTCCGGGCCGTCTGTGGGGGTGCGTGTGTGGGACGGGGACAGAACAGCACTAATGTGTGTTACAGAAAAATGTATATATATATTTTTTAAAGAAAGAGATATATCTAATGATGAATAAGCCCCACTCCACCCCCAACAAAAACTGCTCAGACATGAACAGAAGAGGGATTGATAGCACAAAAATGGAGCTACAGCACTTTTTATATCTGTATGAAGCTTTAGGGAAAAAAGGGGGATTTCAGTTCAAAGGACTCTGTTTTTATCTGCTCCACGTGGGAGCATTTAGGTTAGCAGTAGGGCAGCAGTGGGTTTCACATTTTGTTGCTACTGGTTCGCCTCACACGCGCACACTCGCTTTGTTCATGCACTTTCCGCGCAGTCGCCCAGCCTCAAAACCGTGCCTAAATAGGATGGCATAGAGCCGGGACGGGTGGGCAGACCCATCCGCAATCTCCGCTACCAGTTCGTCTGAATTGGTACGAACCGGCTGAATACCACCTCTGCAGCAGGGTTGCTCACCTTGATGTAGTCTTCTGAGGAATACAGGTACTTGTCAATCTGGGTGAGGCCCCCATCCACATCCCACAAGAGGATCATCCCCAACGAGGCTGCCGCACTCAGCATCCCTGCAGAATAAACAGAGTCATGAGAATACCAGAATACATATGCAAACTATGGCCATTTCTATTGATTTCTGTTTTACTCCCTGCCAGCGTTAATCAATTCTGGGTAATGAACAACTTGGGAAATCGTGCATCCATCCACCCCCAGCTATTCACAATATGTTGTGATTCCTGGGGCTGTCCTAATTCGCATATGGATGTGGGGTGGCGGGTGGAGGAGGTGTATGAAGATATATGTGGAGAGTGATTGCTCATCCCTGCATTCGTTCCAAATAGCTAATTGTTTAAGCTCACTTCAAGGCATGGAAGAGAAGGTAAAATGCCTGAAACAATGGATGACTGGGAAAGGAAGCCTACAGCCCCCTTCATAAAAGAGCAACTGCCATTGTAAATATTAGGATAAGACTGGAGGATCTGGGCTGCAAAAATCCAGGCGGCCACAAGAGGCAGCAAACAGATACAAGCAGCTCTTTGTTGTCATCTAGGGACTGATCTGCCTTCTGCAGTCCAAAGCTGGAACTCTAAATTAAACTTCCTATTATACCTATTTTAAGTTTGGCCTGTGTAAAAGTAAATCCACTGCCTGCATAGCATGGTGCAGCATTCTGTCATATTCAACTCTTAGCTGGGGGTTCTTAGTGCTTTCTGATCTTAGTGGGGGTTTTGCAGCAGTTTCATTATCCAACTAGGTAACATCATCAGTGCTAGAAGGGAGTAGGGTTTGCTCTTATTTTTCTATATGCTAATGGCTTGCCCTACAGTGTTGGTGGAAGTGTTGGTAGGAGCCACTAGTGAGTGAATGAGTGTGGGGGGGGGGGAGGGAGAGAGAGAAGGAATGAGAATAAGAGCAAATCCCATTTTCTTCTAGTATTGATGATGTTATCTACTTTGATAATGAAATGTCTGCCAAAAACCCACCGAGCTGAAAGCACCAAGGACCCCATAGTTCAAACCCGAGCTACAAATATTCTATCAGTATCAACTGTTAGCATTCTACCAATTATACCAATAAAATAAAAGGCAATCTGAATCCAAATTTCGAGTCCATCCAGACTCACGATAGCTTTAAGAACACATCCATGCAATTTTTTGGGCAGCACTACACAAATGACCTTCAATTTCTTCTGGCAGAATCATGCCATCCCAGTTCTGGGGTTTCCTGGTGATTTACCATCCTGGTACTAATTAGACCTGACTGACCCTCTTGACTTCTGAGTTCAGGCAAAATCAACTCGTTCTGCCACTTGCTGAGTGACACCAGTGAGTTTCCAGGTGTTGTGGCTCCGTTGCCTGAGCCTGGGCTATCGACAGATGCAGACTCTGAGAGTGAGGGAGAGGAGTTGACAAGGCCTCCCTCTCCAGGACCCTCCTCTCTGGCAATGCCTCCGGAGGACACCGAAGGCCAAGAGATAGGCCCAGAGCCAAGCACGTCCCCGCAGCCACAGGTGGACAGCGACGAAGGAGATAAGTGCTGGCTGGATCCTTGACAGTGGCGCAGGGAGAAGCGTGCGCAGCAGAGGGGAAGGCGTGCCAGAGATTAGCTGAGTCACTGGACCACACCCCACAGGGTATAAATGTGTTACTGGACTTCTGCCTGCCTTGTTGGACTGCATTTGGACTAATCCTTGTATTGCTGAAACTTTGCCTGCTTTATCGGAATGCTTGCAGTCTAATCTTTGTTTTGTGTGAGTAAAGTCTGAATTGGCAGCTAGCCACTGGGTTGCTGCCAGCTTTATCTTCAAAGACTTTGTCGTGTGGCTTATTAACTCCGGGCCGTCTGTGGGGGTGCGTGTGTGGGACGGGGACAGAACACCAGGATCTTAGAAAACAGATCACGGAAGCAGAGTTCTAAATTCTACCCAATAATGAATCCATTGCCAGACAGCATCTCTTGTGAGTGCAAAATTTCCCACTCTGGAGCAAAATGTCTCCACCTTCTCCCTTCTCCCCATCCCCCACCCCCACCCAACCCAGTTCTTGGGGTTTTGTCTTCCCTCACCGTGGTCCTTGTTTTTGTAGAGCCACTTGTTGCCATCATCCGTCAGCAGCTTGTCCTGGCCAAAAGCAGCATTCACAAAACCGTTCACAAAGGAGGAAGCCAGATTCATGCGAGCCGAATCCACTTGAGAACCGCTACCGCCAAACCCTGAGGAAGCAGAGAACGCAAGAATGAATGGGTTGCTCCTGCCTCAGATCAGAACTATGAAACATCTGAGCCTGAGTGGCGTAGGAGGCTAATGCCTCCTAAGGCAGCATTTAATATCCAGCTGCCTGCAATTACTGCGAGTTCAATTCTCCCCAGGCTCAAGGTTGACTCAGCCTTCCATCCTTTCTAAGGTAGGTGAAATGAGGACCCAGTTGTGGGGGCAGTAAGCTGACTTTGTATAAATATACATAAGTATGAAGGCTATTGCTTAACGCATTGTAAGCCGGCCTGAGTCTCCGGAGAAGGGCGGCATATAAATCAAATTTTAAAACAAACAAACAAAAAAAAACACATCTGTGCGGTGCCAGAAAGATTGTTTTTAAGAAGCTGCAGCCTAGCCAACCCGCTGGCCATCAAAGCAACTACAATGTCACTAGCTGCCCGTTGAATAGTCAAAGTTGCCTGGATTTTGTAATTCGCAAACCATGGGCAAACGGAAGGCTGGGTGTGGGGGAGCAGGGGGGTTGATTTAGAGCAAGGGTGTCAAACTCAAGGCCGGGGGGCCGGATGCAGCCCGTGGGGTACTTAGATGTGGCCTTGGAAACAGTGAAAGACCGGCCTGTGGTGCTTCTGCCAACAAAAACAGGCTCCCGAGCTCCGTTTTCGGCTGCCACAGCCTCCTGAAACCCTCTGCCAGCGAAAATGGAGCTCGGGAGGGCCGCGCACTGACATAGTGATAATTTTTGTATATCTCGTTTTTTCTACGTGTTTCACTTTTCTTCTTTATACTGTAACTGCTATTCTAATAGCAAATCCTTCATAAAAATTGATATAATTTTGGCCACTACTGTATATAGTTAGAACTGCCCCTCTCCATACTCAAATTAAATCCAAATGGTGTGAATCAGACTGATGACAAGAGTTGCAACCAACCAAGATATTCCATCAATTTTCTAGTGAACCCAGAGTCAGCAAGGACCTCACTGTTTTAAAGCCCAGCACTTACGGTTATTTTCTAGATGTGTTTTGTAAATGTCATCTGGCACCTTGGGCTCCATGATGTCCAGCTGGAGGCAAAAGAAAGAGTTATCTTTGATGTCTTTAATGTATAAAACAAGTCTTCACCTGATTATTAAATTAATCCACTATCCATGTTTAAAATATATAATGGAATCACAGAATGACCAAACTAGGTGTGATTCACAACACTTTTAAGTTACCAAAAAAAAAACAAAACCCTAAAATCAAGGTTAATGCTATTCAAATATAATATATTAAACAAATTCACTTGCAGAATAAACATACAGTGGTAAAGTAATAACTAAGCTCATTTAGATAGGGTCCCCCCTGAAAATTAATCTAATTTATCACCCATGTCCCACTGTCACCCCAAATCAAAGCTTTGATTTTCCATGATGTAAACATCCCACATTCAGTCACTTTGAGGAAAACACAACTTTCTTAGAGCTGCCTGTATCTTCCCAGGAGATCACAGCACATCATTTTAAAACCACAGTTTGCGAGAAGTAAGTTGGCTTACTTTATAATTTTTCTGTTACTCAATTCTCAAGTAATTGCCCTCCACTTTTCAACCAATGCAATTAGGGAAAATTTGTGGAAAAATGAGTTTTAAGGGGCTATCAGTAGCATAAGAATCTCAAGTTCCCTGCAGTGCTGGATGAATGCCCAAATCAAAGGAAAGGTTTACTGAAAACCAGAAAAAAACGGTCTTTTTCTTTTTTTACTCTTGCTGAACACAGATGCCCTGCTGAGCATTTCTGTTCATTAGAAATGCAAAACATGTTGACTTTGAAATGTTATGATTTTGAAAGAACTCTTTCAAAGTTAAACCAGGTTGTTCTGACCTTGCTGGAAATATTTTGAGCTGAACTTCGCTGTTTTACATTCAGAGTGCTTCTGGTATCTCGGTAACGTTGCCAGAACATTCCAGGTGAGCTCAGAACAGCTCTTCCAAGGAACTGTTTTGAATTCAAAATGTTTTGCAGCCTGCTTGCAAAGAGTGGTCACAAAAAGGGTTAGAATCAAATAACCGATCACCCCACACAAGTATACGGAGATGAAAAAAGACTCCATGACTGCAAATCCTGTTTTATCTGTAACTGAAATTTAGAAATGGGGACAGGTATTGGAAATCTCAAGATGCCATTTTTTACACTAAATTGTCCAGCTAGCATTTAATGTCAAATAAGCAGCCTTGACTGTTAGAAGAGGTGAGAGCAGAGAAATGGTACGTAAGTAGACCAGCACTAATTTCAAATATTTAAACACACGCTCAGCATTCCTAAGAAAACAATGCAGCACCAGTGTTTAATTCCAACTGCAGTGTAGCCACAAATTTCTTCAGCCCAAGACATTTTCCATTTCAAAAGTTTTTATTATATATTTAGTTTCTGAGCACTTGGTTCCAAAAACTAGATGACAACACAACCAACTTTATTATATCTCACAGTTTAAATGCTAAATGTCTTAGCTGGCTTACAATGAAATATACAGAATATATTTAGAACTGCAGTCTTTAAGCTTCATTCTACCCAGATAACTTCAATGCAACATATTTAGCTGAGCGGTTTGTATCATGTACAAGTTTTAACCTCTATACTCCTTTTTACGATTTGCTAAATCTTTCCAGATTCTAATTACATTTGCATGCCATTGCGTCATTCAATATCCTGATTGTTGAAAACAAGATAGATTCTAGTAACATATTCAGGTTAAAACCAAAACATGAAAAGAACCCACAGCAAAATTGATACGTTGAAAAACCTTCCATGCCTGAGAACTGATTAAAATTCATCCTTGCATCAAATGAAAAACAGTGAAAACATCCACGCAAATGTTCAGTCTGGCTTAAATTTGAGGAAGTAATACAGTCAGTCCTTGTTTAGCAACTACAGTTGGGACAGCACACCTTGGTTGTTAAGCAAAGCGGCTGCTAAGTGAAAGAGCAACTGTGCTTGTGATCGTATTTCAGCTTTTCTTTGCATTACAGACCTGCAAAGATCGTAAATGTGAGGACTTGGGTCATAAAAGTACTCTCTAACCACCATTTTAACTGTGAACGGTTGCTAAACGAAACAGTCACTAAGCAAGGCCAACCTGTGTTATTCCTTAACATTTGATCTTCGTTTCAAAAACATAATGACCATTGTGAAAAAAATATATATATCAGGAAATAAACAGAGAGTATCGGCAGGCTGCATTCTCAGCTCGTTTGCCACAGTAGATGGTATTAAGATGCAAAATAATGCTATAGGATGGGGATAAGGAGGCATTTCTTAAAATTAAGCCAGATTGCTTGAAAAGCTTTCCCAGGAGTCTATATCCCACTTGTCATTCTGACTGAACATTTATCCCTTGCCTTGTTCTAAATCAGGGGTGTCAAACTGGCATTGTCACAGAGTAGTCACATGATGTATCCCAACTTTTTTCCACTTCGCTAAACCGGGCATGGGCATGGCCAGCGGGTGACGCATCCAGCCCATGGGCCATGAGTTTGACACCCCTGTTGTAAACGGACCTTCCGCAAGTCATTTCCACACACTGCTCCTTTTTCAAGATTCAAAATCCTACTAGGGAAAAAAACAACCACTTTGTGATAGCGCGAGAGAACTTACTTCCCTGGCCAAGGCCAGAAAATTACTGTTGAGCTGGACGTTGGACATGATCTCTGTAAGATCCTCGTATTCTTCGACATCCTCACTTAGCTCCAGAAAGACACCGTGGCGGCCCAGCATGAAGGCCATTTGCTTCTGAACCACTCTGCACAAAAAAAAAAAAAAACAATTAGCTAGAGTGGACTGTAAGATGATGAAGTCAAACTGTCGTGTATTAAATCTCAGCAATATCCTGTTGGTGGCCTTCATTTTTTTTTATTTTTTTTTTGGTTAAGAGCCTGTGCTTTGCAGGAGTAACAGCATCCCCCAGAGGGATGGATGGGGCTCAGTCTTCCAGGGTTTCCAAAATAGCAATAGCACTTGTGTCAGGGCGCTGATTAATCCCATTCTGCCTTTGGGATAATCGCACCTTGATTAAGAGGGGTGGATCGAGACCTTTCCTTGCCAGCATACTTTAAGAAAACAAACCCGAAGATATATCTTCTAAGAAAAACTCATTTATTTGTTATAAAGAAAATAAAACATCTTACTAATCTAATAGTTACATTTTTGATAAAGTTCGTGCCGGCCACCTCTCTGTGGTCGGACTTCTTGGCAGGAGAAGAAAGAAAAGAGTGTGAAGGAATGTAGGTGGAGAGACATGCACAGTTTAGCTTACTGATAAGGATTCTTGGCAAGCTACGGAAAGTCTGATAGTCCAGAAATGAGAGCTCAGCTGGTAAATAAAAAAACGCAGTGACAATTTAAGACTTATATACCACTTTACAGCCCTCTCTAAGCGGTTTACAGAGGCAGCCTCTTGCCCCCAACAATCTGGATCCTCATTTTACCCACCTCGGAAGGATGGAAGGCTGAGTCAATCTTGAACCTGGTGAGATTCGAACTGCCAAATTGCAGGCAGCTGGCAGTCAGCAGAAGTTAGGGTGAGGGTTAAATCCCTTAAAACCTAAAGCCCTCGCAGGGGACGGCTGTATTTTAATGGCTGTTTTTAGTCCAGATTCATGTTTTTAATTAACTTAGCAATGGATTCTGTAAGCAGCCCAGAGCCTGCTAAAGTAGGCAGTCATAATAAATGTCATCAAATAAGTAAGATATCCCATCTCAGGAAGATGATCATGATTATCGATAACGTTGGCAGGTTTCACTGAAAGTTACTGTTCCTCACCCTAGTTTCCAAACATTGAGCATTATCAATTTCAATTAAGCAACATTTTAATTTCCCCTAGAAGTCTGTAATATTGGTCCTGGATGATCAATTTTGGACTATTATTTACAATTCATTGTTTTATTTTGTACATCTATTGCTTCTATTCTGGAATGAAAGCCTGGTACTTAACAGAGGTTCTAAATTGAGTCCTCATAATTCTTTCTGGTCATTGTAGATGGAGTCAAATTATTAATGAGATAACTGGAAATATGTGAAGCTTTGACATAGTCATGTTCAGATTCCTTCTTCGTAGAAGATTGTGTTCCCCGTTAAAAAAGAGAAAAAGTATGAATAGCAGTAGCACTTAAGATTTATATACTGCTTCAGTGTTTTACAGCCCTCTCTAAGCAGTTTACAGAGTCAGCATATTCCCCCCCCATCAATCTGGGTCCTCGATTTACCGACCTTAGTAAACCATGAAAGGCTGAGCCATCCTTCCAAAGTTGGTAAAATGAGGAGCCAGATAATAAACATAACATGTATGGATTACTGCAACATGGGGCTGTCCTTGAAAACCATTTGGAAGCTAAAACTGGTCCAAATGCAGTGGTGTAGACAATATTACTATTATTATGAGTATTTATTGTTTTAATCTTTTATTGGCTTTTGGTGCTTGCAAGCCGCCCGCAGTCACTTCTAGGTGAGATGGGCGTCAAGGAGGGCTAATTTTTTTTTTTTTTTTAAAAAAAACCTGATGTGTCTGCCCATGTATCTTCCTCCTCCTTTTTGAGTTGCACTGGTTGCTAGTTGAATTCTGGCTACAATTCAAGGTGCTGATGATCATCTATAAAGCCCTGCATGGCATAGGGCCTGTTGTCTGAAAGACAGCCAATGAATCAAGCCGAAATGGAAGGCTCCGGGTTGCCGCAAGCAAGCAGTCAGGATCTTAGGCAGCCTGCTGTCTCTATTGCAGCATCCGCCTTTTTGAAACTGCATCTTTCAGGCAATTCTGTAGGGCTCCCATCGTTCCAGAAGTCCTTGAAAACATCTCTGCTGCTCCAGGCCTGGAGGTAAAATGGATGCTGAGTCTTCATTCATTTTTGCTGGTTCAGGACATGTTTAGTGGCTTTAGTCTTCCAACTGCACTTTTTTAAAAAAATATATTTGGAAAGCTTGTAAAAACTCCCAGTCTTTCAACGGTCAAGGTTATAAAATGCGGCAAAATTTACTTCACTGTCCAGCTTGGAGAAAAAGTAATTTTATCTCAGCTGTGGTCGTAAGTCGAGGACTACCTGATTCTCCCCTTCCTGATGCGGCCCCAGAATAACAGAGTTGGGAAGGGACCTTGGAGGTCTTCTAGTACAGGAAACCCCATACCAGGGGCGTCAAACTCAAGGCCTGGGGGGGGGATGCAGCCCACATGGTGCTTAGATCTGGACTGCGGGGCTGCCCTAGAAACAACAAAGGACTGGCCCGCGCGGTGCCTCTGCCAGTGAAAACAGAACTCGACTGCGCAAGAGGCCACTGCAGCTGAAAACGGAGCTTGAGAGCCTATTTTCTCTGGCAAAGCACTCAGGCCTCCATAGGCGTTCCCGACACGAGTGATGTCAAGCTGGTCACACCCATCCTGGCCATGCTCCCCCCCCCGGGCCCCACGAGGTCAAACACAACCCTGATGCAGCCCACAATGAAATCAAGGGTTTGACACCCCTGCCCTATACCATTCCAGACAAATGGTGGTTCAATCTCGTCTTAAAAACATCCAGTGTTGGAGCATTCACAACTTCTGGAGGCAAGTAGTTCCACTGATTAATTGTTCTCGCTGTCAGGAAATTTCTCCTTAGTTCTAGGTTGCTTCTCTCCTTGATTAGTTTCGATCCATTGTTTCTTGTCTTGCCTTCAGGTGCTTTGGCTTGGCTCCCTCTTCTTTGTGGCAGCCCCTCAGATATCACTGCTATCATGTCACCCCTAGTCCTTCTTTTCATTAGTAGCAATAGCACTTGTACTTATATACCACTTCATAGTACTTTACAGCCCTCTCTAAGCTGTTTTACAGAGTCAGCTTATTGCCCCCAACAATCTGGGTCCTCATTTTACTGACATCGGAAGGATGGAAGGCTGAGTCAACCTTGAGCTGGTCAGAATCGAACTGCCAAATTGCTTGCGACCAGCAGTCAACAGAAGTAGGCTGCAGTACTGCAGTCTAACCACTGCTCCACTGTGGCTCTTAAACTAGACATACCCAATTCCTGCAATCGTTCTTCATGTGTTTTATCCTCCAGCCCCCTAATCATCTTTGTAGCTCTTCTCTGCACTCTTTCTAGAGTCTCAGCATCTTTTTTTTTTTTTGAAAATGTTTTTTATTTATTTTAGACATAAAACATATCTTTTTAGAGCAAAAGTTTGATCCGGTATAAAATAAACATAGGTTCCAAATTTCATCCATTACCATCTTAAAGAAGAAAAAAGAAGAAAAAGTAAAAAAAAAAGAAAAAAAGTTCTAAACCCAATTTTCCATTCAAACTAACATTTTGTTCTAACATTTAACATTCTATTAAGTATCACCCTTAATCTTAAATTCCAAATCTAGACAGCTTTTTATAATATTCATTTATCATTTTAACAATCAGTATTTCATATATTTCCCTTACTTCAAAGACCCAAATTCAATCAGTATTTCTTCAAAATTGCATCTAAAAACCAACACAAAGTATTTTATTCCTCTCTTACAAACATTTCAAAATCAATTCACTTTAAAATTAACTTCTACGATATCTCCTTCACTCCTCCTAGGTTTATTTTTAACTAGATTACAGCTTGAATAGCTGATTTCCAGGGATGCTTCCCTCCACTCCTAACCTTGTTTAATAACTGGATCATAGTTTGGTTTTAACTGCTCTCCAACATTTTCTCCTCCACTCCTCCTAGGTTTATTTTTAGCTGGATAATGGCTTAATCAGCTGTTTTCCAGGGATGCTTACCTCCACTCCTTACCTTATATTTAACTGGTTCAGTTTGGCTCTAACTGCTTCCCAGCATTGTCTCCCCTACTCCAGCATCTTTTTTTTATACATGTGAATCAAAAGGTGTGTCAACCCTCAAGTTGGCTGAACTGTGGCTTGTCTTTGGACAAGGCTCTAGACTTAACGATTCTCAGTTCACCTAACCCTGAATCCTGTGGATCTGTCCCCAGCACCCCGATTCTAAGGAGCGCTACTTACACATCTTTGCAGGAAATGAAGATGTTTTCTGCCAGTTCCATGTCATTCAGCATGAGGGCCAAACGCAGGGCTTCAGGGTAGCGATTGAACTTGCGGAAGATGCTAAGGGCACAACGAAGCAGGGCAGAATTCTCTGGCTCGGGAACATAGCTCACACAGCTTGAAAAATAAGAAAGGGAGAGGCAGAAAATGAAGTTTGGTTAGCCGTTAGCCAACTGTTCCATTTTTCACAAATGTTACACAGTCCTTTGGGGTAGCTCCCCAAACCTTAGCGTGGCCATCAGTCCCTGCTGTCAAATTAAAGTTTTCAATATGCGATGGGGAAAATCAAACTCGTGAAAAATATCCTGTAGATGGGCTGGAAGAGAAAAAAATAATCACCATGTGCATATGCATACGGGAGCCACAATTTTGTCATGACCATCATGGAAGAGTTAAAAGCAGACAGAAATCCTACTGAACAGCAAATATAGAAGTTATCTAAATTGGGAATTGGTTCCTTTAAGGCGGGGAGTGGGGAAAGCATTTTGTAAAATGATGAGCTGGTTAATAAATTTTAGAATTATAGCTGGTTATACCTTTCTTATCAGATTCAGGTGAATTTCAGCACAAAAGACACTTTTTTTTTTTGCATGTGTAAATGAATGCAAGCCTGTCACAATCAATCAGAATTTGGACTCTGAATACCCTAGATCAGGGATTCCCAATCTTGGCAACTTTAAGACGCGTGGACTTCAACTCCCAGAATTCCCCAGCCAGCATGGCTGGCTGGATAATTCTGGGAGTTCAAGTCCACGCGTCTTAAATTTGCCAAGATTTGGAAACACTGCCCTACACTTAAGGTCCTGCATTTCTTTGCAACAATTCTTTGTCATATTGGACTGCCTCAGTAGAATGACAGTTTCTTATTCTATTATTTCTGAGTGCTATTCTGAATTCCACACTTAAAGAAGAAATTTGGTTCAAAAGCTAAGAGAGAAAAAGGTCCATTTGGATTTTAGAAGAATAAGATAAGAGGGAACTAGAAACATTATAGTTTTCAGCAGGTGGAGGGGTGGATAGCACTCTTCATGAATCTGAAAAGATAGCAGACAGAAGAAGATTAAGATCTGTTCTGCATTGTTTCAGAGTCCAGAAAAAGAATAAAGGATATGAGTGACGGGAATGAAATTTCCAATTAAGCTGGGGGGGGGGGGACTTTGGTAATTGAACCGTAGAACTAATTATGGAGAGAAATTTGGTTTGGATAGCCACTGACCATGAATGTTTTAATCTGTATTTTTGTGTTCATCCAAGGATTGGTATCAATGGCCTAATTCAGCCTTGCCAACTCTTATGAATTGAACTCCACGAATCCAGAAAGTACAGTTCCTTCACCTGGTCAAATAGAGACAAACTTTGGCATAGGCATTGTCGTCAATATATTCCTCCAGCATATCCATCTGCTCAATTTCCATCAGCAAATCACAGGCCTCGTGCTCAGCATTATGGGCCATGTTGTACGGCACAATCTCCTTCACAAGAGTTAGAAGTGTGTCCTTCTGGGTCTTGTCTGCCTCGTCAATTTCCTGCCACTCCTTGGCGACTTCGCCTGCTAGATGCCTGCAGCGGCAACGGAAGAGAAATAGCATGATTTTAAAATAAAACAAAACAAACTCCCCGTACAGTATGTCATTTTTTTTTCTCACTTAACATAAATCTGGGGCTCAGTTGCAGTCGTAAGTGGAGGATTACCTAATTTCTAGATCATCAAACATCTCAGCTTGCTCCTTACCTCACGTACTCATGTCCCCAGGAAGCTAAAGGTTCCTGAGACCCCACCAACCGATATTTCAGACACTCTCGCTCTCCACTCATTGTCATGGCCAGAACGGATATAATGTCTGCGGCAAAACGCTGTAAGAAGAAAAATAAATGTTAAAAGACTGTATTGAACAACATATCTGGCTAAAACTTCTTAAAACAAAAAGATGGCAACATCACTTTGTGTTACTTTACAGCCTGCCTGAATAAATAACAATATTTCAATTCAGATTCTTCAGGGATGGCTACAGATAGTCTTAGATTTACAAACATTCTTTTGTACATTCTGCTAAACAAATAACTCCCTCAACACTGTCAAACTATTCACTAAGTCTGCATTACTATTACTATTAGTCTTCTCATTGTGCCTATCACCCATCTCCTCCCACTTATAACTGTAACTGTGTTGCTTGTACCCTTACGATTTATATTGATAGTTTCCTAGTATGACTTGATTGCTTATTTGTACCCTATGACTATTACTAATTGTATCTTTTTATTCTTGACGAATGTACACTCCTTATGTACACTGAGAGCATATGCACCAAAGATGAATTCCTTATGTGTCCAATCACACTTGGCCAATAAAGAATTCTATTTAGTGACGGTTTGAAGTTACAACAGCACTGAAAAACTGACTTATGACCGGTGTTCAACACTGATGACTGTTGCAGCATCTCCATGGTCACGTCATCAAAATCCAGGGGTTTGGCAACTGGCATGCATTTATGGCCCAGGATCATGTGATCACTATTGGTAATCTTCCCAGCTGGCTTCCAACAAGTAAAATCAATGATGGAAGCCAGATTCGCTTAATGACATGATTGACAACTGCCGTGATTCGCTTAACAACTGTGGGGCACAAAAGGTTGTAAAATGGGACAAAGCTCACTGAGCAATGGAACTTTTGGGCTCAATTATGTTCATAAGTCAAGGACTACCTGTACACAACATTAAGAACGTTCTCTCCTAACATAAAGATGCTATTGGCTTTTTCATGCTAAAAAAACCCTCCATGTCTTCCTGGGCCCCCCTTCTCAAAGGAACGAGCAACACATTCCCTCTCCTTATTACCGTATTTTTTTGGACTATAAGATGCACTGGAGTATAAGATGCACCAAGATTTTGAAGAAGAAAACAAGGGGGAAAAGGTTTTTGCCCTCCCCGGCCCCCAGGAGCACTCTGCAGGCCTCCCAAACCCTCTGTGCGTCCTGTTTTTGGGAAAAATGGGACGCGCAGAAGGCTTGGGAGGCCTGCAGAGTGCTCCTGGGGGCTGGGGAGGGCAAAAACGCGACACGTCGGGGGTTTGGGAGGCCAAAAATGGTTCTATTTGGTGTATAAGACCCACCAACATTTCCACCCTCTTTTGGGGGGTGGGGGGGAGGAAGTGTGTCTTATACTCCGAAAAGTACGGTAATGTCCTCTTATAACCCAACTATAACAGGAAGTTTTTAATTAACATTGGAGGAGCCTTCTTGGGTTCCATCTCATCTGCCACCCATTTTTATTTTCTTCCTAGCAAGGGCAGGGCTTGCTTTTTTCAGCTCAACTTGAGTGTTGATCCATTGATTGTGAAAGCAATGGACCCACCGGCTTGTCAACCAAGCTCGACGGGGGCTTGGGAGAGAGTGACAGTTGGGACTAGTCACCCAACTGACTTTAATTGCCTAAGGTGGGACTCGAACTCAGAGTCTCCCAGGTACTAGCCTGTAGCCAAACTGGCTCTCATTTGCCACCCAGTTAATGTTCTGCTAGTTTGTTTATTTGATTAGAAAATTTATATTGCTGCCTACTCTCACATGGCAACTGAACGCAGCTTGCAGGGATATAAAAGCACAATATAAAAGAAAAAAATAAAAATAACGGAATAGCAACTCCCACCTTCTCACCCCGGCAACGACACACACATTCATACTAGCCATATAATGAGCTCCATCCCACTCTAGGTTCCCCAGGCCTGCTGGCAGAACCACATCTTCAAGGCCTTCTGAAAGAGTGTCAAAGTGGGGACCAGTCTAATCTCTGGAGGGATGATATTCCAGAGTAAGGGAGCCACCATGGAGAAGGCCCTTCTTCTGCGTCCCATCAGATGTACCTCCTTAGGGACGGGACCTGCAACATTCCTCGCCTCTCCACTCTAGTGGGTCGGGTACATGTGACCGGCAAGAGATGTTCCTGTTGTGGCCCGCTGGTGGCCAGCGGAGCTGGCAGCAAAGTTGGACAGTGAGGAGGTTGGGGAGGAACATGGGCCAGTCCTGGAGTCTGGGGAAGGCTCGGAAGAGGGCTCTGCGTCGGAGGCAGAGAGGGGGCCAGGACCATCTGGTAGTTATGTGCTGCCTCCGGAATCTGACACAGCGAGGCAGAAGAACAGTGTGAGCCTGTTCCCAGTGTGTGCATGCGCAGAGCTGCCAGAAGGCAAGAACGATCAAGGGAAAAAGGGTGACTAGGGAGTAAGGCTTGGAGATGATTGGCCCCTCCCATAAGACATAAAAGAGGAGCAAACGGACATAAGCCTTTGCAGGAAGCAATTAGTTCATATAGTTGTGTGGCCTTGCAAAACTAACTGGCAATTAGATCTCTGGCAGCATTTCAATGGATAACATTATCCTGAACGACTATGTCAACTCGAGCAGACATCTGTCGGAATCTCCACAGACTGTTTGTGAATCATTACAGGCTGTGAATGACCATAATTCACAGCCGTCTCAATAAAAGAGGTTTTTTTGGGACTAAGATTGTGATATATGCTTTCTCAGGAAGCCCAGGTCAGAATAGTCCCTCAGATAACCTGGTCCAAAGCAATGAAGGGCTTTAAAGGTGACAACCAGCACCTTGAATTGCACCTGGAAGCAAATCGGCAACCCATGCAGTTCCCGCAGGAGAGGTGATACGTGCGTACACCGAGGTCTGCACAAAACCATTTTGCAGTTCATGGGAAGGTCTACTAGATTGATCCTTGAGGCAAAGAAAAAGGAGCAAAGCAAGTAAATCGGTAGTTAGATTTTTGACAACCAGGGACCCATTTGCTAGCTATTAGAAAGGACAAAAAGAAAAATGGTAAAGTAAGCACCAACACAGCCTCAAATCAATCCGAGCTACGCACCTTGTTTTCCCCCACGGCCATGTTTTCGTAGATCTCTTTCAATTTGCCGTAATGCGGGCGCAGGAACTTCAAGGGCTTGGGGACGGAAGTCATGGAGGTTGTGGAAGAGCGTATCTGCCTGCGAAGTTCCTCCAGGGCAGGGCGATAAAGAGCCGTGTCTTGCTCCTGCAATCCGATCGGTTGTTATTAGGAAGGAAACAAAAATTTACCTGCCAAGCCCTCCCTGCAAAATGGCTGCCTCGGTTAAATATGGCCAGGATGAATCAGCTCAAAACTTTGCTATGGGACCTGCACTAAGAGCATATTTACTAGAAACAGGGATAACTGTTTTGTTAAGAAGAGTCCTGACGGATTAGGCAACTGTCTATCCACCATTTTTGGTCACACAATAACAAAAAAACCTTCCTTTTTATGACCTTATGGTCCCTATTCAGTAGAGTCAAGGGCAATTGGATGGAGCTGAGCGTTTACTGACCAGATGCCCTTCCTGATGCCCGTGCGGTGTTCGCAGCAGATATTTTTTCTTTTGAGCCCTAGGAAAGAAACATCCGCCGCTAATTAGGATTGAACACTCAACCTCCAAAGTGGGGAGGGTCTTGACCACTAGACCACTATGCTGTTCTTGGTCACACAATAATCAGACAAAAATCACCAAGAATCTTTCAAACGTTAGAACAATGCTGAGAGCTTTCTTCCACATTACTCTCTTAACTGTTGAATAGGAAGGTGTCTAAGCTGCTTCTCAGAAGTCCCTTTAATGGAACCCTCCCTTTTACAAATAAAGCATATATGATAATTGTCCCATTTTATTTTCTGCCGCTTTGGAGATAATCTAAGAATGCAGTTATTAAGATTTGAAACAAAAAAAAAAGATGCAAAGGAAGTTTTAGATTTATGACCACTATGAACCAATCGAAACATCTGTTTTACAAAGTAATAAAAGTGGGCCCGGTCAACGTAGGTGCTTCAATTTACAATAGTCATGACTTACAATGAAAATTCTGGGATCTGTGACAGTCACAAGTCAAGGACTATCTGTACTATCTGTTGACAGTTTTACTTAAAATACCATTTTTATAAATAGCAGGTTAGTGTTTTGGATGGATCAACACTGTCAACTAGTGGGAATTAATTTCATTAGGAGAATAGGGTAGAACCCATAACGTGCAAGCTATTCTTATCAGAAAGAATATACAGGTAGTCCTCAATTTACAAAGTTTGTTTAGTGACTGAAGTTGCAATAGCGTTGAAAAGTGACTTTATGACCATGTTTCACGCTTAGAACCAATGCAGCAACCACATAGTCACATGATCAAACTTCAGACGCTTGACTACTGATTCATATTTATGACAGTTGCAGTATCCTGGGGTCATGTGACCACCTTTTGAGACCTTCTCACAAGCAAACCCGATGAAGAAGCCAGATTCACTTAATAACCCTGCTACTAATTTTACAACTGCAGTGATTCATTTAACAACTGTAGGAAGAAAGATCATAAAATGAGGCAGAACTCACTTAATAAACATCTTACTTAGCAACAGAAATGTTGCACTCAACAGAAATTGTGGTCGTAAGGACTACTTGTATTATACATAGGATTGTCACTACAGTATAGTGTGTGGTTTATTGATGTATGAAGCTCCATAGTCCCTGGGCTTGGAAAATAAGTATATTCTGATATCCCACAAGTTCACAGTCAAAAAGAGAACTTACTCCCAAGCGTTCCACAAGCATTTCCAGCTCATCTTGTAGTTGTTTGTCTTCCTCAGACTGTAAAGAATGAAGGAAAAAAAATGTGAAAATCCAGGCCTCTCTGAAAACCTAAATCTTTCAACTATTCCAAACTGTAACTGAACTGATGGATGAATAAGGAATACAAAGCAATTCAACAGCAAGGTGATGATGGCACTGTAATTTACATTTGATTATAAATATATGCAAATGAAAATAGAAACATGAATTTCAAGCGGTGAGAGAAATCTCCATTAAGCCAATTGAGAAAAATAACAATAAGCTACAGGCTTAACATCACAAATGCCAGCATTTCCTTTGAAATTCAGGCAGATCTAGCAAGTAAGCCAAACCAGGAAAGCCCACAGAAGCATCCCAATTGCTCCTTATTGTTGTTCTAGGTATTTAATCTCCCACAAGCCACCATCACATTGGAATGCATCCAGTTTTGGTCACCACAATATAAAAAGCAGTTGAGACTGTACAAAGATTGCAGAGAAGAACAACAAAGATGATTTGGGGGACTGGAGGATAAAACATATGAAGAACGGTTGCAGGAATTGGGTATGTCTAGTTTAATTAAAAGAAGGACTGGGGAGACATGATAGCAGTGTTCCAATATTTGAGGGGCTGCCACAAAAAAGAGGGAGTCAACCTATTCTTCAAAGCACCTGAGGGCAGGACAAGAAGCAATGGGTGGAAACTAATAAAGGAGAGAAGCAATTTAGAACTAAGGAGAAATTTCCTGACAGTTAGAACAATTAACCAGTGGAACAACTTGCCTCCAGAAGTTGCAAATGCTCCAACACTGGAAGTTTTTAAGAAGATGTTGGATAACCATTTGTCTGAAGTGGTGTAGGATTGCCTGCCTAAGCAGAGGGTTGGACTAGAAGACCTCCAAGGTCCCTTCCAACTCTGTTATTCTATTCTATTCTAATCAAGGAGAGAAGCAACTTAGAACTAAGGAGAAATTTCCTGACAGTGAGAACAATTAACCAGTGGAACAACTTGTCACTAGAGGTTGTGGGTGCTTCAACACTGGAGGTTTTTAAGAAGAGACTGGAAAACCATTTGTCTGGAATGGTATAGGATTTTCTGTCTGAGCAGGGGATTGGACTAGAAGACCTACAAGGTCCCTTCCAATGCTGTTATTCTGTTAATCTCAGTAACAGTTTTTTAATGACAAGGCCTCTGTTTAACTCTCCAGGGTGGCAATTCTCGGGAAACCACTGAAGATTTGGAAATGTGCTGGTGACCAAAGAGGGCCTTAGAACTTATAGAATAACTTTGTCACTCTAAATGTACAATAATCAGCATACATTAAAAGGGAAATTTCATTGCATACATCTCTCAAAGGGTCACCACCTCCAATACATCTAAACAAACAAACAAAGAAATTTAGTAATCCTATGGCCATGATGGCAAACCTATGGCACGCGTGCCAGAAGTGGCACGCAGAGCCAGCTCTCCGGGCAGGCCAGCCGTCACCCGTTATTCTTCCGGGTTCTGGTGTGCACATACGCGCTGGTCAGTTGGTCTTCTTGCGCGTGGGAGCATCGGAAACCAGAAAAGCGGCTTTCCTGGCATCTAAGCGCACGCTGGGAAACAGCTTCTGGTTTTCGGCGTGGGCATGCACGCTGGCCAGCTGCTCTTCACACGCATGCGTGGCAGAAACCGGAAGACCAGGTGACCGGTGTGCGTGTGCATGCTGGAAACCAGAAGCTCAGCTTCCCCACGCACACACGCGCCAGGGAACTGCTCTTCCGGTGTTCGGTGCTCCCACGCGCATGCGCGCACACTCCCATTTCAGCACTCAGTGCCAAAAAGTTTCACCAACACTGTCCTATGGCTTTCAAGCTCATTGCCAACACTGGAGGGGTCTCCTTTAAAAGGGACAGGGCAGCTCTTTTGTCATCACCCCCATCCAAATGCTCATTTTGCTGCTCTCCAAGGTTGCCTATTCTGAACATGGGCTGCAGCTTGGTCCACCTGCCCAAACCCTGGATTTTTACCAGCCAGAGGAGGAGGAAGGCTCACCTATCCAGCACAGAGGCAGGCCAGAGCAGGTGTTGCTAAAGATGCAGCCCTGGAAGAACTAACCCTTTCTGGGGGAGGAAAAGGAAAACAGACAGGAAGTCTGCATTACTATTAATCTTCTCATTGTTCCTATCACCCATCTCCTCCCACTTATGACTGTACGACTGTAATCTTGTTGCTGGTATCCTTAAGATTTATATTGACTGTTTCCTAATATGATTTGATTGCTTATCTGTTCCCTATGACTACCATTAAGTGTTGTACCTTATGATTCTTGACAAATGTACCTTTTCTTTTATGTACCTATGCACCAAGACAAATTCCTAGTGTGTCCAATCACACTTGGCCAATAAAGAATTCTATTCTATTCTATAAAATGAGATTGTTTATTTATACCGGTAGTCCTCAATTTACAACAGTTTTGTTTAGTGACTGTTCAAAGTTCTGTCACCGAGTTCTGTCATAAGCCACTGAGAAGTGACTTATGATTTATTTTTCACACTTACAACCGTTGCGTTATCCCCCACCCCCCGCCCATGGTCACCTGGAACAAAATTCAGACCCTTACCAACTGACTCGTATTTATGACAGTTGCCGTGTTGTGGGATCATGTAAGATCCCCCTTTTGCGACCCTCCGACAAGCAGTGTCAATGGAAAAGCCGGATTCGCTTTACAACCCGTGCGACTAACTTAACCAACATGGTGATTCACTTAACGACTGTGGCAAGCAAGGTCGTAACACGGGGCAAAACCCACAACCAACGTTTCACTTGGCAATATAAATCGGGGGGGGGAGGGGGAAATGGTTTTTATGGTCGTAAGTCGAGGACAGCCTGCATTCCGCCTTTTTATTATCTTTATAGCTACCTCAAGGCGGCCAAACAGGCCCAAAGGCTCCTATTTTCACCCTAACAACGACCCCGTGAGGTGGGTCGGGCCGAGTGCGAGGGACCCGGCCCAAAGCCGGCCGCCACTCTGCACATGCTCAGAGGCAGGAGAGTTTCTCTACCAGCCCTGGCCGGCGAGGAAAGACTCCAAACCCAGGCTGCGGATGATGGGCCGGAGAGAAGCGCCGGGTCTAAGGCGCGTTTCCCGGCTCCGGGCCTGGCCGTGACTCAGCGCGGTTTTTTCGGCTCCCTCGCCGGCCTCTCACCAGCTCCTGCTCCTTGTCCGCCGCGGGGGCGTTGGGATCCTTTTTGTCTTTGCTCCAGGGCCCCGCCAGTTTGTCGTCTCCGGAGCCGGGCGTCGAGCCCCCGGCCTTAGACCGCCTTTGACAACTGCCGCCGCCGCCGCCTCCGTCCTCCATCACAAGCCGCTTCCTCTCAGAGGCCGACGGAGGCACTTGCGCATGCGCCGGGAGCCGTCAACGGGGTGGAGCCTTAGCCAGCCAATCGGGAGAGGGAAAGGGGGCGCGAGCGCGTCGAGGGACGTGGGAGGAGCGGGGGAGGAGGGGAGGAGCCAAGCGAGGAGAGGGGGCGAGGCAGAGGCCACGTGCAGATCGCTCCGCCGGAGAGTCAACCTTGGCCGCTTTAAGCCTGGCGGACTTCAACTCCCAGAATTCCTCAGCCAGCAAAGCTTAAAAGTCTTAAAGCAAAGCTGGCTGAGGAATTCTGGGAGCTGAAGTCCACAAGTCTTAAAGGTTGGAGACCCCTGGTCTAGTTTCTTGGCTCTGTTTCCAGTTACAAGATTCAGATTAACAAGAGTTGGAAGGGTCCTTGTAAGGTCATCTAGTCCAACCCCCCCTCCCCGCCCAAGGAGGAGGCCCTACACCATTTCTGACAGATGGCTGTCCAGTCTCTTCTTGAAAGCTTCCAGCGATGACGCTCCCACAACTTCTGAAGGCAGATATTCTACAGCAGGGGTCTCCAACCTGGGCCTCTTTAAGACTTGTGGACTTCAGCTCCCAGAATTCCTCAGCCAGCAAAGCTTAAAAGTCTTAAAAGCAAAGCTGACTGAGGAATTCTGGGAGCTGAAGTCCACAAGTCTTAAAGAGGCCAAGGTTGGAGACCCCTGGTCTAGAGGCAGAGATTCTAGAAAAGTTGGCGATTCTTTCTTAACTTCAGCCAAAATACAATACAGGTAGTCAGTAACAGTAACAGAGTTGGAAGGGTGTAGGAAGTTAGCACCCACCCCTTTCCTGGAAGAGTGAAATATTTTAGGAAATATGAAAAAGGCAGAATATTATATTTCCCTGGATGAGAAATATGAGAAGCATATTTTACAGACAAAGCAGCTCCCACCTTCCTGCCCCCCACCCTTTGTCAATGGGCCATTAAGGCCTGGGCCAGTCTATTCTACATAACAAAGATCTACCTCCTTCAGGCAGAGCCATAGTAGGAATTGCCAAAAATAGGATTAGCCCTCTACATAATAGCAGCAGAAACTCACCACATGTGACCTGGGAAGCACATGTGACCATCAGCCAGCAAGGCCCCCACCCCCTGGGAGTCTGACAACCAATCAGGATACTCTTTTGGGGCCCCAAGAAATGCAGAGCCAGGGAGAGCATAAAAACCTGAGGATTTACTGTATCTGCCCCTTTTCTGTTCAGGAACTCAAGCCATGTGATCCTGTCCACCATTAAACCATCTTTCCAAGCAGTCTCCATGTTTCCAGTGTCTGTTTCCCCACTTGGAGCAGAACCCAGAAGGATGTTTCTTCCAACAATTGGCGACCCAGATGGGACTCCAAGCTAACCTAACCAATGGACCAGGCCCAGGTAAGCCTCCCTTGCTAGCAGCAGACCCATTGAGTCTGTGGGTATGTTTTCATGGACCTTGGCCATTTGGAACTAGGTTTTAAAGGGTTTGAGCTCAAAGGCTGCTTGGAAAGAAGGTGAGTACCTCTAAATTTTAATTTTGAAGTATGGAAAAGCATGGGAAATTTGTGTATGCCTGCATGTGTGTGAGTGAAGGCCCTTCTCCCAAGTACAGCTGGATCTTGCTTTCTCTGTGCATTTCCTAGCCGCAGAAAGACTAACAGTCTGGAGAGCATGGGGGTTTTGCCAGAGCACAGGACCTTCTGTTAGGGAAGGAGGAAGTGTGTGTGTGTGTGGGATTCCACCTGGAAAACAGTCTGATTTCACCTCTTTGAGTGACCTCTAGCCGCCCCTCTGCCTACTGCTAGCTCCACCGAGCCATGACCAGTAGGATAGAGAAAGCAAGGGGGGGTTGCCAAATGTGGAACTTTGTGTTTAAAAGGAATGGAAGCCGAGCGAAAGCCAAGCGTGTGAAGGGGGGGTAATAAAACTGTAAAAGGGAATCCCGGTGTGTCCAGCCCAGACACGGAGATAGTGTGAGGAGGGGCCAGTACTCACTGCTGGGGTCAGCAGGTCCTCCCGGATCCCCTTTTGGATCCGAAAACTGTGGCGAGTTCCCTACGGAAGGGGCCCGTACTTCGTAAGGGAATCGAAGTCCTTCCCAGAGCTTTTTCTCTGCAAACTTGAGGCGGGCCACCCGGCTAAGCTGAAGTGATCCTTCAGGCGAAAAGACAGGGTCATGGGTAGCGGTAGTTCGCGGGTGGCAGGAACCCCGATTGGAAAAAGTGCTCGAGGCCTGGGACGCCAGGCGGATGCCATTTTAAATGGCATGGATCGGAAACGAGCAGGAAAATTGTGTCAAAAGTGGGCTTTGCTAAGAGATAACACCGGGAGACAAATTTGGCTAAATAAAGGTACTTAAAAGAAAAGGGAAATATATAAATAGGAATGTTGGGGGTTTTGTTTGTTTTGTTTGTTTGTTTTGTTTGTTTGTTTGTCTCTGTCTTCTATGCAACCACGTGGTATGTTTAAGATTTGTGCCTTCCCTAATTTAACTGAGATTTATGGCGGGAATGATCAGTGTGTGTGAAATCTCAGAGTTCTGTTTTCTTCTCTTTGTCTTCCTTGTTTTATGTGTGTGTGTCTAAGTCTTTGTGCACCCTCGAGGTAATTGTAACTGTAAAATGTATCTGATCTCTAGAGACAAGAATTTTAAATTGTTAGAAAAGAAAAAAAAAGTTGAAGCAATGAATATGGGGGAGAGAGAGAAAAAAAGAAAGAAAGAGCCTTTGCCCTGTGTTTGTCTGGCCAACAAACACAGATTAAAGAGAGCATTTCATTTCATTTCTGTTTTTTTTTCTCCTCTCTCTGTATCTTAAAGTAACAACTCAAGTTTATGAGGAAACATTTTAAGTTTGTTTACAAGGAAAAAATCAGTCTTGCATTTACTGTATGTGTTTAAATGGGTTTACCTGTTCATCTCTTTCCTGAAGCATGTGAATCCAGTTTTTTTCTTATCTGTTGTGTCTCCATTTTGTTGAAACTGTATCATCTGTTTAGTAAGTGCAATACTGTTGTGTTCTTTCTTTTCAAACTCTGCAAGCTATCTACCCCCCCCATCTTTAATCCTGTTACAATGCCTTTCCTGTGAAGATTACCCACAAAAGGTGGGAGGGGACCCTGTTCTAATGTCTTTCAGCCCTGCACAAAGGATTCTGTAACCTGTGGAAGCAGAGCACATGGATCCAGATGCTGCCTCCAGAGGAGACCTTCCATCTGATTGAACCAGGAATTGGGTTTGAATCCAGCCTCCACTGAAAGTCAGCACAGCAACCAGAGTGGAGCAGACCTTTCCAAGCCTGACTGACCAGCCTTACCACCAAGCATGCTACCCAGCAGACATGAAAGAAAAGACCCTGAGATGTACAAGTAAAGACCAAAAGACTCTTTTCAATTCCCAGAAGACAGCTGGAAAGACTATGGGGGGAAGGTGGAAATTCATTGTAAGGTTTTCTTTCTTGTCTCATTTATATTGTAATCAGTTTATTGTAAGAATTGTATTTGAGAGTGATTGCCACAGCAAGTTATGTACACTCTAGATTTCTGTCTGGTGGAGAGGAGAAATATGTCCAAAATGTTTGTATTGCCTGTATTGTAAAAGTAGCTGCATACACATGCACACACAGAGAGACACACACTATTCAGAATTAGATTGAAACTATTTCCCTCACTTACCTCCACACAAAGCTTCTCCTAGGTTGATTTTTGCTCTGTAGCACTAAAAGCCCAAGTAGTCTTACCTCCCTGCTAATTCCACGGGGAAGGAGGCAATCCCCCCTCAGGCAATTCCCTCACTTGAAGAGATAGCAGAAAAGTGATCTCCAAAACCCAAGCCCTGACTGACTCACAAACGATGCTGCCCAGTTGCCCAGTAAAGGAAGATATATTGCACTGGTGGTCTCATGAGTAGAAATCCCAGGGCTCATGTGTAACACCAAAAAAAAAAAAAAAAGAATGGATATTGTACACTGGCTAACCTCAATTTGGACTCACAAATCCTGGATGCAATAAAGAGCTAGGGCAGGTTCAGTAATCAACCCATGAAATGGGCAGCCTGTAATTTAAAGGAAAATCATGGCTGTGAAAAATTTTGGGACACTGTTTGCTTGAAACCTGACTGGAAGCTCACAGAAAGTAATATCTGAAGTCTGAAATTAATTGGCATGGAAAATTGGATACTGTAAAATTCTTACCAGAAATTTTTTCCTGGCTGCTAGACCTTCATGGTTGAAAGCTTTTGGAAGCCACTGAAGGAATCCTTTTCTGTTGCCTCTATCAATGCCTCCCCTTTGCATTAGAAAAATTAAAAGCACCCATTAAGGCTCCCTGATCTGATCAATTTTAATCTTTTGCCAAGAACTTGTTTCAAAACTCACGTTTTGAAAAAAAAAAGAGTAGGGATTGTAGGAAGTTAGCACCCACCCCTTTCCTGGAAGAGTGAAATATTTTAGGAAATATGAAAAAGGCAGAATATTATATTTCCCTGGATGAGAAATATGAGAAGCATATTTTACAGACAAAGCAGCTCCCACCTTCCTGCCCCCCACCCTTTGTCAATGGGCCATTAAGGCCTGGGCCAGTCTATTCTACATAACAAAGATCCACCTCCTTCAGGCAGAGCCATAGTAGGAATTGCAAAAGATAGGATTAGCCCTCTACACAATAGCAGCAGAAACTCACCACATGTGACCTGGGAAGCACATGTGACCATCAGCCAGCAAGGCCCCCACCCCCTGGGAGTCTGACAACCAATCAGGATACTCTTTTGGGGCCCCAAGAAATGCAGAGCCAGGGAGAGCATAAAAACCTGAGGATTTACTGTATCTGCCCCTTTTCTGTTCAGGAACTCAAGCCATGTGATCCTGTCCACCATTAAACCATCTTTCCAAGCAGTCTCCATGTTTCCAGTGTCTTTTTCACAACTTGGAGCAGAACCCAGAAGGATGTTTCTTCCAACAAGGGACCTTGGAGGTCATCTAGTCCAACCCCCTGCTCACGCAGGAGACCTGTACTAGGGATTCGAACCGCTGAACTGCCGACCTTTCTGATTGACAAACTCGGTGTCTTAGCCACTGAGCTACCCACCTAGTCAGGCTAGTCCTCGATTTACGACCACAATTGAGCCCAACTGTTGAGGGTAAAACTGCCCTCTGCAAAGTGGTGCAACGGACCAGACAGCGAATAGATACTGTTGGAAGAAATATCCTTCTAGGTTCTGATCCAAGTGGGGAAAAAGACACTGGAAACATGGAGACTGCTTGGAAAGATGGTTTAATGGTGGACAGGATCACATGGCTTCAGCTCCTGAACAGAAAAGGGGTGAAATACAGCGAGTCCACGGGTTTTTATGCTCTCCCTGGCTCTGAACTTCCTGGGGCCCAGAAAGAGTATCCTGATTGGTTGTCAGACTCCCAGGGGGTGGGGGGTCTTAGCTAGCCTTGCTGGCTGATGGTCACATGTGCTTCCCAGGTGCCATGTGGTGAGTTTCTGCTGCTATTGTGTAGAGGGCTAATCCTATCTTTGTTGGATTCCTACAATTCCTACTATGGCTCTGCCTGAAGGAGGTAGATCTTTGTTATGTAGAATAGACTGGCCCAAGCCTTAATGGCCCATTGACAAAAGGTGGGGGCAGGAAGATGGGAGCTGCTTCAAAACATGCTTCTCATATTTCTCATCCAGGGAAATATAATACTCTGCCTTTTTCATATTTCCTAAAATATTTCACTCTTCCAGGAAAGGGGTGGGTGCTAACTTCCTACAATACGGTGCTTAGCAAAACACACAGATACTCACAGACTCTGAAAGTTGTAAGAAAATAAACAGTCTTTACTTGTAGTAAAAAACAAACTTGGCTTCTCAAAACAAAGACAACACTTCTTCAAACAATCTTGGTCTAACACAAAAACATAGTTTGCTTACAATTCCAGTTTTCTTCAGTAACACAGACACAGTTCCTTTCAGCAGTTCAACCTTCTAATAGCAGGAGCAGAAGTGAATGAACTTCCTGCCTTCTTTTTATGTCTGCTTAGCACAGCCAATTAGTCATTTTTGTAGCAGTTAAAGTTACAGAACATAGTTTTCTATATATTATCTACCCAACCGTAGGATAAGCATCCAACACCAACGTTTCTGCTGCTAAGCAAAACATTAGTTAAGTGAGTTTTGCCCCATTTTACGACTTCCCTTGCCGCAGTTGTTAAGTGAATCACTGCAGTTGTTAAATGAGCAAAATGGTTGTTAAGGGAATCTGGCTTCCCCGTTGATTTTGCTTGTTAGAAGGTTGCAAAAGGGGATCACATGACTCCTGCACATTGCAACCGTCATAAATATGAGTCAGCATCTGAATTTTGATCACATGACCATGGGGATGGTGCAATGGTTGTATGGGTGAAAAACGGTCATAAGTCACTTTTTTCAATTGATGTAACGGTCACTAAATGAACTGTTGTCATTCAAGGGCTAACTATTGTATTGCTTTATAATATACATAAATTCTTAATATTCTATTAGTTAGGTACCTTACAGTATATGGAAAAGAGTAAAGAAAAATCAATCTTAATTATAGCTAAGGGTATTAATGTTACAAGTATTAGGATTACTATAATTGGCTTTTCATTCAGAATTAACTACAGGGAGTCCTCGACTTACGATCACAATTGAGTCCAAAATTTATCATGCTAAACGACACATTTGTTAAGTGAGTTTTGCCCCCTTTTACGACCTTTTCCTGACACAGTTGTTAAGTGAATCCCTGCAATTCTTCAGTTCGTAACACGGTTGTTAAGTGAATCTGGCTTCCCCGTTAACTTCGCCTACCAGAAGGTCCCAAAAGTTTATGACATGAGTCCGGGAAACTGCAACTGTCATAAATACAAGCCAGTGGCCAAGCATCTGAACTTTTTCACATGACCATGGGGATGCTGCAACGGTCATAAATGTGAAAAACGGTCATAGGTCGCTTTTTTCACTGCTGTTGTAACTTTGAATGGCCACTAAACAAACTGTTGTAAATCAAGGAGTCCCTGTGTAACATTGGAAAGGAAGAGCGTACATCAAGGTTATTTTGCCCTGCGCCTGGATGCGTCTCTTGATGCGCCATTCTGGAAATTGTGTGTGCAGTGTAGGAAGTTAGCACCCACCCCTCTCCTAGAAGAATGAAATATTTTAGGAAATATTAAAAAAGGCAGAATATTATGTTTCCCTGGATGAGAAATGGAGAAACATGTGTTAAAGACAAAGCAGCTCCCTCCCAAAGCCTCCCCCATATTTGTCAATGAGCCATTAAGGCAGTGTTTCTCAACCTTGGAAGCTTGAAGATGGGTGGACTTCAACTCCCAGAATCCCGCAGCCAGCAGCACTGGCTGGGGGATTCTGGGAGTTGAAGTCCACCCATCTTCAAGCTTCCAAGGTTGAGAAACACTGCATTAAGTCCTCAGCCAAGTTCACTCATTTCCCCCCACCTTTGTCAATGGGCCATCATCTGCAACACAATAGGACCCATCCAGCAACAGAAACTCACCACATGGCAAGACTCAAGCAAGCTTGAGAGACAAACTACAAAGTTAGCTAAGACCCCTAGACCACCTGGGAGTTTGACAACCAATCAGGATACATTTCTTATACAGGAACAAGACATTCAGAGGTGGGGCTCAACAGAGGGCATAAAATCAAGGCACACCCTGTATCTCGGGCTTTTTGGTTTTCTACTCAGGAACTCAAACCATGTGATTCTGCTCAGGAACTCGAGCCATGTGATTCTGCTCAGGAACTCAAACCATGTGATTCTGCTCAGGAACTCAGGTGTTGGTTGCCACCTTTAAAGCGCTCCATGGCACAGGACCCGGGTACCTTCGAGACCGTCTTCTGCCACCAATAGCCTCCCACCGACCAGTCCGTTCCCACAGAGAGGGTCTCCTCAGGGTGCCATCAGCCAAGTTATGTCGGCTGGCGACACCCAGGGGGAGGGCCTTCTCTGTGGGAGCCCCAACCCTGTGGAATGAACTGCCCCCGGAAATACGTAAGATCTCCGACCTCCGGGTGTTCCGCTGCGCACTGAAGACTCTGTTGTTCCGCCAGGCAGGGCTGTCAATATAATAATTTTAAATTGGTTAGCGCATTGTAAGCCGCCCTGAGTCTCCGGAGAAGGGCGGCATATAAATCAAATTAAAAAAAAATAATAAAAAAAAATTGGGGTATTTTAATTTTTGGGGTTTTAAATCGGCCAAATCTATTTAATTATTTTAATTTTTAATTATTGTTGTGTCTTGTGTTTTTAAATTGGCTGTACACCGCCCTGAGTCCTTCGGGAGAAGGGCGGTATAGAAATAAAATTATTATTATTATTATTAACTCAAACCATGTGATCCCGTCCACCATTAAACCATCTTTCCAAGCAGTCTCCTTGTTTCCAGTGTCTTTTTCCCCACTTGGAGCTGAACCCCTTTCTTCCAACAGCAACATGGATGGCAGGATTTAAGAATTAATAAATTGAAATGAATGAATAATGAAAATAAACGCCATGGGGTGGGATGGGGGAAAACCTTTCACATGAGACAGCCTTGAGCCCAAGGTTTTGCCTCGTATAAGTAAACAGTCGAGGGCCGGCAGCAATCGGAAAATAAAATTCTTCAAATGGATTTATGGCCGAAATCGCTGCAGAATTCTATTTCTTCCTCATTGCTTCTTACGTTGATAGATAACAAGGTTAGGATGTACCAAGCGGCCCACGGAAGCACAGCAAATCAGGACATAAACCAATTTGTGAAAGGAAGACAGGAACCATCTCGCTTGGCAGGCAAACAGTTCAGTTTTCAGTCTGCCTCTGAGAAGGACACAAATTAGAAGGTCAGAATGACCATTATGCTGATCACAGGTTGGGAGAGATTTCCTGTAACAAAATCCCTAACCGGAATTCTTCTTTCCTCCCCTTAAAACAATTTTATATGCCTGAATATAAGTGCTCTCAATTTTGGATATATCAGGCGGGAGGCAACATACGTATATAGCTGATGGTTTCTTTGCAAGGCCTGAGATCATAAAATAGGGGTCATTCAATAACCCAAGTTGAGCACATTGTGTAAACGTGATTTCTTTCTCTTGGAACGGAACAGAAAAACAGAGTTGGAAGGGACCTTGGAGGTCTTCTAGTCCAACCCCCTGCTCAGGCAGGAAACTCTATATTGTTTCAAAACAAATGGTTATCCAACATCTTCTTAAAAACTTCCAGTGTTGGAGCATTCACAACTTCTGGAGACAAGCCATTCCACTGATTAATTGTTCTAACTGTCAGAAAGTTTCTCCTTAGTTCCAGGTTGCTTCTCTCCTTGATTAGTTTCCACCCATTGCTTCTTGTTCTACCCTCAGGTGCTTTGGAGAATACCTTGACTGCCTCTTCTTTGTGGCAGCCTCTCAGATATTGGAAGACTGCTATCATGTCTCCCCTAGTCCTTCTTTTCACTAAACTAGACATACCCAGTTCCTGCAACCATTCTTCATATGTTTTAGTCTCCAGTCCCCTAATCCTCTTTGTTGCTGTTCTCTACACTTTTTCTAGAATCTCAACCAGTGGTGGGTTGGTCCCGGTTTGCACCGGTTCGCAAGAACCGGTAGTAAAAATTTGTAGTAGTTCTGAGAACCGGTAATAACATTGGCTGGCCATGCCCCCAAACCGGTCCCCGGCCTGGTTGCCACTCACTTACCCGTCCACCTCATCAGAGGCTTTTTAAAAAAAACTTTTAAAAGCATTTTTTCTACAACCTCTTTGGCCGAAAAAATGCTTTTAAAAGTAAAAAAAAAAAAAAAAAAAAGCCTCTGATGATGGCGTGGCTTAGCTGGGATCGTCAGAGCCTTTTAAAAGCATTTTTACAACCTCTTCGGCCAAAGAGGTTGTAGAAAGAATGCTTTTAAAAGGCTCTGACGATCCCTGCTGAGTTGCCTGACCGTCAGAGCCTTTTAAAAGCATTTTTTTACAACCTTTTCGGCTGAAGAGGTTGTAGAAAAAATGCTTTTAAAAGTTAAAAAAAAAAAAAGTTGGCCATGCCCACCCAGTCACATTACTCCCACCCACCCACCAAACCACACCCACAGAACCGGAAGTAACAAATTTTACATTTCACCACTGAGGACTACATATATATTTAACTCTATAAAAATATAATTCACCAACCAATCAGAACAGAGCTGGAAGTCACCTTGAGATCTTCTAGTCCAACCCCCTGCTCAAGCAGGAAACCCTATGCCTATACCATTTCAGATAGGTAACTGTCCTGTCTCTTCTTAAAAACCTCCAGTGATGAAGCACCCACAATTCTGAAGGCAACTTCTGTTTCACTGGTTAATTGTCCTCCCTAGGGTTGCCAGGTCTGCTTCCAAAAAATAGCGGACAAACGGGGGAGGGGGGGTTAAGTAGTAAAAAAATTAAAAAAAAAATTACAATTAAATTATATATTTTCTTACAAACATTTTAACACGCCATTTTAGGTCAGTCGACACAAGCTACAATACATTTTAAAAATGTGAACTGTACATAATTTTATAATATATTTTTATTTTAATCTCATCATTAATATTTTCGGAGAATCGAGTTCAATGGATATTCGATCTTTGTCTCATTCTAACTTACGAAAAAAAGGACAAAATGCGATTCTCCTCTTTATTCTCTTAGACTGTACAGCTTTAGATTACGTACCATTTCATCATAAAGCTTTTGAATAAAAAAAATGTCCACTATTTTGTGAAAAATAATAGTGAACATAATGTGAAAAAAGCGGTCTGTCCGCTCAAATAGTGGACACCTGGCAGACTCCTCCCTGCTAGGAAGTTTCTCCTTAATCCCAGGTTGCTTTTGTCCTTGATTAGTTTCCATCCGTTGCTTCTTGTCTTGCCTTCTGATGCTTTGGAAAATAAACTGCCCCCCCTTCTCTTTGTGGCAGCCTCTCAAATACTGGAAGACTGCTATCATGCCCCCTGCCCAGTCCTTATTTTCTCTAGACTAGCCAATACTGTAGCCATATTCAATTCCTGCAACCGTTCTTCATATGTTTTTGTCTCCAGTCTCTTAATCATCTTAGTTGCTTTTCTTTGCACTTTTTCCAAAGTCTCAACCTCTTTTTTTGTAATGTGGGGACCAAAACTGGATGCGATATTCCAGGTGTGATCTTGGCTTTACAAAGCGGTACTAATACTTCACGTGAATTTGATTCCGTGCCTCTGTTTATATAACCAAGGATTGTATTAGCTTTTTTGGGGATCATACCCAATATCATTAATACAATACAATGATCATAAACTTTTATTCCTTTCAGCGGAGATGTAATTGTTAAATCTTTGTTTGTTCGTTTGGCATTGCGGCTGCTGGACTACACTCAAAGTGAGGAGCGCTGTAATAAAAACATTCGTTTGGCACCTCTCTGTGTCTCTTGTGTTTATTTGAAAACAGTCTTTGACATGAACCAGACCTCTTCCCTTCCTCAGCTGACAGCTGTCTCCTCACTATGCTTAGGATCTGTCCCAAGGATTCAGGCATCCTAACCTCTAACATCACGCCCATCGCTCCCTGACAAATTGCTATTCTCTGATACATGGTGCACAGATCTCGATGGCCATAAATCCAGAGAGCACAGGAAATTATTTTTTAGCAACCCAGGCGTAGAGATGTTTCTTTGAGCATCCTTCCTTTGTGTTCATAATTTTGAAGGCACCTGCCTGCCCCCCACTCTCTCTCCCTCCCTCCCTCCCTCTCTCTTTCTCTCTCTCTCTCCTTCCCTTTGCAATCTGGCTGTGCCACATACAAATTCTTGAATGTGCTTACAGTGTGTCTGGAAGTTGTTCAACACTTGGAATGATGAATTGGCCAAGCAGCTGGGTTTGTTCATCTAACCAAGATGAAAGACTAACCGATCTTGGTATGTTTATTTATTATTTACGTACTCCAGCACTGATGTATTTATTGTGGATGCAGTCTGCCCCCCCCCTCCCCGTCGATTTGCATATAGCCATCTATCTTACGATAGATGACAACTCCGGGTGGCGAACACAAGATTAAAAACCAACAAAAAAAAAACAAAGGAAAGGAACAACAAACAAAATGCAATAATAAGAGAACGATGCCCAACAGGCGATCTCGCTGAATTCATACAAAAGTATGAACTATACTAAAAAAATCAAATTGATGTTACCCGGTGTATTTAACTATAATGAGCCAAGACAGGGCAAGTAATGTGATTGTCTCGTTCTGTGCTGCTATTGGATCAATTCAGCTTTTGATGTTTTGATAACACGGTTAGTTTTTGTGCACTGGGAGGCTTGACTTACGCGCAAGCTATTTTTCAATATTTTGTCTTGTCTTTCGTTACTTAAGCAATGGGCATCGCCAAGGAGTTGCCAACTTGAAAGGAAGAACAAGGGTGGGGATTTTGCCTCCCCACCACCACAAAGCTCCAGATATACAGGTAGTCCTCGACTTATAACGGGTTACTTGGAGACTATTTGAAGTCCTCCCCATCCCGAGAAAGGGACAACTGGCCACAGCCAAACTCGCTGCAGCCAACTCACTGCGAGACAACTCACAGGAGAATTTAACAATTCTATTTAACAATTTAAAATAAATAAAAATTATTTTAGTTTTTGCCATTCGCATTTCATCCTGTCCCTCCTTTGCATCCTTTCTGCAATGATTTAATGACTTTATTCTACCATTTCTTCGATATTAATGTAACCCTTGTCCCGCAGTGAGTTGGCCTGTGGAGAGAGAGCCGTGGCAACTTGGCCGTGGCGACTTGGCCACAACCAATTGCCACGCCTCCCCTATCCCATTCATGTAGGAGGTGCCATTTAAGATGTTTCTGGGTTGAAAGGATAAGCCGGTGACATCACTGTTCCCTGGGGGATTCCCATGGGTTCTCCTTTCATGTGCCGCCAAAGAGCTGCAGCAAATGACGGAAGCTCAAACCATCCCATGGTGGCACTCGGGTCTCAAACGTGGGCTTGCTAACCTTGCACCACCCTGAGTCCTTTGGGAGTAGGGCGGTATAGAAATCTAAAAAAAAAAAGAAAAGCCTCCGGAGCCCGGGGAGGGCAAAAATGCCCCCCCACACCATAGTGCAGGAGGCTGACTAGGCCACGCCCACCCAGCAACCGGGCAGAGAACCCCTTGCTAAAATTTTTGAAGCCCACCCCTGTATATTCTGGCAAGGATATATGTAATCAGGGGTGCATGGATTTCTGATCCTTGGGAAACTGAAATTTTGTTTCTGCATGTGCTCAATTGGCAGGGGAACCACTTCCATCCCCAGGAATCCTTCCATGCTTCCTCTAAAATCCAGGAATGTTGCTAAAACTTTTGAAGCCCACCCCTGGCTAGAACTCACAGTCTCCTGGTGATTGGCCCAAATTCACCTAGCCAGCTTTCATGCCTAAGGTGGGACTAGAACTCACAGCCTCCTGGTTTCTAGTTGATATCTTAACTACTAGAAACTAAAAACTACTGGTTCTGGTTTTATTTTTGGGTCATAGTTGGCCTTGGGATGGGCACTGCTGCCAGCCAGCCATCTCTTCTGTTCTTGTTACCTGGGGCTTTAGCCCTCTTCTTTCACAGGAACTCACTTCATATACCTTTCCAGAAGAAAATGTCCCAATTAACCTGTTGGCCATTTTGCCCCATCCCCATTCTCACTGAGACCTTCATTGTCTCAAAGGTGTTTTTCCAAGAGGCAACTGAACTTGTTTTTCTTTGAAGACATTTCGCTTCCTCAGCTCTGACTGGATGGCGGCGCATAGAAGCTGGGGTGAGATTCAGCCGGTTCGGGTGAAGCAGTACAGGCGTGGGTTTTAAAAATTTTTTACTACCGATTCTGTGGGTGTGGCTTATTTTGGGGGTGTGGCTTGATGGTCATGTGACAATTCTTTAGGATTTAGCAGAGGGACTGGTCTACCAGGCTTTTAACTGCTTGCAGAGCTGTACTGGTCTACCCATTTGTTCTTGGAGCGTTCCGGTCTACTCATTTGTTTTTGGAGGCACCAGTCTACTCATTTGTTTTTGGAGGCACCGGTCTATTCATTTGTTTTTGGAGGCACCAGTCTACTCATTTGTTTTGGGAGGCACCGGTCTACCCATTTGTTTTTCGAGCGCACTAGTCTACCACCACACTGCCTTTTAACACTGTAGGGCGGCCCTTTGAAGCCCCACGGCAAGAGTTTAAACAGTTTTTTTCCTTCTAGCCCAGTGTTTCCCAAACTTTTGACATATGTGTACCCGAACCCGAGCTGCGCGAAGGATGCGCAGAAGTTCCCGCCATAATGAGTTGCGATACGATGTACGATGGCCCCAGTTCCCGTGTAAAAACTGCGATACGCGCCTATTTCTTTCCTTGTTCTGTGGGCGCAGCTAAGCACGGTGCAGTGGATATTCCCACGTGATCCCCACCAAACTCCGGTGCAACGCGTACCCCCACCAAACTCTTCCCGTACCCCTGGGGGTACGCGTACCACACTTTGGGAAACACTGTTCTAGCCGATCAGCTGGGACATGGGAGGCAGCGAATAGATTGGGAGCTGGCCCAAATAAAAGGTAAGAATAACACGGGGGGGGTGGAGTGGGGCGGGAGGGCCCAGCTCCCGAACAAAGAGAACCAGTTCGGTGACATTATATTGTCACTGCTACCGGCTTGGCCGAACCGGGCTGAACCGGGAGGAACCCACTACTGAAGCAGTAGCTCCGACGATCAACTGGAAGCGAACCGGTTCACTCTGACGATCAAGTAGGCCCGTGAAACACGTGATCACCAAACCAGTTGTTAAATCGGCAGGATCCCGCCACTGCATGGAAGGATTTATATTTCTTGCAGACAGTTGGTCATTTGCAAGTAAATCTGCAAGGGATATAAACCCTTCCATTCCCCACCATCTAGTCAGAGCTGAAGTTTTCTTTCGTTGGGGGCGTTACTTGGAACCCTGACACATTATTTTTATAGCCATCGTTAAAAATCCGGCTGTTGCCACTGAAATCTCACAATTTTCATCTGCCAGTAACATTTTTACATACTCAGAAGTTATGTTTCCGTTATTTAGATTTCAAAACAGGCCACATAGCTTCCTGCCAAAGACTCTTATAAAATTCACAGTACAATAAAATGTGTTCCATCATTTCAGCATCAGTAGCATTACAGGGACATAATCTTTGAGCGAGAGGATTTTTTTTTTTTTTTTGGGAAATCTGCCATTTAGAATTCTTTGATGGCAACGCATTTTAATCTAGCTTTTCAAAAAGCAATTCCGTTCACTTAGGGATGAGATTACAACGAATAAGGGAATAAGACAAGGTTTTGTTATGATGAATGAAGCCTGTCAGTAGCCCTGGAAGTGCTGGGAGAGCTTTAGGAATTTCGGTTCTGATTTCTAGAGCTAAAATGTTCCGTTTCTCTTAAGAAAGCAGCTTGAACCCCTGGTCGCCCTGCTTCCAAGAGGGATCTTGGAGTGGGCAACCATTGTAAACATGAGCCAAGAGCCAAAAAAAGGCAATGTAATACTAGGTTGCTTGAACAAAAGGATAGAATCAGGATCATGTGAAGTTGCCTCTAGAAGTTGCGAATGCTCCAACACTGGAAGTTTTTTAAGATGATGTTGGATAACCATTGGTCTGAAGTGGTTGGTGTAGGGTTTCCTGCTTAAGCGGGGGGTTGGATTAGAAGACCTCCAAGGTCCCTTCCAACTCTATTCTATTCTATTCTATTCTATTCTATTCTATTCTATTCTATTCTATTCTCGATTCGATTCTTTATTCTATTCTATTCTATTCTCTATTCTCTATTCCTATTCTATTCTATTCTCTATTCTCTTCTCAATTTGATTCTTTATTCTATTCTAGTCTATTCTCCTATTCTATTCTCTATTCTCTATTCCTATTCTATTCTATTCTCTATTCTCTTCTTGATTTGATTCTTTATTCTATTCTATTCTATTCTATTCTCTATTCTATTCTATTCTATTCTCGATTCTTTATTCTATTCTGTTCTCCTCTTCTCTCTTCTCTTCTCTTCTACTTTATTCTTTATTCTATTCTATTTTCTATTCTATTCTATTCTATTCTATTCTATTCTATTCTATTCTCGATTCCTTATTCTATTCTAGTCTATTCTCTATTCTATTCTCTATTCTCTGCTCGATTCTTTATTCTAGTCTATTTTTCTCTTCTCTCCTCTTCTCTTTTCTTCTCTTCTCTTCTACTATTCGATTCTCTATTCTATTCTATTCTCTATTCTATTCTATTCTCTATTCTATTCTATTCACCTATTCTCTTCTCTATTCAATTCGATTCTTTATTCTATTATATTCTATTTTATTCTCTCTTCTCTTCTCTTCTCTATTCTAGTCTATTCTATTCTATTCTCTATTCTATTCTCAATTCTTTATTCTCTTCTCTTCTGTTCTCCTCTCTCCTCTCCTCTTCTCCTCTTCTCTTCTCCTCTATTCTTTATTCTATTCTATTCTATTCTATTCTATTCTATTCTATTCTATTCTCTATTCTATTCTATTTTCTATTCTATTCCATTCTATTTTATTCTCTATTCTCTTCTCGATTCTTTATTCTATCCTATTCTCTATTCTATTCTATTCTCTATTCTCCTCTTCTCTTCTCGATTCTTTATTCTATTCTATTTTCCTCTTCTCTCCACTTCTCTTCTCTCTTCTTTCTTTTCTTCTCTTCTTTTCTACTCTATTCGATTCTTTATTCTATTCTGTTCTGTTCTGTTCTATTCTCTATTCTATTCTATTCGCCTATTCTCTTCTCTTCTCTATTCAATTCGATTCGATTCTTTATTCTATTCTATTCTATTTTATTCTCTATTCTAGTCTCTATTCTATTCTATTCTATTCTCTCTTCTCTCTTCTCTCTTCTTCTCTTCTCTTCTCTTCTCTTCTCTTCTCTTCTCTTCTCTTCATACCTCTTTATAAAGCCCTAGAAAAACCACACTTGGAATACTGCATCCAGTTTTGGTCACTCCAATACAAAAAAGATGTTGGGATTTTGGAAAGAGTTCAGGGAAGAGCAACAAAGATGATTAGGGGCCTTGAAGCTATAACATACAAAGAATGATTGCAGGAACTGGGTATATCTAGTCTAGTGGGGAAAAAAGGACCAGGGGTGACATGATCGCAGTCTTCCAATACTTGAAGGGCTGCCACAAGGAAGAGAGGGCCAACTTATTTTCCAAAGCACCTGAAGGCAGGACAAGAGAAACAATGGATGGAAACCAGTGGTGGATTGCTACCGGTTCACACCAGATCGGGCGAACCGGTAGCAGCAGCGGCGGAGGGAGGCTCCGCCCACCCGCCTGGATGCTTCTGCACAGAAACACCCCGCACACGCGCATGCAAGCACCCACAAGCGAACCAGTAGCGACGGGATTTGGAACCCGCCCCAATGGAAACTAACTGAGGAGAAAAGCAACATAAAACTTAAATTTTTTATTATATTTTTATTGTTAAAGAATAACAGAAAGGAAAAAAAATCAATACAAAAATCAATAGTAAGGGAAAAAAAATTTTTCCCCCAACGTGCTATACAAACGGAAAGGAAGTTTTAGGAAATTGAAGTCTTCAATTCTTCCAGAAATCTCTTTGATAAGGTACTGGTGCCGATTCATCCAATCTCCCAAGTGCAAAGTCCACAAATGGTTGCCAAGTGTTCCAAAAAACATTTTCTTTATATATACCACTTCTAATTTTAATATCATAAGTCAATTTATCATTTAATGCAAATTTCCATGTTTCATTGTACCATTCTTCTAATTTTAAGTCAACATTTAATTTCCAATATCTAGCAATTATAATTCTCCCCATTATAACCAAAATCCTCACCAATTCTCTTTCTCCAGTTGTTAATGTTGTTTCATTCAATATTAATAATAATATGGTTTCCAATTTCAATTTGACCCTCTTCTTAATCATTTCAAATATTTCATTTTCTATCCTAGACCAAAAAAGTTCAACCCCATTACATTTACACCACATATGAGCATATGTCCTGAGTTCCACTTTACATCTCCAACACATTTTATCCACTTTATTATCCATTTGAAAAAGTCTTATTGGGGTCAAATACCACTTTTTTTCCCCCTTACTGTTGATTTTTGTATTGATTTTTTTTCCCTTTCTGTTATTCTTTAACAATAAAAATATAATAAAAAATTAAAAAAAAAAAAAACTAAGGACAAAATTCCTGACAGTGAGAATAATCAGCCAGTGAACAAATTGCCTGTGGAAGTTGTGGATGCCCCATGACGAGGCTTTCAAGGAGAGACTAGACAGCCATTTTTCAGAAATAGTATAGGTCTCCTGCTAGAGCACGGGGCTGGACTAGATGACCTCCAAGGTCCCTTCCAACTCTGTTGCTGTTACTGCTTTCAATGCAAAGTGAATGCGCTACACGCTACAGGTAGTCCTCAATTTACAGCCTTTCGCTTCGTGAAGTTTTCGAAGTTACAAAGGAAGTGGAAAAAGTGACTTATGATGTTTTTCACACATACGACCAAGGGTGAAATGCTCCCGGTTCAGACCGGATCACCTGATCTGGTAGCAATGGCGGCGGGTGGTTTGGAGAACCGGTAGCAAAAATCCCTAACACACACACCCCATGCCCAGCTGAGCCGCGCAATCATTAGAGGCTTTTTTTTTAACTTTTAAAAGCATTTTTTCTACAGCCTCTTCGGCTGAAAAAATGCTTTTAAAAGTAAAAAAAAAAAAAGCTTCTGATGATCGCGCGGCTCAGCTGGGATCGTCTGAGGCTTTTAAAAGCATTTTTTCTACAACCTTTTCAGCTGAAGAGGTTGTAGAAAAAAAATTGCCTTTAAAAGCCTCTGGCGATCCCAGCTGTGTCGCCTGATCGTCAGAGGCTTCTAAAACCTCTTAAGGTTGTAGAAAAAATGCTTTTAAAAGTAAAAAAAAAAAAAGTTGGCCACGCCCACCCAGTCACATTAACCCCCCCTCCCAACCAAGCCACGCCCACAGAACCGGTAGTAACAAATTTTACATTTCACCACTGCATATGACCATTGCAGCATCTCTTTGGTTACATGATCAGAATTCAGATGCTTGGCAACTGATTCGGCTTTATGACGGTGGCAGTGTCCTGGGGCCGTTGTGTGATCGCTTTTTGTAGCTTTCTGACAAGCAAAGTTAACAGGGAACGGGAGATTCACTTAACGACCCTGTTAACTATGATGTGATCAAAATTGGGATGTTGGCAACCAGTTCGTATTTATGACGGTTGCAGGGTCCCAGGGACATGTGATCCCCTTTTTGTGACCTTTTGACGAGCAACGTCCGTGGGGAAGCCAGATTCACTCAATGACGACGTTGCTGACTGAACAACGGCAGTTATTCACTTAACAGCTGTGGCAAAGATAGGTCGTTGAACGGGTTAAAATTCACAGCCTCGCTTAGCAACAGAAAATTTGGGCTCAATTGCTGTTGTAAGTCGAGGACTTCTGGGAGTTGAAGTCCACAAGTCTTAAAAGTTGCCAAGGTTGGAGACCCCTGGATTAGAGCATCCTAGTCGCAGGCAGCAATCATAAGTGAGGGATTTGGGTTGACGGAGGGGGCGATCATGCGGCTGTTCCACACCCATGAGGACTTGAAACTTGAGGTGATAAATCTCAGCTTGGAGATGATAAATCATAAAAGAAGGTGGCAAGAGGGGCAGGATGCCACCTGCCCTACAATTCAAAAGCATCCTCAACTTCAGCCAGCGTTCCAAAACGAAGGGTTTTGGGTCGGGGGGGTGGGGGTGGGGAAGGAGTGCAAGGTTGTTCTGGACTCACGAGGACTTGAAACTTTTTTTTTTTTAATTTGATTTATATGCCACCCTTCTCCGGAGACTCAGGGCGGCTTACAATGCGTTAAGCAATAGCCTTCATACTTTTGTATATTTTATACAAAGTCAGCTTATTGCCCCCACAAACTGGGTCCTCAATTTACCCACCTTAGAAAGGATGGAAGGCTGAGTCAACCTTGAGCCTGGCAAGATTCGAACTTGCTTTAATTGCAGACAGCTGGATGTTAAATGCTGCCTTAGGAGGCATTAGCCTCCTATGCCACTCAGGCTCCTACTTGAGCTGATAAATCATAAAATAAGGTGGCAGAGGGGCAGGATATACCTGCCACCCTCCATAGGATCCTCAGCCCCAGGCAGCAATCACAAGCGAGGGATTTGGGTTGACTGAGGGGGTGATCATGCAGATGTTCCACACCCATGAGGACTTGAAACTTGAAGTGATGAATCTCAGCTTGGAGATGATAAATCATAAAAGAAGGTGGCAAGAAGGGGAAGGACGCCTGTGCCCCAGCCCTACAATTCAAAAGCATTCTCAGCCCCAGGCGTCCATCGAAAACGAAGGGGGTTTGGGTCGGCAGGTGGGGAGGAGGGGAACGGGCCCGAGTCTGTTCAGCACTCCTGAGGGCTTGAAACTTGAGATGACAAATCTCAGCTCGAGACAATAAATCATAAAATAAGGTGGCGAGAGGGCAGTGGTGAAATCCAATTTTTTTTTTACTACCGGTTCTGTGGGCGTGGCTTGGTGGGGGGCATGGTTTGGCTTGGTGGGCGTGGCTTGGTGGGCATGGCAGGGGAAGGATACTGCAAAATCTCCATTCCCACCCCACTCCTGGGGGGAAGGATATTGCAAAATCCCCATTCCCACCCCACTCTGAGGCCAGCCAGAGGTGGTATTTACCGGTTCTCTGAACTACTCAAAATTTCTGCTACCAGTTCTCCAGAACCTGTCAGAACCTGCTGGATTTCACTCCTGAAAGAGGGGCAGGAGGATGCCGGTGCCATTTGCCCTACGAGTCAAAAGCATCCTCTCTCAGCCCCAGCCATCGAATCGCAAGGAAGGGATCGGCGGGTGGGGGAGGAGGAGGAGGGGAAGGAGCGCGCGGCTGCTCCCCACCCCTGAGGACTTGAAACTTGAGATGACAAATCTCAGCTCAGAGAGGATAAATCATAAAATAAGGCGTGCAAGAGGATTCCAGCATCCTCAGCCCCAGGCAGCAATCAGAAGGGAGGGATTCGGGTTGACGGAGGGGGGGGGTGATCCTGCGGCTGTTCTGCACCCCATGAGGACTTGAAACTTGAGACGATCAGTCTCGGCTTGGAGACGATAAATCATAAAAGGCGGCGGCAAGAGGTTGCAGCAGGATGCTGGTGCTACTTTGCCCTCCGATTCAGAATAGAATAGAATAGAATAGAATAGAATAGAATAGAATAGAATAGAATAGAATAGAATAGAATAGAATAGAAAATTTTATTGGCCAAGTGTGATTGGACACACAAGGAATTTGTCTTGGTGCATACAGTCTCAGTGTACATAAAAGAAAAGATACGTTCATCAAGAATCATAAGGTACAACACTTAATGATAGTCATAGGGTACAAATAAGCAATCAGGAAACAATATCAATATAAATCATAAGGATACCAGCAACAAAATTACAGTCATAACCAGCCATCGAATCGCAACCAAAAGGAGTTGGCGGGGAGGAAGGAGGAGGAGGAGGGGAAGGATCGTGCGGCTGCTGCTCTGCACCCCATGAGGACTTGAAACTTGAGATGATCAATCTCAGCCTTGGACACGATAAATCACAAAACAAGAGGGGGCAGGAAGGATGCCGGGGGGGGGGGGCTTTGCCCTCCCATTCAAAAGCATCCTCAACCCCAGCCATCGACTCGCAACGAAGGGGTCCATACTGCTCCGTACCCATGAGGACTTGAAACTTGAGATGATCAATCTCAGCTTTGGAGAGGATAAATCACAAAACAAGAGGGTCAGGATGGATGCCGGGGGCCCCTTTGCCCTCCCATTCAAAAGCATCCTCAACCCCAGCCATCGACTTGCAACGAAAGGGTCCCTACTGCTCCGTACCCCATGAGGACTTGAAACTTGAGATGATCAATCTCAGCCTTGGAAACAATAAATCACAAAACAAGAGGGGGCAGGAAGGACGCCAGCGGGGGGGGCCCCTTTGCCCTCCCATTCAAAAGCATCCTCAACCCCAGCCATCGACTCGCAACGAAGGGGTCCATACTGCTCCATACCCCATGAGGACTTGAAACTTGAGATGATCAATCTCAGCCTTGGAGAGGATAAATCACAAAACAAGAGGGGGCAGGTAGGATGTGGGGGGGGGTCTTTGCCCTCCATTCAAAAGCATCCTCACTCAGCCCCAGTCATCGAAGGGATCGGGGGAGGGGGAGGAAGGAGGAGGAGGAAGGGAAGGATCGCGCGCCTGCTGCTCCGCACCTCATGAGGACTTGAAACTTGAGATGATCAATCTCAGCCTTGGAGCCGATAAATCACAAAACAAGAGGGGGGCAGGAAGGACGCCAGCGGGGGGGGGGCCCTTTGCCCTCCCATTCAAAAGCATCCTCAACCCCAGCCATCGACGCGCAACGAAAGGGCCCGTACTGCTCCGTGCCCCATGAGGACTTGAAACTTGAGATGATCAATCTCAGCCTTGGAAACAATAAATCACAAAAGAGGGGGGCAGGAAGGACGCCGGGGGGGGCTTTGCCCTCCCATTCAAAAGCATCCTCACTCAGCCCCAGCCATCGACTCGCAACGAAAGGGCCCGTACTGCTCCGCACCCCATGAGGACTTGAAACTTGAGATGATCAATCTCAGCCTTGGAGCCGATAAATCACAAAACAAGAGGGGGGCAGGAAGGACACCGGGGGGGGCCCTTTGCCCTCCCATTCAAAAGCATCCTCAACCCCAGCCATCGACGTGCAACGAAAGGGCCCCTACTGCTCCGCACCCCATGAGGACTTGAAACTTGAGATGATCAATCTCAGCCTTGGAGCCGATAAATCACAAAACAAGAGGGGGGCAGGAAGGACGCCGGGGTGTGGGGGGGCGCCCTTTGCCCTCCCATTCAAAAGCATCCTCAACCCCAGCCATCGACTCGCAACGAAAGGGCCCGTACTGCTCCGCACCCCATGAGGACTTGAAACTTGAGATGATCAATCTCAGCCTTGGAGTCGATAAATCACAAAACAAGAGGGGGGCAGGAAGGACGCCGGGGGGGGCCCTTTGCCCTCCCATTCAAAAGCATCCTCAACCCCAGCCATCGACGTGCAACGAAAGGGCCCCTACTGCTCCGCACCCCATGAGGACTTGAAACTTGAGATGATCAATCTCAGCCTTGGAGTCGATAAATCACAAAACAAGAGGGGGGCAGGAAGGACACCGGGGGGGGCCCTTTGCCCTCCCATTCAAAAGCATCCTCAACCCCAGCCATCGACGTGCAACGAAAGGGCCCCTACTGCTCCGCACCCCATGAGGACTTGAAACTTGAGATGATCAATCTCAGCCTTGGAGCCGATAAATCACAAAACAAGAGGGGGGCAGGAAGGACGCCGGGGTGTGGGGGGGCGCCCTTTGCCCTCCCATTCAAAAGCATCCTCAACCCCAGCCATCGACTCGCAACGAAAGGGCCCGTACTGCTCCGCACCCCATGAGGACTTGAAACTTGAGATGATCAATCTCAGCCTTGGAGTCGATAAATCACAAAACAAGAGGGGGGCAGGAAGGACACCGGGGGGGGCCCTTTGCCCTCCCATTCAAAAGCATCCTCAACCCCAGCCATCGACGTGCAACGAAAGGGCCCCTACTGCTCCGCACCCCATGAGGACTTGAAACTTGAGATGATCAATCTCAGCCTTGGAGCCGATAAATCACAAAACAAGAGGGGGGCAGGAAGGACGCCGGGGTGTGGGGGGGCGCCCTTTGCCCTCCCATTCAAAAGCATCCTCAACCCCAGCCATCGACTCGCAACGAAAGGGCCCGTACTGCTCCGCACCCCATGAGGACTTGAAACTTGAGATGATCAATCTCAGCCTTGGAGCCGATAAATCACAAAACAAGAGGGGGGCAGGAAGGACACCGGGGGGGGCCCTTTGCCCTCCCATTCAAAAGCATCCTCAACCCCAGCCATCGACGTGCAACGAAAGGGCCCCTACTGCTCCGCACCCCATGAGGACTTGAAACTTGAGATGATCAATCTCAGCCTTGGAGTCGATAAATCACAAAACAAGAGGGGGGCAGGAAGGACGCCAGCGGGGGGGGCCCTTTGCCCTCCCATTCAAAAGCATCCTCACTCAGTCCCAGCCATCGACTCGCAACGAAAGGGTCCCTACTGCTCCGTACCCCATGAGGACTTGAAACTTGAGCCGGCGATCTCGCGCTAAGACGGCCGTCCTCCGGCACTGGATCACAACCAACCAGCCCGGCCAAGGACGCGAGCGGCCGAAAACGGTGCGGAGGCTCAGGCGGAAGGCCGGGCGGGAGAGAAACCCCCGCGGGAGGAGCTCCCCCCCCCCTCCGCCTTTCCTCGGGCTCGCTCCGGGCTGCAGCGGAGCGAACCGCAAGGCGCGGCTCGGGGAGCGGAGCGCTGAGCTTTGGCGGGCATCATCATCATCACCGGCGCCCATCAGCCGTGAACGGAACGGGGGGGAAAGAGAGAGAGAGAGAGAGAGGCCGGCTGCCGGTCCGCGGCCCCCTGGCGGAGCGGCTCCGCATGGCCCGAGCTCCGGACGCCGCCGTTGCCACCGCCCCTGCCCGCCTCGCCCCCGGCTGGCTCCCGAGGTAGGAGGCGGCAGCGGCGGCCGGTTGGTTGGGTTCCCCCAGCCACCCACCCTTCTTCCCTCCGGATCGCCAGCATGAGCGTGGCTCTCCAGGAGCTCGGCAACAACGTGAGTAGCTGCCAACCCACCTACCCACCGGCTGCCCGCCCGCTTTCAGCCGAGGGCCGGGCTTACCTATGTGTATGTATGTGTGTGTATGGGGTTTTTTTGCAAAAGCGCAGCGCCACCGAGAGCCGGGCTGAACCGGGAAGGAAGCCGACCCCTTTGCCTTGCCAAAAAGCGGGGAGGCTTTTTAATTTTTTGGGGGGGGTGGGGGGTGGGGAGGGAGAGAGGGGTTTGGAAACGCCATGCCCGCAACTTTTATCCCTCGCCCGCCTACCCGCTCATATATATATATATATATTTTTAAATGTGTTATTTATTTATTTATTTATTTATTATTCGAATTTCTATACCGCCCTTCTCCTTTTCGGACTCAACAGCCAAAATAAAAACCTTTATGCATAAAAGTAGGATTCAAAAACAGATTGAAAATAATTAAATTTGGCCCATCGTTCATCATAATGAAATCATAATTATTATAATTGTTAATAACTGTTAAATAATATTAAATTGTTAATAATTATTACATTAAATTATTAGTAATTATTAAATAATAATTAAATAGGCCCATAGGCCCATGTATCGATTTAAAATCCATTATCAAAATTTAAAACCAACCATAAAATCGTAAAATAAAAGAGAGACCGGTGCTAACTGAAAGAGATGAGTTTGATTGATATGCCGCCCTTCTCCGGAGACTCAGGGTGGCTTACAAGGCGTTAAGCAATAGCCTTCATCCTTTTGTATATATTTATACAAAGTCAGCTTATTGCCCCCACAAACTGGGTCCTCGATTTACCTACCTTAGAAAGGATGGAAGGCTGAGTCAACCTTAAGCCTTGGCGAGATTCGAACCTGCAGTAATTGCAGGCAGCTGGTTTTAATAACCAGCTTAATAACAGGGTGCCTTAGGCCACTGTACTACCAAGGGTCTTAGCCACCCGTGTCCGGGGGGAAAACTCGGGCATGATTGGGCTTGAAACGCGGGGACACACGCGCCTCTCCGCGCTTGCAGGTTGAGGGGTGGGTGGGCTGTGGAGCATGGGCCCTTTTTTTTTTTTAAGACCGCCCCGGCTGGTTTGAGTTCTTCCTTGGGGTGGATGCCCGGACTTGAACATTTTGACTCTACAAAAAACCACCTTACTCGGAACAGCTTACATCCTCCGACGATACCTTAACAGTTCCTAGGTCCTTGGTTAGGACTCGAGCTGCTGAGCTATTAACCAGCCTCAAAGGCTGTGAATCTCACTAAAGATTAAATAATAATAATAATAATAATAATAATAATAATAATAATAATAATAATTGTAGTAGTAGTAGTAATAGTAGCCCTTGGAGCAATACCCAAAGGGCTACCCTCTATTTAGAAATTCTAAATTTACTGGACTTGGAACAAGTCCGGCAAGTTTACAATTTCTAAATAGAGGGTAACCCTTTGGGTATTGCTCCAAGGGCTACTATTACTACTACTACTACTACTACTACTACTACTATTATTATTATTATTATTATTATTATTATTATTATTATTATTATTATTCAAAAGGCAACTGGACTTTCTGGTTTTTGCTTTGAAGATGTTTCCCTTCCCATCCACAGGAAGCTTCTTCAGTTTTGAGGAAGCTTCTCGGGAGGAACTGAAGAAGCTTCTGGGAGGAGAAGCAAAAGGTCTTCGAAGCAAAAACCAGAAAATCCAGTTGCCTCTTCCGGGAGGGTGGTAAAGCATCTTTGGGGCAACCTGGATGACCGAGAATCAGGGTGAAATCCAGCAGGTTCTGGAGAACCAGTAGTGGAAATGTTGAACAGTTCGGAGACCCAGTAGCAGAAATTTTGAGTAGTTTGGAGAACCGGCAAATACCACCTCTGGCTGGCCCCAGAGTGGGGTGAGAATGGAGATTTTGCAATATCCTTCCTCCTGCCATGCCCACCAAGCCACACCATGCCCACCAAGCCACGCCCACAGAATCGGTAGTAAAAAAATTTGGATTTCACCACTGCCGAGAATCCACATTGACATCCCTCATATTTCACCACTGCCGAGAATCCACATTGACATCCCTCATCCTAGCCTTCCTTTCTGATATCCTCCTATTTACTTACGTACTTACTTTATTTGATTTATATACCGCCCTACTCCCGAAGGACTCAGGGCGGTGAACAGCCAAACAGTAAAACTACATAGATACAAAATTTAAAAACAAAGTAAAATCGAATTAAACAATTTGGCCCAGACAGATTAAAACACCCCAATCATTTAAAAACCGATTAAAATTTGCATAATTAAAAAGAGGGAAAAGATTAGGCCAGGCCCGCCTGGTGGAATAAAAAGGTCTTGAGAGCGCAGCGGAAGGTTCGTAGATCCGGGATCCTCCGTATCTCCGGGGGGAGCTCGTTCCAGATCGTAGGTGCCCCCACAGAGAAGGCTCTCCCCCTGGGGGCCGCCAGTCGGCATTGTTTGGCCGATGGCACCCGGAGGAGCCCCTCTCTATGAGAATGTACCGGCCGATGGGAGGCTATTGGTGGTAGTAGGCGGTCCCGTAGATAACTAGGTCCTAGCCTTGCTCGCCTTTCCATCTCTTGTGGTGGCCACTCTCCCAAAATACCCTTGATAGTGGAGCATTAATAAGCCCTCTTGTGGAATCAAGGGTGGGCGAGGGTTCAGAGGTGGCACCCCCTCCCCACCCCGTGGTTTCCTGATTGCCGGGGCTAATTGGGCGATCGAAGCTGGAGAGACCTGGTCTGTCCCTGAACTTTTGAAGCTGGGGGGCTCTGGATAAAAGTCGAAAGCAGAGTTTGATGCTGACCTAGCATCATTTTTTTTTTGTTGGAATCCTGGTTAAGTTTTGGAGAAAGACTTCATTCACCCTAAGCTTGTGAGGCTGCTTTCATCAAACCTTAGAGTGATTTAGAACAGGGGCCAGCTTTGCTGGGGAATTCTGGGAGTTGAAGTCCTCCAGGCTTAAAAGTTGCCAAGGTTTAAAAGAGATTGTAGAGATGAACTGCTTCAATCTTTGTTCAGTGGGGGAAAGACACTTAACCATCCTATGAGGTTACTAAACACAACTAAACACAAGAACAGTTTTTTCCCGAACGCCATCACTCTGCTAAACAAATAATTCCCTCAACACTGTCAAACTATTTACTAAATCTGCACTACTATTAATCTTCTCATCGTTCCCACCACCCATCTCCTCCCATTTATGACTGTATGACTGTAACCTTGTTGCTGGTATCCTTACGATTTATATTGATATTGTTTCCTGATTGCTTATTTGTAGCCTATGACTATCATTAAGTGTTGTACCTTATGATTCTTGATGAACGTATCTTGTCTTTTATGTATACTGAGAGCCTATGCACCACAGACAAATTCCTTGTGTGTCCAATCACACTTGGCCAATAAAGAATTCTATTCTATTCTATTCTGTTCTGTTCTGTTCTGTTCTGTTCTGTTCTATTCTATTCTATTCTATTCTATTCTATTCTATTCTATTCTATTCTATTCTATTCTATTCTATTCTATTCTATTCTAGCCAGGCCATATAGAATTTTTTCTCCTGTCCCTTTCTCCTCCTTTATTCCGGTTTCTACTAAGCTACAGGTAGTCCTTGACTTATGACCACAACTGAGCCCAAAATTTCTTTTTTTTTAAATTTTTTATTTTTTAAGACAGATAAACATTTAATACATCAATCCTCCCTTCCCTGTGATGTCTCGGTGTTATCTTCTAGGCTTCTTTTCCATCTTCCATAAATTTCTTCTATCTTCATATTCATCCAAACCGTTCTAACAGTTCATTTCTAAATTCAACATTATAATCATCATTTATACATACAGTAATTATACTATCAATCATTTGTATCTCTTTTCCAACCAATTATAAAAATAGTTCCATGTTTTAAAATATTCTGATTCCTCCTTATCTTTAATCATCAAAGTTAATCTATTCATTTCTGCACAGTCTAAAATTTTTTTTATTACTTCTTCTTCCAAAGGTATTTTCTTTATTTCCAATTTTGAGCATACACAATTCTTGCAGCTGTTATTACATGTATAATCAAATACATGTAATACCGAGCCTTGGTAGTACAGTGGTTTAAAGCACCCTGTTATTAAGACCAGCTGCCTGCAATTACTGCAGGTTTGAATCTCGCCAGGCTCAAGGTTGACTCAGCCTTCCATCCTTTCTAAGGTAGGTAAATTGAGGACCCAGTTGTGGGGGCAATAAGCTGACTTTGTATAATTATACAAAAGGATGAAGGCTATTGCTTAGCGCATTGTAAGCCGCCCTGAGTCTCCGAAGAAGGGCGGCATATAAATCAAATTTAAAAAAAAAAATACACATTTTAACGGAGCCCAAAATTTCTGTTGCTAAGCAAGGCAATTGTTAAGGGATTTGTGCCCCAGTTTATGGCCTCTTTTTTTTGCCATGGTTATTAAGTGATTTGCGGCAGTCGTTAAGTAAATTATGCCGTCGTTAAGCGAATCTGGCTTCTTCCATTAACTTCGCTTGTTGGAATCCGGCTGGGAAGGTTACAAGTGGTGATGATATGACTCCAGGGACCACACAACTGTCCTAAATGCATAAATAGATAAATTACAATAGTGCTGAAAAATGTGGCTTGCAACTGGTCCTCAGACTTACGACCGTCTCAGCATCCCTATGGTCATGTGATTGCAATTCAGGCACTTTTAACAACCGGCATGGATTTAGGATGGCAATGGATCACCATTCCCACAATAGTAATAGCAATAGAACTTAGACTTATATGCCGCTTCATAGTGCTTTACAGTCCTCTCTAAACAGTTTACAGAGTCAGCCTATTTGCGCCTCAACAATCTGGGTCCTCCTTTTACAGACCTCGGAAGGCTGAGTCAATCAGGAAGCCAGTCAGGATCGAACTGCTGGCAGTGGGCAGAGCTGCAATACTGCGCCACCACGGCTCCTTCACCTTCACCGCAAGGAAAGTTCATTGGGGTGGGGTGGGGGGGAAACTAGGTTTGCTTGACAACGGTGGCAAGAAAGATCATAACACTCAATGTAGCTCATCTAACAACCAGACGGGTTAGCAAAACAGAAGTTCCAGTCCCCAATTATGGTCATAAGTCAAGAACTACCTGTAACTGATGAAGGGAAAATACTGTATTAGAGTATAAGACGCTCCAGACTATAAGATGCACCTATCTTTTTGGGAGAAAAAAACAAGAAAAAAAAATCTGCCTGTGCCTCCCAGCAATTTGCCTTCTTGCAGCAAACAGCAAATAGCCTGTTTCAGTTTCAGTTTCATTTTCAGCACAGCCTGATTAGCACAAGAAAAACATTTTTGGCTCTGCCTCCCAGCAATTTGCCTCTTTGCAGCAATAGGCAATGGCAATTTATTTATTTATTTATTTATTTGTTTATTTATTTATTTATTTATTAAATTTGTATACCGCCCTTCTCCCGAAGAACTCAGGGTGGTGAACAGCCAAGATTAAAATACATACCATATAAAAATTAAAATAAGTTAAAACAGAATTAAATCAGTTTGGCTTCCCCAATCCCTGCAGCCCGAAACAGCTGATGGTTCATAGGCCGATATCAGCTGCTTGTGCTAATCAGGCTGTGCTGAAGCTGAAAACGGGCTGTTTGCTGTTCGCTGCAAGGAGGAAAATTGCTGGGAGGCAGAGGCCAAAGGGTGGGGGCTACATTCGCCATATGCACCCAAATTTTCACCCTCTTTTAGGTGGGAAAAAGTGTGTCTTATACTCCAAATAATACGGTAAGTCACTTTATATGCAGTACAGGGGTGGGTTCTAAAGTTTTTTACTACCGGTTCTGTGGGCGTGTCTTATGGGTGTGTCTTGATGGTCATGTGACAATTATTTAGGATTTAGCAGAGGTACTGGTCTACCAGACTTTTAACTGCTTGCACAGCTGTACCAGTCTACCCATTTATTTTTGGAGGCCCCGGTCTACCACCACATTGCTTTTTAACACTGATCAGCTGTAGGGCGGTCCTTTGAAGTCCCAGGGCAAGAGTTTAAAAAGCTTTTTCTTTCTAGCCGATCAGCTGGGACTCAGGAGGCAGCGAATAGATTGTGGGCGGGGCCAAATAAAAGGTACGAATAACGCAGGGCGGCCGGCTCCCGAACAAAGAGAACCGGTTCGGTGAACGTCATATCGTCACCACTACCGACTCGGCCAAACCGGGCCGAACCGGGAGGAACCCACCCCTGATACAGTAGGAACAAAACAATCTGTTCTTTCAGTCTTTAAGATTGAAAGACTTTATTTATTTATTTTTTCCTAGCGAATCTTCTGGGTTTTTAACTGAGCTGCCGGCCTCGGTTAAAAACCCAGAAGATTCACAATTAAAAAATAATAATAAAGTCTTTTATAAAATGGATGGGGAGTCAACCCAATAAAATCTCCCTAAAGATTGCTAAAGGCAGTGAAGTGTGCAAGATGCGGGCTTCGCAAACAAGCCAGGCCGAGAGGACAGAAAGATCTTATTCTCAAATTCAGAGAAGGAAGGAAGAAAAGGAGAAGAGTGAATGGAGACGGTCGAGCCTTCATGCAAGGAAGGGCGAGAGAGAGAGAGAGAGAGAGAGAGGCTGCTTTTGAATAACCAAGCGCTGAAAGAAGAGAGGGCTCATGAAAGGCCAATTCTGTCTGCAAAGCAATTGGGCCATTTCTGCAAATTAGAAACGGCAGCGTAAATAAGAGGTGGGTGGAAGGAGATAATAAAACGGCCTTTGAATCGTTTTTTACGTCGCAAAAGTAGAATTATGTAGAAGGTTTTGAAGAGCTTCTGTCTAGACATGGTTGGTTGGTGGTGAGTCCTATTGACACTTGGGCAATTCCCAGCATGTGGAGTCCTTGGTGGTCCCTGAGCTGGTGGTTTTCTTGCACACGCTTCATTACCAAATTAGGTAATAACATCTGCACTGATGGCATTATTTAGTAGGGTAATGAGACATCTGCAGGAAAACCACCAACCTCAGAGAGAGAACCAAGGACCCACAGGTCAACCCTCACTTACAAATATAGGTAGTCCTCAACTTACAACTACAACTATGGTTTGATTGCTTATTTGTACCCTATGGCTATCATCAAGTGTTGTACCTTATGATTCTTGACGAACGTATCTTTTCTTTTATGTACACTGAGAGCCTATGCACCAAAGACAAATTCCTTGTGTGTCCAATCACACTTGGCCAATAAAGAATACTATTCTATTCTATTCTATTCTATTCTATTCTATTCTATTCTATTCTATTCTATTCTATTCTATTCTACTCTACTCTACTCTACTCTACTCTACTCTACTCTACTCTACTCTACTCTACTCAAGAAACCTTCAAAGGAACCCTGATTAACTCTTCTGTTGGACTTGGAGCAGGTTGAACAGATCGGTGTTTTTCAACCTCAACAATTTTGGGATGTATGGATTTCAACTCTCGGAATTTCCGCAGTCAGCAAGCTGAGATGCTTTTTCTGGTTTCCATTCCACTTTGGACTCAAATTTCTCTTATCTGAGCGTTGACTTGGCTGTGGTTCTTCCTCCTGTTCCTCAAGGTTATTCGCACAGCCCTTTACGCAGTGGCTCAGTGGCTAAGATGCTGAGCTTGCCGATTGAAAGGTCAGCAGTTCAGCAGTTCGAATCCCTAGCGCCGCGTAATGGGGTGAGCTCCCGTTACTTGTCCCAGCTTCTGCCAACCTAGCAGTTCGAAAGCACGTAAAAAATGCAAGTAGAAAAATAGGGACCAATTGGTGGGAAGGGAACAGTGTTCCGTGCGCCTTTGACGTTGAGTCATGCTGGCCACATGACCACGGAGACGTCTTCGGACAGCGCTGGCTCTTCGGCTTTGAAATGGAGATGAGCACCGCCCCCTAGAGTCGGGAACGACTAGCACATATGTGTGAGGGGAACCTTTACCTTTACCTTATACTAAAGGTATACCCATGGTCCTCGACTTACCACCACGATTGAGCTCAAAATTTCGATTGCCAAGCGATATAGTTGTTAAGTAAATTTTGCCACATTTTTCCACCTTTCTTGCCCCAGTTGTTAGTAACATGGTTGTTAAGCGAATCTGGTTTCCTCTTTGACTTTGCTTGACAGATAACAAGACCGCCGGACATTGCAAACCATCATAAATACGAGCCAATTGCCAAGCATCTGAATTTTGATCAGGTGATTGTGGGGTCATATGTGTGAAAAACCACAATAAGTCACATTTTTCAGCGCTGTTGTAACTAAACAGTCACTACACAAAATGTTGTAAGTTGAGGGCAGGGGTGAAATGCTTCCAGTTTGGACCGGATCGCCCGGTGGTTCGGAGAACCGGTACCAAAAATCCCTGCCCCCCCCCCATTGCTCAGCTGAGCCACGCAATCATCAGAGGCTTTTATTTTATTTTTAAAAGCATTTTTTCTACAACCTCTTTGGCCAAAGAGTATAGAAAAAAATGCTTTTAAAAGTAAAATCAAAGCCTCTGCCGATCAGGCAAGTCAGCTAGGATTGTCAGAGGCTTAAAAAGAAAAAAGAAAAAAACTGCCGATCAGGCAAGTCAGCTAGGATTGTCAGAGGCTTAAAAAAAAAAAGAAAAAAGCCTCTGTCGATCAGGCAAGTCAGCTGGGATCGTCAGAGGCTTTAAAAGCATTTTTTTAACAACATCTTCAGCTGAAGAGGTTGTAGAAAAATGGTTTTAAAAGTAAAAAAAAAAAAGTTGGCCATGCCCACTCAGTCATATTACCACCCCCCACCAAGCCACGCCCACAGAACCAGTAGTAACAAAATTTACATTTCACCACTGGTTGAGGGCTCCCTGTACCTGATTTGGATCCATACAAACACCCCAAAATGTGCATTTCTTCCCTCTATTGAACTGCCATCCGACACCCTCTTTCTTCAATCCGGACTTAATCTCACCTGTCTTTCTTTCTGTAAAATGCAGGCACTCCTCGATTTATGACCACAACTGAGCCCAACATCTCTGCTGCTAAGCGAGATGTTTGTTAGGTGATTCCCCCCCCCCACGTTAAGACCTTTCCTGCCACAAGTTGTTAAGTGAATCACTGCAGTGGTTAGTAACATGGTTGTTAAGTGAATCAGGCTTCCCCCTTGGCTCTGCTTGTCAGACGGTCGCAAAAAGGGGAAATCGCAGGACCTCGAGACCCTGGCCACTGTCGTAAAGACGAATCGGTTTCCCAGTGTCTGAATTTTGATTCCGTGACCATGGGGATGTCGGTGTGAAAACTGCTCACGACTGGATTTTTTCCCCCTGCCGTCGTAACTTTGAACCAGGGGTGGTATTTACTTATCTTCACTACCGGTTCGCAAATGTGAGCGCGTGTGCGCGCGCACTGGCTTCGCTTGCATGGGCAACCTTGCATGCTTGCATGGGCAACCTTCCTCGCATGCGCAGAGCGTCAAAAACAGGATGTGATGACATCCTGGCGGATGGGCGGAGTCTCCCACAGCCGCCGCTACTGGTTTACCCGAACTGGATAGAACTGGCTGAATACTACCACTGCTTTGAACTGTCCCTAAATGAACTGTTGTATGTCGGGGACCGCTTGTAACTATCTGAAGTGGCGTTGTCAGGGTTCCAAGTAACACCCCCGATTAAGGAACGCAGAAAACCCAACATCTGGCAGTCCTGAATTTTGAAAGTAAAAGATGGCTTCCAGGACTGACAGGCGTAGGGTTTCCGGCCTAAGCAGGGGGTTTGTTGTGGCCTGTCAGCGGCCTGTGCAGTTAGTAGCTGATTCTGACAGCGAGGAGGCTGGTGTGGTGCTGCGCCAGCAGCCTGTGCAGCTGGCACTCGAGTCGGACAATGAGGAGGCTGGAGAAGATGTGGTGCCAGAGGGGGGCCTTCAGAACCTCCAGAAGCTTCCATGGGTGAAGAGGAAGAAGAGGAGGAGCCTCTTCTCAATGCACGGGCGCACAGAGCTGCCAAAAGGCAGGAGTGGCTCCGCAGGAGGAGGTCTCCTCGAGAGTAAGGCTTGGGGCTAATTGGCCACTCCCTTAGCCTATTTAAGGACAGATGACGACTGAAGCAATTTGCAGGGAACAACTTTGTTCACTCTCCTTCGCATCCTGATCTCTTCTCAGCTTCCTGCAAATTGCTTCTGGGCTTTCTGCCAACCATAGTAAGATTACGATTATTTATTCTTTGGATTCTTTTAGGCTGTTAAGAAAGTTAATTAACAGCCTTTGTTTGAAAAAGACTGATTTAATTTAGTAAACTAAGGTTTGTACAGGCTTCGTGTGTGCTGCGTTTTTTGGGTCCGTAGCTGGGGCAGAACAGGGTTGGATTAGAAGACCTCCAAAGTCCCTTCCAACTCTTGTTATTCTCTTCTATTTTCTTTTCTTGTAACATCAGATCTTGGCTGGAACGGGAGAGGCACTGACCGAGGTGCGTTACGCAGCCCTTGCAGGTGGAGCCGTTTATAAGGCGATGTCATTTGATATCTCGAGATTCTGCTGTTTTTCTCGCTTTCCGGCCTTCTGATTTCCTTACCCTCATGTTTCCCCCAGAGAGAAAACTGCAAAGTGGTTTGATCACAAGATGAAAGCATAAAAACCAGGAGGGCCCACAGTGGGGCGGCTGCATTTTTTTAGAGGCTAAGAAAGCTTTTTAGATCTCTTATAATGTTATGCAGGGTTAATAAATACAGACCTCAGGTTTTCAGGCCGCGATTAGCTCTCCTAGCAGTGCATTCTGACAAGCTGGGGTATCTTATCCTATCAGAGGATAATTAGAACTGCAGAAAAAACAATGGCTACCAACCTGCCTTCCATGGAGGACCTGTATACTGCACGAGTCACAAAGAGGGCTGTGAAAATATTTACAAACCCCTCACATCCTGGACATAAATTGTTTCAACTCCTACCCTCAAAACGACGCTATAGAGCAGTGCACACCAGAACAACTAGACACAAGGACAGTTTTTCCCCGAACGCCATCACTCTGCTAAACAAATAATTTCCTCAACACCGTCAAACTATTCACTAAGTCTGCATTACTATTACTATTAGTCTTCTCATCGTTCCTATCACTCATCTCCTCCCACTTATGACTGTATAACAGCAACTTTGTTGCTTGTATCCTTACGATTTATATTGATATTGTTTCCTGATTGCTTATTTGTAGCCTATGACTATCATTAAGTGTTGTACCTTATGATTCTTGATGAAGGTATCTTTTCTTTTATGTACACTGAGAGCTTATGCACCAAGACAAATTCCTTGTGTGTCCAATCACACTTAGCCAATAAAAAAATTCTATTCTATTCTATTCTATTCTATTCTATTCTATTCTATTCTATTCTATTCTATTCTATTCTATTCTATTCCATTCCATTCCACTCCACTCCACTCCACTCCACTCCACTCCACTCCACTCCACTCCACTCCACTCCATTCTATTCTTATCTAATCCTTTCTGGGTTGGTTAGGTTCATTCTGGATATCCTGCTGAGTGACGTATCTTTGTTTTCTTTCTTTCTTTCTTTCTTTCTTTCTTTCTTTCTTTCTTTCTTTCTTTCTTTCTTTCCTTCTTTCCTTCTTTCTTTCTTTCTTTTGAGGTAAAGTTTTTAAAAAATTTTTAAACGTACATCAATATCATCAATATCATTGCGTGACAGTGTGGCGCCTGAGTGTCACTCATTTTGATACAAAACCAATACTAATACAAATAAAAATTACTACATTAGTCAAATTTACATGGTCTGATGTTGTTATACATATTTATATCAGCACATATTCCTTTCTTTTTCAATTATTCAATATTTGCTACATCCTTCTAATAGTCCTAATATTGTTCTTGGGCATATCTGATAACATCCTTTTCCAAAATCTAATCTTAACTTCAAACATTCATTTTAAATGTGTTATGTAAAAATAGGTATAACAATATTCCCCCTGTTTCTAATTTCTTACTCTATTCTAGTTCTCAGTACAGCCAATCTTATGTTTTTTAAGGATCCTTTCTATCCATCATCTCTCACCCTGTTGGACGTTTCACTTCTTCTCTTTTTAACTTGCCTCCCATACTCCTATCTTTGTTTTCTGGGAGACCACGATACAGGGAGTTCTCCACGTACGACCCACAATGGAGCCTTAAATTGATGTTGTTAAGTGAGACATTTCTTTTGCTCCATTTTACGACTTTTCTCATCACGTCCGTTAAGGGAATCGCTGCCGTTCTTACGTGAGTAACGCGGTGGTTAAGGGAGTTTGACTTCCCCGTGGACTTTTGCTGGTCAAGGTCACAAAAGGGGATCACAGGACCCCGGGGACACTGCCACTGTCATAAAGGCCGGAGAAGGGCGGTATATAAATTCAAATATAAATCAATCAATCAATAAATAAAATGAGAGTCTGAATGTAAATCAGGTGTCGGTGGGGATGCCACAACGAGCATTAGAGTGAAAAATGGTCCTAGGTCACTTTTTTCAGGGCTGTTGTAACTTTGAACCATCACTAAATAAACTGTTGTAAGTAAGGACTACCTGTAGTAAGCAGGGATGTCTCACCTTGGCAACTTTAACTTTAACTTCAACCGTAATAATACACAAGGGCTATCAATAGATTCAAACTCAATGTAATTCGCTCTAATCTTGATTGTAGGAAATATGACTTCTGCAATAGAGTAGTAAATGTCTGGAACACTCTACCTGATGCTGTTGTTAGTCTCTCTAATCCCCATACCTTTTACCTTAAACTGTCTACCGTGGACCTTACCCGTTTCTTAAGAGGTCCCTAAGAGGGCGTGCATAAGCGCACTAGCCTGCCTACCGTCCCTGTCCTACTGTCCCCCTTTATATGTACTCATTTTATGTGTTTATGTCTATGTTTTGCTTATTTATATCCTTTTATTTGTGCCAAAAAAATTTCATGTGTCCACATCTATGTCTATACTGTTGTTTCTTTGTATTTGTTGACAAATAAATTAACTAACTAACTAACTAACTAACTAACTGAATTCTGGGAGTTGAAGTCCACAGGCCTTAAAGTTGCCAAGGTTGGACACTCCTCATATAGAGGATGATCATTCACCTCACTCAATATTTCTATTTCCATTTCTATTTTTTTCTTACAAAGAGGGACCCCTTTTGGGTGTTCTTAGCATTCTTCACCAGCTGATTTTGAACTTTTCTAATTTCTAGCTATCGAAATATACTGTTTCGTGATGACCATAATCTTCTTTCCTTATCAATTAAGTCTGCGGTCTGTTTGCTTCAGAACTTTACCAGGCGTATTCTGAAGTTACATTGGTTTCTCTTCTTCTTCTTCTTCTTCTTCTTCTTCTTCTTCTTCTTCTTCTTCTTCTTCTTCTTCTTCTTCTTCTTCTTCTTCTTCTTCTTCTTCTCCTCCTCCTCCTCCTCCTCCTCCTCCTCCTCTTTCTCCTTCTCCTTCTCCTTCTCCTTCTCCTCCTCCTCCTCTTCTTCCTGCTCCTCCTCCTGCTCCTCTCCTTCTCCTTCCTGCTGCTCCTGCTCCTGCTCCTCTTCTTCCTTCTCCTCCTCTTCTTCTTCTTCTCCTTTTCCTCCTCCTTCTCCTTTTCTTCCTTCTCCTTCTCCTCCTCCTTCCTGCTCCTCCTGCTCCTCCTCCTGCCCCTTTTCTTCTCCTCCTCCTCCTCCTCCTCCTCCTCCTCCTCCCCTCCTCCTCCTCCTCCTTTCTTCTTCTTCTTCCCCTTCCCCTTTCCCTTCCCCTCCTCCCCTCTGCATGAATAATACCAGGCCCTACTAATATTCATTCTTCTAGTTTTTTTAACCCAGATTATCCCTGAAGTATCTCTAAGCTAATTCACTTTATTTCTAGAAAATGACAAAGACTCCCAGAACAGCAGATCAAACACATCCTGAGAGGGGGGAAAAGAACCATCTGGGGAACACCAAAATGCTTTCTGCATCCCTGATGGATGTCATTCATCAAGTCTCCATTATACCCATTAAACTATATTTCTCTTCCTGTGCTCAAAGTAGAAGCTCATCTCATTTATTTCCCATACTTTGCGCTTTACCGTCTAAACTTCAGGGACTCTGTATTTTATGAGCACAGTTCTTTCTAATTATTTTTTATGGAATGTGTAATAGATCTCATAACAGCAACACACAGTAAGCACTTGTGAGGAAACCATGTGTCAAAGGATCTTTACAGCATAGGTTGGTTATACATCTAAGCCAGTGGTGGGTTCCTCCTGGTTCCACCCGGTTCCGCCGAGCCGGTAGCAGTGACGATATGACGTCACCGAACCGGTTCTGGGCTCCCCTGCCCCCTGCCCCCCGTGTTATTCTTTTATTTGGTCCCACCCCCAATCTATTGCTGCCTCCTGAGTCCCAGCTGATGACTAGAGGGAAAAAAACTGTTTAAACTCTTGCCGCGGGGCTTCAAAGGGCCGTCCCACAGCTGATCAGCGTTAAAAGAAAACAAATGAGTAGAGATGGCAAAAAGGTTAACCATCACTGGCCTAGCTGCTAATTCATGGTTTCACTTTCCAGTTTACAGGCAGTCCTCAACTAAACAACCAGATTTAGGACCTGAATTTCCATCCCTCCCCCCCCCCACCCCCAATGCCATTATAACTTCAAACAATTGCTGAATTCTATGTCAAGGACTGGCTAAATTTCCACAGACTGGAAAACAGGCATGAGATCACTCGGATCCCTAGTTTCTATAGTACGCCGCCCCGCTCAAATGCACATGTAACAATGGTTTGGTGGATTTATTAATATTCCCCAGCAGTTCCCTTCACCAAAAACCCAATTAAGTCCAGCCAAAAGCAGACCAATGCTGGTCCACAGAGCAGATACAGATTAACAGAGTGTTCTGTCCCCGTCTCACACACGCACACAAACAGACAGCCGGAGGTTAAATAAACTGGCAGACAACCAAATCTTCCAATACGAAGCTTAGCAGCAACCCAGTAGCTGCTTGCCAAGAACTTTACTCAATAAACAAAATAAACACAGTCAAGAATTGTCCAGTTCGTAAATTAAATCCAAGGCCGATAATGTTGTTTCCAAAGATGCAATGTGACTCGATAGTAGTTAGTTTTGTCCGTCACAGAGTCTGAATGGCCACCTCATCCCCTTTTATACCCTGTGGGGTGTGGTCCAGTGACTCAGCTTAATCTCTGGCACGCCTTTTCTTCTGTTGCGCGCGCTTATCTCTGCGACGCTGCCGAGGATCCAGCCAAGACTCATTTCCCTCATCACTGTCCACCTGTGGCTGCGTGGACGTGCTTGGCCCCAGCCCTATCTCTTGCCCTTCGGCGGACACCGAAGGCATTGCCAAAGAGGAGGGTCCTGGAGAGGGAGGCCTTGCCAACTCCTCTCCTTCACTCTCGGAGTCCTCTCCTGCCGATGACACAGGCTCAGGTAACGGAGCCACAACACAGAGTTAGAAGGGACCTTGTAGGCAGTGGTGGGATTCAGCCGGTTCGCACCACTTCGGGAGAACCGGTTGTTAACTTTCTGAGCAGTTTGGCAAACTGGTTGCTGGAAGAAATCATTAGGGCAGAGAACCGGTTGTTAAATTATTTGAATCCCACCGCTGCTTGTAGGTCATCTAGTCCAATTCACCAACCAAGTAGACCCTACACCATTTCTGACAGATGGCAGTCCAGTTTTTTCTTGAAAGCTTCCATTGATGAAGCTCCCACAACTTCTGAAGACAAGCTGTTCCATTGGTTGATTGCTCTCTCTCTCTGTCAGAAAATTTCCCCCCTATTTCCAGGTTGAATCTCTCCTTGTTCAATTTCCATCCGTTATTCTTTTTCTGGCCTTAGCTTGACCCCCTCCTCTCTGTGACAGCTCCTCAAATAGTGGAATACTGCTATCATGTCTCCCCTGGTCCTTCTTTTCATTAAACCAGCCATATCCAATTCCTGCAACCGTTCTTCTTATGTTTTAGTTTCCAGTCCCTCTAATAGCCTTGATTGCTCTTCTCTGCACTCTTTCTAGATTCTCAACATCTTTTTTATAGCGTAGTGACCAGGGTGGATAAAAATCAATGATTTTTTTTTAAAAAAATCAAAAAAATCAGATTTTTTTGATTTAAGTCGGATTTTTTTGATTTAAATTGGATTTATTTTTATTTTTATTTAATTTATTTTAATAAAAAACTTTTGGGGTAAAAATCCATCGTAAGATACTTTTCTATTTAAGATACATAAATAATTTAGTTTATTCAGCATGAAACGGAGCTGAGTTATGTAGCAGGAGGCTGTATATTCTGCAACACTGGGACTATCGGTGAGTCAACAGTGGGTCAAAGGAGTAGCAGAGATGGCAGTTGCTCTTTAAAAATTATGATTTAAATCGAGTTGATTTAAATCAGGCCTTTTTACTAGTGATTTAAATCATGATTTAAAGTGTGATTTAAATCAACTTGATTTAAATCAAATCCACCCTGGTGGTGACCAAAACTGGACAGAGTACTCTAGGTGTGGTCTTGTGTGGAGACCACAAGGCATGGAACAATGGCCAATGAGTCCACAAGGTACTTTCAAAGTCTCCCAAACCAGAAAATCCACCAGGCAAAACTAAACCCACAACACGAGAGGGTTCACGAGGCAAGAAAAGTTTAAAGTTCTCAAGGCACCATCCAAAGTCAACGTGCGGTTTCAAATCCAAAGCAAGACAGGGATCACAATGACCAGGAAACACGCAGCTAGGAAATGAACACATCGTTCCCAGCATCGTCTCCATCTGTCTGCTCTGCCAAATAGCCAGCATCTGGTGCAGCCCATCAAAAAGGGAGAGGCTGCCTCCTTGCAAGTAATCTGGCTGACCTTCATTGCTCCTGCCTTTTCTCTGCCCTACGTGTTCTCGGATCAGGTGCAGAAGGCGGTTCCTCTTCCTCATCGCTGATTGGCTGCGGCTGCGTTTTTCCCCCCACCTGAAGCCTTAGGGCTGTCCTGCTGCAGCTGGGCTTCAGCCAAATCCCTCTCAACCGGCTGCTTGAAGCCACTGATTGACTCCCCTCCTGACATGCCTAGGACTGGTTCATTCTCCTCTGAACTGACATCCGGAGAGGCATCTGGGGAAGCATTCGGGGGAGTCATCCAGTGGTGGGTTGCCCGCGGTTCGCATTGGTTCTATAGAACTGGTAGTAAAACTGGCGGGAGGCTCCGCCCACCGTCCCCGACATCATCAAAATACTTTGCGCGGCCCCGCTGCGAACCGGTAGTAAAGGTAAGTAGAACCCACCCCTGGAGTCATAGCGTATAGTGTCCTTCCTGTGTTTTCAAAGTCAAGGGAAGCATTGTTGTGATTGTTCGCCTGCCTCTAGATCTATCACCGGGAAGGAAAAATTGTCAGTGGGATTTGATCAATGTTAGAAGCAGAGGTGGTATTCAGCCGGTTCGGACCAGTTCGGATGAACTGGTAGCGGAAATTGCGGGTGGCTCCGCCCACCCACCCCGGCACTATGCCGTCCTGTTTAGCTATGTTTTGGAGGCTGGGCACATGTGTGGAAGGCCAGGTGCATATGCGGAAGGCACACACACGCGGTGAACCAGTGGTAAAAATATGTGAAACCCACCTGTGGTTAGAAGGCATTCTGTAGGAGAAGGGACGGGGGGCGGAATCAAAAGAGGAATCAGCCTAGACTCTCTATGTAGCCACAAGCCGGCAGAGTCGAATCCCTCTTGAATCCCATTGGCCCTTATCTAATGCCAAGATAGTGCTACCCTGTTTCTCCAAAAATAAGACATCCCCTGATAATAAGCCCAATCGGGCTTTTGAGTGCATGGCAATAAGGCCAAGCGCTTATTTCAGGGTTCAAAGAGGAGGGGAAGGAAGGAAGGAGGGAGGAATGGAGGAAAGGAGGGAGGGAGATGGGAAGGAGAAGGAAGGAGGGAGGAAGGAAGGAAGGAGGGAGATGAGAATGAGAAAGAGGGAGGAAGGAGGGAGGGAGGGAGATGAGAATGAGAAGGGGGGAGGAAGGAAGGAAGGTGGGAGGAAGATTGGAATGAGAATGAGAACGGGGGAGGGAGGGAAGGAAGGAAGGAGGGAGGAATGAAGGAAGAAAGGAGGGAGGGAGATGGGAATGAGAGTGAGAACGAGAGAGAGGGAGGGAGGGGGGAGGGAATGAAGGAAGGATGGAGGGAGGAATGAAGGAAGAAAGGAGGGAGGGAGATGGGAATGAGGGAGAGAGGGAGGGAGGGAAGAAGGAGGGAGGGAGGGAAGGAAGGAGGAAGGAAGAAAGGAAGAAAGGAGATGGGAATGAGGGAGGGAGGGAGGAAAGAGGGAGAGAGGTGGGAAGGAGAAGGAGAAGGGGGGAGAGCTAGAAAATAGTAAAAAGCACAAATATAAAGATAAATGAAGAACATGCAGTATTATAGTAGGATAAGATTTAAAATTTAAAAAAATACTTAGAGTAATAACTATGTAATGTATATAAATGAACATGTTCATAAATGAACAAAACCCTGTTCCCCCCCCAAAAATAAGACATCCCCTGATAATAAGCCCAATCAGGCTTTTGAGCACATGGCAATAAGGCCAAGGGCTTATTTCAGGGTTCAAAAAAAAATATAAGGCAGGGTCTTATTTTCGGGGAAACACGGTAACTGTTAGTTGCATATATTCCTGTGCATCGGAATGATTAGCAATAAAATTCTCAAGTGCAGCCCTGATTTTTTGGTCCTGATCTTTTGTGCCTGACATACTGTCTCACATCCCTGCGCCTTGTTCCTTTCAGATAGTATAGAATTCTTTATTGGCCAAGTGTGACTGGACACACAAGGAATTTCTCTTGTATATATAGTATGCTTTGCCACCCAGCAGATCTGGTCTTCACACGCGTGCTTCGTTTCTCATAGTAATGAGTCACCAACACATTCAATTTTTCTCTTTGTCTTCTCCCAAGGTATGGCTGCTTCTATTCAGGGACCCTCTATTCCACTTCCTGTTCTTCTGTATTTCCTTTCACTTTTTTTTTTTTTGAAGCCTCTTTTTTCATGCCTGTTGACATCCTGACTGCTGCTCTTGAATGTATCAGTGATGCGTAATACCTTTCATTTTGCTCCTCCACATTGTGTTTCTTATGACAATTACGATGCCTTCAGCTTCCGCTGTACCCCTTCCGTTGGTAGAGCTGATCGATATTTATCCTTTTCCATCACTGAATTATGAAGATGTACTGGTACAATTAAAGGGGCTGGAGCAGGGGTGAAATGCTCTCGGTTCGGACCAGCTCGGGCGAGTAGGTAACGATGGCGGCGGGCAATTTGGAGAACCTGTAGCAAAAATCCCTGCCCCCGCCCCTCATGCCCAGCTGAGCCACGCGATCATCAGAGCCTTTTTTTTCTTTTAAATGGCTCTGACCAGCCAAGCTCTGACGATCCCAGCTGAGTTGCCTGCTAATCAGGCAAGTCAGCTTGGATCGTCAGAGCCATTTAAAAGAAAAAAAGTTTTTTCTTTTAAATGGCTCTGACAATCCAAGCTCTGACAATCTCAGCTGAGTTGTCTGCTAATCGGTAGCAAAAATCCCTCCTCCTCCCCCTCTCAGCTTGCTTTCCTTAGCTGCTGGTCGCAACGCCTTGCTGTAATCCCCGCAATCCATTGCATCAGCAAGCAACTGAATCTCCCTGCCTGCAATCAAGCAGGCAGGGAGTTGTGGACTTCAACTCCCAGAATTCCTCATCCAGCAAAGCAAAGCTGGCTGAGGAATTCTGGGAGTTGAAGTCTACAAGTCCTAAAATTGCCAAGGTTGGAGACCCCTGTTCTATTGGGTAAGTTTTTTCCCCCTTTGGGAGCTTAAAAAAAATAGTTAATTGGGGTTTTTTTTAGTTGTTCTTTTTTTAGACTAGCCATTTAAAGTTTAGGAAGTTTTAAATTTAGCTGCTTTTATATATAAATTAAAATAAAATAAAATAAAATAATATTTGTGCAGCTTTCTGAGATTTAGTGTGTTTCTGTAGTGTTTCACTCTTATTACACAAACACACAAAATCACACAAAGATATATGTGGAATTTTGTGTGTGTAAAGTGTGAAAGTTGGTTTTGGGGGCTTTTTTGTGGCTGTGTGAGGTTCCTGCTTGTTGCAGGGGCCATTTTGGGTCTAGCACAGCTGCTTTTACATTGTGGGTGAGCCAGTTGTGTTGTGATGTGTTTTGTAGGTTAAAAAAGGGCAAAGAAGTGACATTGACTTGGCCACGCCCACCTGACCAACAAACCATGCCCACCCAGTCACCTTACCACCAAGCCCCACCCACAAATTAAGCCACGCCCACAGAACCGGTAGCAAAAAATTTTAGATTTCACCCCTGGGCTGGAGGCTAAAACATATGAAGAATGGTTGCAGGAATTGGGTTTGTCTATTCTAATGGAAAGAAGGACTAGGGGTGACAGGACAACAGTGTTCCAATATTTGAGGGGCTGCCACTAAGAAGAGGGGGTCTATTCATCCAGTTTTGATCGCCACAATGTAAAAAAGATGTGGAGACTCTAGAAAGAGTGCAGAGAAGAGCAACCAGGATGATGAGGGGACTGGAGGCTAAAACGTATGAAGAACGGTTACAGGAACTGGACATGGCTAGTCTAGTGAGGAGAAGGCCCAGGGGAGACATGTTAGCTGTCTGAGGGGCTGCCACAGAGACAAGAGGATCAAGCTTTTTTCCAAAGCATCCGAAGGCCAGACAAGGAACAATGGATGGAAACTGACCAAGGAGAGATTCAACCTAGAAATAAGGAGAAATTTTCTTGACAGTGAGAACAATCAACCAACGGAACAGAAGTTGCCTTCGGAAGTTGTGGGAGCTTCATCACTGGAGGCTTTCAAGAAAAGATTGGACTGCCATTTGTCAGAAATGGTGTAGGGTCTCCTACTTGGGTGGGGGGTTGGACTAGATGACCTACAAGATCCCTTCCAACTCTGTTCATCTGTAATCAAGTAGAGAAGCAACCTAAAAATAAGGAAAAATTTCCTAACAGCAAGAACAATTAATCGGTGGAACGGCATGTCTCCAGGAGTTGTCGGTGCTCCATCACTCCATCTCATAAGAAGAGACTGGACAGCCACTTGTCTGAAATGGTATAGGATAGGATCTCCTGCTTGAGCAAAGGGTTGGACTAGAAGACCTCCAAAGTCCCTTCCAACTCTGTTATTCTGAAATTCTCTCTCGTTCTTCAGACATAACCACAAGGCTGCATTTACCGCGCATTTTGGTCGCTTGGAGTATTGCAGGTTGAGATTCCTGATGTCAGTATTGTGCATTTTCGCTTCTTTTCCTTAAGGTTCTGTCAGCAAAATCTCTTCCCCCCCCCACCCTTTTTTTTTTTTAAAAAAAATCTTTCTCAAGCTCTCAGGTTAGCCAAGAAGAGACAAAATGTATTAAGGATGCCCTGCATTAAGAGGATTTGGCTGTACCAGATCCTCTTAACTTTCCCCGTTTATTCTCTCCGTGAGCTCCAGGGGTGGGTTCTAAATTTTTTTACTACCGGTTCTGTGGGCGTGGCTTATTTTGTGGTTGTGGCTTGGAGGTCATGTGACTAGGTGGGTGTGGCTAGCTGGTCAGAGTCATTTCTGGAAGGTCCTCGCACTTACGACCAGTCCTCGCACTTACGACCCAACTCATTTGTTTGCTTTTAACACTGATCAGCTGTAGGGCGGCCCTTTGAAGCCCCGCGGCAAGAGTTTAAACAGTTTTTTTCCCTCTAGTCATCAGCTGGGACTCAGGAGGCAGCAATAGATTGGGGGTGGGACCAAATAAAAGGTAAGAATAACGTGGGGGGGGGAGAACCGGTTCGGTGATGTCATATCGTCACCACTACCGGCTCGGCCGAACCGGACCGAACCGGGAGGAACCCACCACTGGTGCGCTCCCTGGAAATGATTCGCATCCATTAGAATTAGTAACCGAGGGACATATGGAATGATTTCTGTCTGACAAACCGGCTTGGGCAGATCAGAGCAAGGAATCGAAGCACGTAATCCTTTCTAAATATAGGAACTGCACCAGGGAAGGGAGAATCGCCAAGCCAGAGGTTGAGATAATAGTAAAAGACGCAGATCGTTTAGGCCTCCTTTGCTTTCTGATTTTAAAAGGAAGATTTCTAAGTCTTCCACTATATTAAAAAGAATTAAAAATTGGGATGGGTGGGGGGTGGGAGCGATGGAGAGGGAAATTCTGCGGGAGGACCAAGAAACTTTTTAAGAAAGGCGGGGGTTATTCAAGTGCTCGTCTTCATAAAAAAGAATTAAGTGGGTTTTTTTCCCCTGTACTTCCTTCCTATAGGAAATTGATTGATTTATATATGGTAAATGAATGCCAATCCAAGTCAAAATGAGTCCCACGTTTGCCTGTTCTTCTTCCAACCAGGCTCCCTGAAATCTTCCTTCCTCTCTCTCATTCCCATCCCTCTCCCTCCCTCCCTCCCTCCTCCCTCTCTCCCTCCTTCCTCTCTCCTTCCTTCTCATTCTCATTCCCATCTCCCTCCCTCCTTCCTCCCTCTCTCCCTCTCATTCCCTGTCATTCCCTCCCTCCCTCCCTCTCATTCCCATCTCCCTCCCTCCTTCCTTCCCTCCCTCCTTCCTTCCTTCCATCCTTCCTCCCTCCCTTCCTTCTTCCCTCCCTCCCTCCCTCCTATTCTCATTTTCCTCCCTCCCTCCCTCCTTCCTTCCTTTCTCCTTCCTTCCTTCCCTCCCTCATTCCTTCCATCCTTCCTCCCTCCCTCCCATCCTTCTTCTCTCCCTCCCTCCCATTCTCATTTTCCTCCCTCCCTCCCTCCTTCCTTCCTTCCTCCTTCCTTCCCTCCCTCCTTCCTTCCATCCATCCTTCCTCCCTCCCTCCCTCCCTCCCTTCCTTCTTCCCTCCCTCCCTCCCTCTCATTCCCATTTTCCTCCCTCCCTCCCTCCCTCCTTCCTTCCTCCCTCCCTCCCTTTGTAACTTTGAATGGGTGCTAAACAAATGATGGTGAGGAGTACCAATTGCAACATATCCCACATTAGAAGACTGTGTTGTTGTTCTTTTAAAGTGCATGCATGTTCCATAAAGAAAACAGAACTGTAGCGCGGATTATTTATTTATTTTTAAATAGGGTGAAAATATTCCTCGTAATATCCGTTTGGCCACACGCGCCAAGGAATGGGGGGGACCGTATGCCCCAAACGATCTCTTCCATAGATTTTTTTTCAAATTAATTATGTGCCATGAAATTGCTTTTGCCTCCCTAGCAACCCCATAGATTTTTCTCCGGGATGATGGATCCCGAAGCTGTTCTTTCAAATCTCCCAAGGGTCCATTCATCAAACGGAGTCTGTCTATCTTGCTGCCGGCTGTCCTGTTCTTCTCTTTCCTTCTTCCTCTTGCAGAATTAGAATGGCCCTTCTTAAAATAGAATCTCTGTTTTATAAATGACATTAGGCAGAAGTTGGATCTCAGCTTTTCTTTTCTCTCTCTCTGTATCCTCATGTCTGGAAAAGCTGTGCAAAATTATCACTGGATGGAAACGTGGCGATTCTTCGTACTGTAGAAAAACATTGCCTTTCTCTCAATTAACCCCTGAAAGAGCAACAATTTCAGGAATGTTGTTGTTGTTATTATTATTATTATTATTATTATTTAATCTTTAGTGAGATTCACAGCCTTTGAGGCTGGTTAATAGCTCAGCAGCTCGAGTCCTAACCAAGGACCTAGGAACTGTTAAGGTATCGTCGGAGGATGTAAGCTGTTCCGAGTAAGGTGGTTTTTTGTAGAGTCAAAATGTTCAAGTCCAGTAAATTTAGAATTTCTAAATAGCGGGGTAGCCCTTTGGGTATTGCTCCAAGGGCTCCAATTACAATCGGGACAACACACGATTTCTTTTTCCACAGTCGCTCAACTTCAATTTGCAAGTCCCGGTACTTTGTGATTTTTTTCTTGCTGCTTATCTTCAATCTGTGCATCACCAGGTATTGCAATGTCAATGAACCATACTTTTTTCTTTTCAACTATTGTTATGTCAGGTGTGTTGTGGACCAAGTGCCTGTCAGTCTGAATCCTAAAGTCCCACAAGATCTTGAGTTTCTCATTCTCTAAAACTTTCTCAACCTGATGTTCCCAGTGGTTTTTGCTGTACTCAAATCTGCTTAATAGCTCAGCAGCTTGAGTCCTAACCAAGGACCTAGGAACTGTTAAGGTATCGTCGGAGGATGTAAGCTGTTCCGAGTAAGGTGGTTTTTTGTAGAGTCAAAATGTTCAAGTTGTTGTTGTTGTTGTTGTTGTTGTTGTTGTTGTTGTTGTTATTATTATTATTATTATTATTATTATTATTATTATTATTATTATACAGTATACACAGCAAACGAGATGACCATGCTGGATTTCGTATCCTAAATCACTACTCGAACACTTCCCAAGCGTTTAGGACTGCGTGATGTATCGGTGGATTATGTGAGCAGATCCCAGTAAGGTGGCCTTCTGCAGCTGACCAATGGTGATCTTGTCAGCGCCAATCATTTTTAAGTGCTTGCCTAGGTCTTTAGGCACAGCACCCAGTGTGCCCAGTACCACTGGGACCACCTGCACTGGTTTATGCCAGAGTCTCTGCAGTTCTATTCTCAAGTCCTGATATCTGGTGACTTTTTCAAGTTGTTTCTCGTCGATTCTGCTGTCACCAAGTATGGCAATGTCGACGATCCACACTTTTATCTTCTCCACAATTGTGATATCCGGGGTATTGTGTTCCAAAACTTTGTCAGTCTGTATTTGGAAGTCCCACAGTAGTTTTGCATGCTCATTTTCGACCACTTTTTCAGGCTTATGATCCCACCAGTTCTTTGCTACAGGCAGATGGTAGTTGTGACACAAGTTCCAGTGGACCATCTGAGCGACTGTGTTATGACGTTGTTTGTAGTCAGTCTGAGCTATTGTCTTGCAGCCACTCAGTATGTGATCAATGGCTTCATCCGCTTCTTTGCAGAGTCTGTATTTGGGGTCATCGGCAGATTTTTTTTTATTCTGGCTTTGATTACATTCGTTCTGATGGCTTGTTCCTGGGCTACAAAAATCAGGCCTTCTGTCTCTTTCTTCAGTGTTCCGTTGGTCAGCCATAACCAGGTCTTTTCCTTATCTACTTTTCCTTGGATCTTCTCAAGGAACAGTCCATGTAGTGCTTTGTTATACCAGCTGTCAGCCCGAGTTTGCATCGCTGTTTTCCTATATTGGTTTGTTGCACTTTGAGCAGCTTCCTCTTGTTGACCTCCATCAAGAGGAAGCTGTTCAAAGTGGAGCAAACCAAGACTCAATATTTTATTCAATATTTTATTTATTTATATAATCAATATTTTATTTAACCAAGACTCAATAACAACTTCTTCTTCTTCTTCTTCTTCTTCTTCTTCTTCTTCTTCTTCTTCTTCTTCTTCTTCTTCTTCTTCTTCTTCTTCCTCTTCCTCTTCCTCTTCCTCTTCCTCTTCCTCTTCTTCTTCCTCTTTCTCTTCTTCTTCTTCTTCTTCTTCTTCTTCTTCTTCTTCTTCTTCTTCTTCTTCCTCTTCCTCTCCTTCCTCTTCCTCCTCCTCCTCCTCCTCCTCCTCCTCCTCCTCCTCCTCCTCCTCCTCCTCCTCCTCCTCTTCTTCTTCTTCTTCTTCTTCTTCTTCTTCTTCTTCTTCTTCTTCTCCTCTTCCTCCTCCTCCTTCTCCTTCTCCTTCTCCTTCTCCTTCTCCTTCTTCTCCTCCTCCTCCTCCTTCTTCTTAATCAGCCAGATTCTTAGACTGGATTTGGCATTTTTATCCACCTACAGGTAGTCCTCAGCTTAACCACCACAATCGAGCCCAGAATTTCCATTGCTAAGTGAGACATTGGTTACATGAGTTTTGCCCCGTGTCACGACCTTCCTTGCCACAGTTGTTAAGTGAATCGCTGCAGCTGTTACGTTAACAACACGGTTGTTAAATGAATCTGGCTTCCCCGTTGACTTTGCTTGTCAGAAGGTCGCAAAAGGGGATCACGTGAGCCCAGGATGTTGCAGCGGTCATAAATATGAAACCAGTAGACAGGGCATCTGAATTTGGGTCATGTGACCTTGGGGATGCTGCAAAAGCCATAAGTGTGAAAATGGTCATAAGTTACTTTTTTGAGTAATGTTGTAACTTTGAACAGTCACTAATTGAGGATTACCTGTATCGAGTCCTTCCCAGGGACCTGCGATAGGCAGATGTTGTTGCTTGATATATTGTTGTTGTTATTATTATTATAAACTTTTATTCGCCAAACATGAAACTCAGTCAACTGAACATTTAAAAATATATCACAAATAGCATTGACTGGCGCTGATGGTTGATAGGGGTTGCTGCCAGCATCCTAGGTATCAACCAAGTATCAAGATCTTGTGAAGCGGCTTTTTTTTTTTATAGATAAGTTTTATTGAAAAAATTTTCTTTTCATCATACATGTTTTATGAACAGAGTGCCAACCAGGTCACACCTTATACATCTTATATAATCAAAATCATCATTATTATATATCTTAAATCTTCCCGTTTTTTCCAATATCTATCTCTTTTATACATCCTTTCTTACAAATTTATAATTTTTCTCCATCTCTTCTTCTTTCAACTTCTGCCACATTAGTTTCTTTCCGTCATTTTTTTATCCTTTTCAATTTTATTTTTCAGTAACATCCCTTTACGCCTTATGCTCCTTCTCTATGACAATCACTCCAATTGTTTACTTTCTTCCTCCATCACAAGATCACATGATCACGTGAAGTGTTCATACCACTTCATAATGCCTTGGTAAGGCCACACTTGGAATACTGCATCCAATTTTGGTCGCCACGATGTAAAAAAGATGTGGAGACTCTAGAACAGTGATGGATAACCTTTTTGCCATCGCGTGCCAGGAGCAGGGGTGGGGGTCATGCTCGTGCATGCCCACATCCATAATTCTATGCGCCTCGCCCACTCCCCGCGTTCCTGGCACGTGATGGCCCGGTAGGCCCATTTTTCTCTCTCCCCAGACTCCAGAGCCTTTCTAGGAGTCTGGGGAGGGTTAAAATTAGGAACTGGGGATCGGAAGTTGGCAAATGGGCTGTTTTCGGCCTCCGGAGGACCTCGGGGGGGGAGGCCATTTTTGCCCTCCCCAGACTCCTAGAAAGGCTGTGGAGCCTGGGGAGAGAGAAAAATGGGCGTTCCCCACCACCACCCAAGGCCCTCCAGAGGCAGGAAACAGCTTGTTTCCCTACTTCTGGTGGGCCCAGAAGGCCCAAAAATCAGCTGGCCGGTACACGCATGCGCGCCGGAGCTGAGCTCGCGTGTCCCATCAATATGGCTATGTGTGCCACATAGTGGCATAGGTTCGCCATCACGGCTCTTGAAAGAGTGCAGAGAAGAGTAATAAAGAGGATTAGGGGACTGGAGGGTAAAACATATGAAGAACGGTTGCAGGAACTGGGTATGTCTAGTTTAATGAAGAGAAGGACTAGGGGAGACATGATAGCAGTCTTCCAATATCTCAGGGGTTGTCACAAAGAAGAGGGAGTCTATTCATCCAGTTTTGGTCGCCACGAATTCAGCTATCGAACTACAATTCCCAGAATTCCTTTGGGAAAAGAAGGGCTGGGCTTTTCCAATCTCTTCATGTTGGCAGCTACAGGATAGGATCTGAATGTGTTTCAGACATAGTCATCGATTTAACAACAGTTCATTTTAGTGACCGTTCCAAGTTCCAACAGCCCTGAAAAAAGTGACTTATGACTGTTTTTCACACGTATGACTGTTGCGGTATCACCCCTGGTCACGTGATCAAAAGTCAGTCCCGTGGCAACTGACTTCTATTTACGACGGTCACTGCATCCTTGGATCAAGCGATCCCCTTTCGCAGCCTTCTGACAAGCAAGAGTAAGAGCCTTGGTGGCACAGCAGACTAATGCACTGTTAAGTTAACACCAGCTGCCTGCAATTACTGCGAGTTCAAATCTCACCAGGCTCAAGGTTGACTCAGCCTTCCATCCTTCCGAGGTAGATAAAATGAGGACCCGGTTTGTGGGGGCAATAAGCTGACTTTGTATAAAAAAGAATACTGCTTGGTGGGAGGGGGGGGTGAAAGCCCTACTAAGCAGGTATATACAAAAGTATGAAGGCTATTGCTTAACGCATTGTAAGCCGCTCTGAGTCTCCGGAAAAGGGCAGCATATAAATCGAACCAATAAAAATAAATCGAACCAATAAAAAAGTCAACGGAGAGGCCCAATTCCCTCAACAACCGTGTGACTCACTTAACAACGGCCACTTAGCCAAGTCGTAATATGGGGCAAAACTCACTGAACAAATGTTTCACTTCATGAGAGACATGTTGGGCTCTGTTGCGGTCGTACACCGAGGACTGCCTGTTGTTTTCTCTCGTGTCTTCCAACCCCAGCGTTATTTTTCCCATTTCCCCCCCCTCTTTTCAGATGACGGAGTATAAGAGAGCCATGTTTCAAGAAGACGAAGTGCTGGATGCCACAGGGGACGGGAGCAACACATCTCCGGACAGCGTCGAGGTAGGGCGAACAGTGGAAGGTCCAGTAGCCCTTCAAACTTACAATTATTCATTTAGCGGCCATTCGAGGTTGCAGGGGCACTGAAAAATGTGACTTATGACCAGGGGTGGGTTCTAAATTTTTTTACTACCGGTTCTGTGGGTGTGGCTTATTTTGTGGGCGTGGCTTGATGGTCATGTGACAATTCTTTAGGATTTAGCAGAGGTACTGGTCTACCAGGCTTTTAACTGCTTGCAGAGCTGCACCGGTCTACTCATGTATTTTTGCAGGCACCGATCTACTGATTTGTTTTTGAGGCACCGGTCTACCACCAAACTGCCTTTTACCACTGATCAGCTGTAGGGCGGCCCTTTGAAGCCCCGCGGCAACAGTTTAAACAGTTTTTTTCCTTATAGCCCATCAGCTGGGACTCAGGAGGCAGCAATAGATTGGGGGTGGGTTGAAATAAAAGGTAAGAATAACGTGGGGGGGCGGGGGGTTGGGGGGTGATGGGGGGCAGAACAGGTTCGGTGATGTCATATCGTCACCGCTACTGGCTTGGCCGAACCGGGCCGAACCGAGAGGAACCCACCACTGCTTATGACTAGATTTCCCATTTACAACCATTGCAGCATCCCATGTGGTCACGTGATCAGAATTTGGCACTTGGCAACCGGCATATATTGATGACGGTTGCAATGTCCCAGGGGGTGGGGTGTCATATGATCCCCATTTGTGACCTTCCCAGTTGCTTTCCGCCGGGCAAAGTCAATGGGAGGAGCCATTGACCACATGACTCATTTAACAAATACAGTGATTCGTTTAACAACCGCACGAAAGAGGTCACAAAATGGGACACAGGTCACTTCACCACTGTCTTGCTTAGCCATGGAAATCTTGCGCTCCATTGGGGTCATAAGGCGAGGACTATTTGTGTACTTTCACGGATTCGACTCCAGCCTGAGAGGCTGCCATGCGATCTTTACACACCCTGTGGAAACTAATCAAGGAGAGAAGCAACTTAGAACTAAGGAGAAATTTCCTGACAGTTAGAATAATTTTTTTTTTTTTTAAATTTGATTTATATGCCGTCCTTCTCCGGAGACTCAGGGCGGCTTACAATGTGCTCAGCAATAGCCTTCATCCTTTTGTATATTTATACAAAGTCAGCTTATTGCCCCCACAACTGGGTCCTCAATTTACCTACCTTAGAAAGGATGGAAGGCTGAGTCAACCTTGAGCCTTGGCGAGATTCGAACCCTGCAGTAATTGCAGGCAGCTGGTCTTAATAACCAGCTTAATAACAGGGTGCCTTAAACCCCTGTGCTACCAAGGCTCTTAAATTAATCAGTGGAACAACTTGCCTCCAGAAGTTGTAAATGCGCCAACACTGGAAGTTTTAAAGACGAGATTAGATAACCATTTGTCTGAAATGTTGTAGGTTTTCCTGCCTAAGCAAGGTGTAGGTTTAGCCTATTATTCAAACCTCCTGGTTGTCAATTATGGGTTTGGACCATAATTGGGTGAAATCCGGCAGGTTCTGACAGGTTCTGGAACTGGTAGTGGAAATTTTGAGTAGTTCAGAGAACCAGCAAATACCACCTCTGGCTGGCCCCAAAGTGGGGTGGGAATGGAGATTTTGCAGTATCCTTCCCCCAGGAGTGGGGAGGGAATGGGGATTTTGCAGTATCCTTCCCCCAGGAATGGGGAGGGAATGGGGATTTTGCAGTATTTTTCAGGAGCATGGATAGCTCAACAGACAGAAGCACTGTAATTTAACACCAGCTGCCTGCAATTACTGCAGGTTCAAATCTCACCAGGCTCAAGGTTGACTCAGCCTTCCATCCTTTCTAAGGTAGGTAAATTGAGGACCCAGTTTGTGGGGGCAATAAGCTGACTTTGTATAAATATACAAAAGTATAAAGGCTATTGCTTAACGCACTGTAAGCCGCCCTGAGTCTCCGGAGAAGGGTGGCATATAAATACATAAATAAATAAAGTATCCTTCCGCTGCCACACCCACCAAGCCACATCACACCCACCAAGCCACGCCCACCGAACCGGTAGTAAAAAAAATTGGATTTCACCACTGGTTTGGACTGAATATATTGGGAGAATCCAGATTGAAATTGAAATCCAGACTATTTCAATCCAACGGTGATTTAAACAATAAATTGTAGTTTAGCAAGCTGAATGAAGTATGTCTGTGTTTCTCAACCTTAGCAACTTTAAGATGGGTGGACTTCAACTCCCAGAATTCCCCAGTCAGCTTCGCTGACTGGGGAATTCTGGGAGTTGAAGTCCACCCATCTTAAAGTTGCTAAGGTTGAAAGACACTGAAGTGTGTTAATAGAATGGTACTTTAATCTATTCCATCTCCCGTTTCTTTTCTCTTTCCTCTTTGATTCTTGACTCTTCTTTGAGGTGGGCTTCCGAAAAGGGGATGGCCTCCTGCTGAGTCGCCTTGGCTCCCAAATTCATCTGAAGTTGGTCTTCTGGGTGATTTCCCTCTTCGTGGCAGTTCTGCTCCTGAGTACAATCGTAGCCATGGCCATCCAGTACAGCAAAGGTAGGTAGGTTCAAGGCCCACAGTAAGTTGGACCACGGACCTCATTCTCCTTCGTACGGGTAGTCCTCGATTTACGGCCGTCCATTTAGTGACCATTCAAAGTTACGAAGGCACCGGAAAAAAGTGATTCATGATTATGACCGTTTTTCACACTTAGGACCGCGGAGGCATCCCCGTGGTCACAAGATCAAAATTCAGACACTCGGCAACGAACTCATATTTATGATGGTTGCGGTGTCCCAGGGTCATGGGATCCCCTTTTGCGACCTCTTGGCGAGCAAAGTCAATGGGGGAAACCAGATTCGCTTAACAACCACGTTACTCACTGAACAGCCGCAGGCATCCGCTGAACAGCGGTGACAAGGAAGGTCGTAAAAATGGGGCGAAACTCGCTTAATAAATGTCTTGCTCAGCAAATGAAATTTGGGGCTCAATTGTGGTTATAAGCAGAGAAGGTAGTCCTCGATGTATGACCATAATTGGGCCCCCCCCATTTCTGTTGCTAAACAAGACATTTGTTAAGCGAGTTTTGCTCCATTGCAATGGCTGTTAAGTGAATCTCCACTGTTGTTAGTAACAGGGTTGTTAAGTGAATCTGGCTTCCCCATTGACCCCCCCTTTGCAAGGTAGCAAAGGAGCATTTCAGAGCCTCATGCAAGGAAACGCAAAACGACGCAAGCAGGAAAACTGCCTTAATGATGGAGCTGTCTGCTTGGCGACCCCAACAACACCCCCGTAACTGTTGTGACCCACCAGTGGATCTGGCAGCAAATTCGGATAGTGAGAAGGTTGGGGAGGAACAAGGGCCAGTCCTGGAGTCTGGGGAGGGCTCTGATGAGGGCTCTGCGTCGGAGGCAGAGAGGGGGCCAGGGCCGGATGCCAGTTATCAGCTGCCTTCGGAGTCAGACATCAGTGAGGCAGACGAACAGCTGGAGCCTGTCCCCAGTGTGCGCATGGGCAGAGTTGCCAGACGAAGGGAACAGCTGAAGAACAAGGGTCGACTTGGGAGTAAAGCCACAGGTGGACGATGAATGGCCCCTCCCAGAGGGAATAAAAGAGGAGCGAAAGGGGAGTGGAGTTTGCAGGAGACAATGAGTTCATTCCTGCATTCTTGCCAAGTATTGCAGTTGTCAGCTTTGGAGGCCATATTAATCCAGAAGCTCCAATGCTGCCACCTTCTCATGTGTGGAAAAGTAGGAGGGGGGATTAAGGAGAGGGGTTGTTAAGTAGACATAATAGCATTCTTCCTGTCGGTCAAGGTCAGGGCGATCCAGCATCTGGAGAAGTCAGGGGGGCTGGATCGAGATGGAGCGGACGTTGATTGGAGCATGTGATCGACTGAGGAGTGAGGGGATGGTTTTGGGGGTTTTGATTTACTGAGGGAAAACGCGGACCTTTCAGATTCGGGTTTTCCCAGATGTGCCAGTTTGCCTATTCTAGTAAAGAGAACTTTGGAAAAATGTTTGCTTCCGCATCTTTACTTGGAGTTGGGGTTTTTCTGGAACGCTGACAGCGGTGTCTGAAAGATATCGGCCTGGCCACTCTCCAAGCCTGATAAAGGTCGGTAATTGTGAACTATCTTGAAAGACTGTGGGAGAGGAAAGACTTGGCTGGAGAGGAACTCACCGTAAATGAAATAAAAGAGGTTTATCGGGAACGAGGACTCAGTTTCGTGCTGCTGGGGAAGCCGAGGTCAGTATAGTAACTGGCTCTCTCCCCTCCTGCTGTGCTTCGGGGCTCAGGGACAGCTTTCAACAGGCCCTCTTGAGCAGGCTGGGAACCCGTGTGCGGGACACACTCACACCGCTTTCACTGAGATAATAGCCTCCCAAGATGAGTGAGTAACCCACACTTCATGACAAGGAGACACACAAAGAATTCTTTGTTAGCCCCCTGACTGCATTGAGCACAACATAGCCAAGATTTATTTATTTATTGATTGATTGATTGATTGATTGATTGATTGAATTTATATCCCGCCCTTCTCCCCGAAGGGACTCAGGGCGGTGAACAGCCGAAAATTAAAATAACATACAATATAAAAGTTAAGATAACTAAAAATAAATTAAATTAATCGGCCTCCCAATTTAAAACCCCAAGCTATACAATTAAAAAACTAACCCATAAAACCTATTCAGGCCAGGCCGGCTTGCTGAAATAAAAACGTCTTCAGGGCCTTACGGAAAGTGCGGAGATCCGGGATCAGTCGTATTCCGGGAGGTAGCTCGTTCCAGAGGGCGGGTGCCCCTACAGAGAAGGCCCTCCCCCTGGGGGCCGCCAGCCGACATTGCTTGACCGACGGCACCCTGAGGAGGCCCTCTCTGTGAGAGCGTATTGGCCGGTGGGAGGTTATCAGTAGCAGAAGGTGGTCTCGTAAATACCCCAGCCCTAAGCCATGGAGCGCTTTAAAGGTGAGAACCAACACCTTGAAGCGCACCCGGAAGATCACCGGGAGCCAGTGCAGCTCGCGCAGGAGAGGTGTTATATGGGAGCGCCATGTCGCTCCCATAATCACCTGCGTGGCCGCATTCTGGACTAGTTGGAGCCTCCGGGTGCTCCTCAAGGAGTTTAGGTTTTGCTTAAAGCTCTTTCGCACACATGCACACACATATCCCTTTTGCTCTCGCATATTTACCAACCCTCACCAGGAGTGGGAGGGGCTGTGTGTTTAGGAGACAAGCTGTGGCTTCAGCAGTTGTGGCTTCGCATGTTGTGCATCGCCCCAGAAGCTTCTGTTGTGCCCACCCCCTCTTCTTCAAAGCACCCCTCTTCCTTTCCATCTCCGCTGTGCCTTATGGTTGTGCAGGTGGTCCCCAACTTACAACCATTCATTTAGGGACCATTCGAAGTGACAACAGCATGGGAAAAAGTGATTTCTGACCATTTTTCATACTTTGAACATAAGGACATGCATGCATACAATATCCGCTTCCTTTGCTCCTGATGGATGGGGGTAATCAATGCATTCGATTCGGATTTATTTATTTATAAAATGTATATGCCTCCCCATCCTGCAGTTTGAGGTGACTCTGAGCAGCTTACAACATACTACAAAATACAGATATAAAAAATATTATATGGATACATGATATTTTTATAGCGTGTAAATCAGAGGTGGGTTTCAGCAGGTTCTGACCAGTTCTGGAGAACCGGTAGCGGAAATTTTGAGTAGTTCGGAGAACCGGTAGTAAAAATTCTGACTGGCCCCGCCCCCATCTATTCTCTGCCTCCCAAATCCCAGCTGATTGGGAGGAAATGGGGATTTTGCAGTATCCTTCCCCTGGAGTGGGGTGGGAATGGAGATTTTGCAGTATCCTTCCCCTGGAGTGGGGTGGGAATGGAGATTTTACAGTATCCTTCTCCTGCCACGCCCACCAAGCCATGCCACACCCACCAAGCCACGCCCCCAGAACTGGTAGTAAAAAAATTTGAAACCCACCACTGGTATAAATATAAAACATTACAAAGAATTAGTGTCCTTCTTCTCTCATCTTTTTATAAAGAGAGTACGGGGGGTTTCTCCTATTTTACAGGTTCTCTGCTAAGGCTTCTCCTCTGTGTGTTTTTATTTAAGATGGTAAAAAAGAGGCACGGAATAGAATAAGTTTTAAGTTCTCCTTGGAGAGTTGACTTTGGTTTCATCAACTACTTAAAGGTATCGTGAAGGCTAGCAATGGTGAATTTTTTTACTAAGCTCCAGCAACCCAGCTCTCAAGGAGAAACAGTTGTATTACTAATGGTGGTAGCGCAGTGGTTAAGAATGCAGCATTGTGGGCTGACTCTGGCCACTGCCAGGAGTTCGATCCTGACCGGCTCAAGGTTGACTCAGCCTTCCATCCTTCTGAGGTTGGTAAAACGAGGACCATATTGTTGGGGACAAATATGCTGACTCTGTAAACCACTTAGGGCTGTAAAAGCACTGTGAAATGGTATATATGCTATTGCAATTCCTTCCTTCCTTCCTTCCTTCCTTCCTCTCTTAATGCCTACCTTCCTTCCTTCCTCCCACCTTCCCTCCCTCCCTCTCTTAAGTCCCTTTCTCATTCTCCTTCCTGGTGGCTCAGTGGTTAGAATGCAGAATTGTAGGCTGATTCGGCCCACAGCCAGGAGTTCGATCCTGACCAACCCAACGTTGACTCAGCCTTCCATCCTTCCGAGGTGGGTAAAATGAGGACCCAGCTGGTCAGGGCCAATTGGCTGACATTATAAACAGCTTAGAGAGTGCTGTAAAAGCACTATGGAGGGTATATACTGTGTCTCCCCCAAAAATAAGACCCTGTCTTATATTTTTTGAACCCTGAAATAAGCGCTTGGCCTTATTGCCATGCGCTCAAAAGCCTGATTGGGCTTATTATCAGGGGATGTCTTATTTGGGGGAAAACAGGGTAGCTAGTCCTCAATTTACAACAGTTTTCTCAGTCAATGGGATGCCATATTCACCTAACAACCATGTTATTAACCTAACAACTGTCATGATTCATTTAACAACCATGGCACAAAAGGTCGCAAATAGGAGCCCAATCCGTTTAAGAAATGTTTCATTGAGCCACAGAAATTGTGAGGGTCAATTGTGATCGTAGGTCTATTGTTATTGCAATTGGCTGGCCTTCCTTTTTATACAAAGCTCCCTGCCTCCCACCTTCTCTGTCTGTCTTTCTTCTTATGAAAATCCCCAAAGCGTTTATCGTAAAGCGTTTCATATCTCTACAGAAAGCCAGAGCGATGGCTGGATTTTCAGAAGCATACAGTAGTGGCCAAAATTGTAGAAACCTTTTGGGAAAAGTGTGTTTTCTAAAACTAGCTAATAACACCGCTTTTTCTTGGAGTAGTACCATAAAATTATATATCAATGGAAAGATAAGTTAATCAAGAATGTAATGCAATAACTTTTATGAAGGATTTGCTATTAGAACGGCAGTTACAGTATAAAGAAGAAAAGTGAAACACGTAGAAAAAAACGAGATATGCAAAAATGATCACCATGTCAGTTAATACTTAGTTGGGTAACTTTTAGCATGAATGACGGCCTTACAACGTCTTCCCATGGAGTGAACCAAGTCTTTTAGTTCCGCAGCTGTTCTACTGTGAAACCAAGATTGAATGATGGCTTCGATTAACTGGGTTTTATTGCTGGGTCGCTTCCGACTAACAAGTTTCTTTAGTCGGCTCCATAGATTTTCAATTGGGTTAAGGTCTGGGCTATTCCCAGCACTGGAATATGATTATCTTGTATATTAGTGCCTTGTAAGCTGCCCTGAGTCTCCAGAGAAGGGCGGCATATAAATCAAAATAATTTTTTTTAAAAAAATTATCTTGAAACTCCTCCCCAAAAGTGGTGTTATTAGCCATCAAACCTCAAAAATACACTTTTCCCAAAAGGTTTCCACAATTTTGGCCACTACTGTATGCTAACATTGGTTGGTTTGCTTCTCCTAGGAGAAACAGAGGAGACAATTCCTAGTAAACTAATGAATAAAGGAGCTAGCTGGTTCTCTGGAGAAGGAAATTACTGGGCAGACCAAGAGTCTGTGTTTCTTTTAGTGCTAAGTTTATCTACCAGTTGTCAGCTTGTGGACATTTTACCCTAGTTACTTGTTTATATACATATATATATATTTACGGTATCTCCTTTATTTATTTGGCCAAGTCTGGTTAAACACACAAGGAATTTGACTCTGGCAGAAAAGCACTCAGTGTTCTTGGAAAACAGCAGAATGTAATAATGGTGATGACACTAAAGTGTACAGCCAATCAAAGGGGGAAATAAAAAAATATAAAGGGGATAAATAATATAATACTGTCGCCAAACCCTACGGATTAATGTTGTGGCCCGCCAGCGGCCAGCAGATCTGGCAGCAGATTTGGACAGTGAGGAGGTTGGGGAGGAACATGGGCCAATCCTGGAGTCTGGGGAGGGCTCTGACGAGGGCTCTGCGTCAGAGGCAGAGAGGGAGCCAGGGCCATCTGGGAGCGATGCACGGAGCCTGCAGAGGCGGATAGCAGAGAGGCAGAGGAACAGGAGGCTCCTCCTGTTCCTAATGCGCACATGTGCAGAGCTGCCAGAAGGCAAGAGCAGGTAAAGCAAAAGGGACGACTCGGAAGTAAGGCCAGGAAATGATTGGCCCCTCCCGGAAGGCTTAAAAGAGCAGCAACGGCTCTTGGGATCTTTGTAGGAAAACAACGTTGCTACATTTGCTTCTTGTCAGCGTCTCTTGCTTCTGAACTTTTGCCAAGAAAAGCCTTTGGTAGGGTGCCAAAGTAGACAAAGGTTGGTGATAAGGCCGAAGGACTGTTTATGAAGAATTTGTTTGGAACTTAATTTGGACTACGCTGAGAGTGAGGTAATTCTCAGCTGTCCTAATAAAATATGTTTGTTTAGGACTGATTGTGTCTGGCAATAACTACTTGGATCTAGGTCACAACAGCGGGTGGGCGGAGGCTCCCGCCGCCGCCACTACCAGTTCACCCGAACTGGCGCAAACTGGTAGAAACCCACCACTGATTTGCATCCTTTTGCAGCAGGGGTGTCAAACTCAATTTCATTGAGAGCTGCATCAGGGTTGTGTTTGACCTTGGGGGACCCGGAGGGGGGCGTGGCCGGGGCAAGCATGACCAGCTTGACGTCACTCGTGTCGGGTGGCCCCAGCGCTCTGCCAGCAAAAACAGGCTCTCGAGCTCTGTTTTCAGATACAACGGCCTCCTGCAACCCTCTGCCAGCGAAAACAGAGCTCGGGAGTCTGCGTGCGGCCCTCCCGAGCTCTATTTTCACTGGCAGAGGCACCATGGGCCGGTCCTTCGCTGTTTTGCAGGGTGGGCCTTTGGGCCAAATCTAAGCACCCTGCGGACCGGATCTGGCCCACAAGGCTTGAGTTTGACACCCCTGTTTTAGAGGGTCGTTGAAGCACTTGGAGGTTTATCTGTGTCCTCAGGGTCAGCTGAGTAGTGCAAATGGTTCCTGTAGTCTGCAATTTCCCGGCCCCCCTCTGCAAATCCATTCCTACTCCCACGTAAATCTCCATGTGTCTCTTCCAGATCCTTCGCATACAACTTGCCTTACTGAAGCCTGCGTCATTGTAGCTGGTAAGATCTTGGAAGCTCTGGATCCAGACGTCAAGCCCTGTGATGATTTTTACCAGTACGCCTGCGGGGGATGGATCAAGCGGAACCCACTGCCGGATGGACGCTCCAAGTGGAGTACCTTCAACAGTATTTGGGACCAAAATCAGGCCATCATGAAACACCTGTTGGGTAAGAAGTGGATGGTTACAGGCGGGCATCGGAGTATGTTTCTACGTTCTGGGTTCTTTAGCTTGAGCAAAAGAAGCAGATTCGGAATCCAGGGCTGCTAAAGAATCTGAAGACAAAGGCCAATATTTGACATTGGAATGAAGGGTCATGAGTTGAAGGGATTCAGGTTTTGTGGGAAGGATCGTGGAGAATCCCAACAAGACAGCTTTCTCCTTGGAGGGTGAGAAGTGGAAGGTTAGATTTAGACTGAGGAAAATACGGGCTTTGGATCTCACCCAGGTAGTCCTTGTGTCAAGGGTTCCAAGTAATACATCCATATCAAGCAAAACTCCGAGGCAGGTAGATTCCTCAAAGAATAGCTTTGTTGGAAGCAGGGGTGAAATGCTCCCGGTTCGGACCAGATTGCCCGATCCGGTAGCGATGGCGGTGAGTGGTTTGAAGAACCGGTAGCAAAAATCCCTGCACACACACACACACATGCCCTATGCCCAGTTGAGCCACGCGATCATCAGAGGCTGTGTTTTTTCACTTTTAAAAGCATTTTTTCTACAACCTCTTCGGCAGAAAAAATGCTTTTAAAAGTAAAAAAAAAAAGCCTCTGATGATTGTGCGGCTCAGCTGGGATCGTCAGAGGCTTTTAAAAGCATTTTTTTACAACCTTTTCGGCTGAAGAGGTTATAGAAAAAATGCTTTTAAAAGTTTTAAAAAAAAAGTTGGCCATGCCCACCCAGTCACATTACCCCCACCCACCCACCAAGCCACGCCCACAGAACCGGTAGTAACAAATTTTACATTTTACATAACAGAGCCTTGGTAGTACTAGGGTTTAAGGCACCCTGTTATTAAGCTGCTTAAGAACAGCTGCCTGCAATTACTGCAGGGTTCGAATCTCGCCAAGGCTCAAGGTTGACTCAGCCTTCCATCCTTTCTAAGGTAGGTTAAATGAGGACCCAGTTTGTGGGGGCAATAAGCTGACTTTGTATAAATATACAAAAGGATGAAGGCTATTGCTGAGCACATTGTAAGCCGCCCTGAGTCTTCGGAGAAGGGCGGCATATAAATCAAAAAAAAAAAACAAAAAAAACCTCTATAAAAATATAATTCACCAACCAATCAGAACAGAGCTAGAAGGCACCTTGAGATCTTCTAGTCCAACCCCCTGCTCAAGCAGGAAACCCTGGCCTATACCATTTCAGATAGGTAACTGTCCTGTCTCTTCTTAAAAACCTCCAGTGATGAAGCGCCCACAATTCTGAAGGCAACTTCTGTTTCTACAACCTCTTCGGCAGAAAAAATGCTTTTAAAAGTAAAAAAAAAAAAAAAAAAAAGCCCCTGATGATTGTGCAGCTCAGCTGGGATCGTCAGAGGCTTTTCAAAGCATTTTTTTCTACAACCTCTTTAGCCGAAGAAGTTGTAGAAAAAAAAAATGCCTTTAAAAGCCCCTGACGATCCCAGCTGAGTTGCCTGATCGTCAGAGGCTTTTAAAAGCATTTTTTTTCTGCAACCTCTTAAGGTTGTAGAAAAAATGCTTTTAAAAGTTAAAAAAAAAAGTTGGCCATGCCCACCCAGTCACATTACCCCCCCACCACCACCAAGCTACGCCCACAGAACCGGTAGTAACAAATCTTAGATTTCACCCCTGGTTGGAAGAATCATATTGGCACAGATCTGGTGAAAATTGACTTGTCATTTTGGGGCTCCGGGACAGTGACCGGAGCTGTCCAGTTGTCCAACCCTTTCTTGACCCTCGTGTGCTCCTCTCTCCAGAAAATGCCACTTTTAACTCCAGCAGTGAAGCTGAAAGGAAGACCCAACGCTATTACTTGTCCTGCCTCAGAGAACAGAAGATTGAGGAACTGGGGTCTCAGCCACTGATAGATCTGATCGAGAAGGTGAGTCCACAAGACCAATGGGCACAGCTGGGGTTGTTGCGAAGGCTGGAGGGCACTTGACAGGGGTGGAATTCACTTACTTTCCCTAATGGTTCGCAAATGTGAGTGCGAGCACCTCCTCCATGCATGCGCAGAGCCTTTTGCACATGCACGGAGGGTCAAAAATGGGACATGTTGACATCCGGGCGGGTGGGCGGAGCCTCTCACCGCAGGCGCTACCAGATCACATGATCCGGATAGAACCGGCTGAATTTCACCACTGGCGCCTGGCCTATCGTGCATGCGCCCGGCCTCACCAACTTGCCTAAATAGGATGGCATAGAACTGATGGCTAACCTTTTTGCCATCGCGTGCCAGGAAAGGGGGGGCAGGGGAGGGTCGTGCGCGCACGTGACCACGCGCATGCGCACACAACCCCAACCCCCGCTCCTGGCACATGATGGCCTGGTAGGCCCCTTTTTCTTTCTTACCTGGTTCCAGATCCTCTCTATGCATCTGGGAAGGGCGAAAACAGCCTTTCCCACTCCCTTGGAGGCCCTACAGAGGCTGAAAGGGCCCATTTCCCAATTCTCGGTGGGACAGGAAGTGACATTTTTTGCTGTCCCCAGCCTCCAGAACCTCTCTAGGAATCTCTAGGAGCTTCTCTAGGAGCCTCTCTAGGAGTCTCTGGAGGCTGGGGACAGGAAAAAAGTCACTTCCTGTCCCACCGGGAGTCGGGAAATGGGCCCTTTCAGCCTCCATAGGGCCTCCAAGGGAGTGGGAAAGGCTGTTTTCGCCATTCCCAGATACACAGAGAGGATCTGGAGCCAGGTAAGAAAGAAAAACGGGACTTCCCCACCCCGCCCCCAGGCCCTCCAGAGGCAGGAAACAGCCTGTTTCCCTACTTCTGGTGGGCCCAGAAGGCCCAAAAATCAGCTAGCCGGCGTGCGCATGCACCCCAGAGCTGAGCTGGCGTGCCCACTAATATGGCTCCGCATGCCACCTGTAGCACGTGTGCCATTGGTTCGCCATCACGGGCATAGAACCAGGGCGGATGGGCAGGCCCACCAGTGATTTCAGCTACCGGTTCGGGTGAAGTGGCCCGAACCGGCTGAATACCACCTCTGGCGCTTGATGCAGAAAGCGAGGGCCAATCAATTCTTGCCCTTTATCGCCTGTGTTCTGCCCAACAAGCTTAATTTAGGTCAACTGGGGACCTATTGACTTCATTCCCATAATGGTAGCTCAGCTTGCTTAGTCTTAATTTCCTTATTTTTTTTCTCCCCTTCTGCTTTATTAGGCTGCAGGAAGCCAGGCCGTTCGGTTAATTTAGGGTTTGGTATTCTGCGTAGGTCCAGAAATAAATTAATTCAGTCATCGCATTAAGTAACATGGTCTACTCCTCAAGAGGAAAATATTCTTTCAGCATCCTGGAGAGCTCTGCTTCCAGTGATTTACATGCTAGGTTGCCTCAAGCAGTTTGTGGGTCCTGCAGCTATTTGGGTCCAACCATCACTTTAAGAAGATTGGTGAGGCTGGGTAATCCTTCAACTTTGCCTTTGCCTTGTAGATTGCTGTTTCTGAAGACTTAGATTTCCAGATGCTGTGGTGCTCATGGAGTAGTCCTCCTCTGAGTCCAGGCATTCAGACAATCAGAGGACATACCCCCAAGTAGAGGAGTATAGAATTGGACAGGCTGATGGACTTCTTTGGTGTTAGGTTTCCCTAGCTCGGGGGTGTCCAACTTTGCCAACTTTTAAGACTTGTGGACTTCAACTCCAAGAATTCACCAGGCAGGCATGTTGGCTGGGGAATTCTGGGAGTTGAAGTCCATAAGTCTTAAAGTTGCAGGTTGAATGCCCATGCTCTAGCTCCTACCTGGCTTTGGCCTTGGGATGAGAAAAAAGAAGATGAAAAGTCATGACGGAAAAATCTGAGATGGATTTTATTCAGGGCGGCCTGTTGCTCACAGTAGGCCACTGAAGAACGCAACTTACTTTGACACTGGATGCTTTAAAAAAAAATCCATCACTCTTACATTATTACAATTTATTCTCAGGGATTTTTTTGGCAAGCAACAATTGTATGAAAGTAGGTAGACGTATTGTCTAAATCAGAGGTCTTCAAACTTGGCAGCTTTAAGACTTGTGGATTCCAGTCAGCATAGCTGGCTGGAGAATTCTGGGAGTTGAAGTCCACAAGTCTCAAAGCTGCCAAGTTTGGGGACCCCTGGTCTAAGTACAATAAGGCCCTGCTCATAAAAGGAGCTTGCTTAGGAACAGTTACAGAGTGTTTGGAATATTAAAAGCATTTTGCTCACATTCTCATGAGGAGACTCTGATTTACGCCCAAGGCTAGTCAGTTGATGTTATATTAATTCACATATTGAAGGAAAATCTGGCTCCAACTTGGGTAGAATTGGACCAGTTCTATTCAACCTGTGGAGGGAGAAGTTTCTTCTTAAGCAGACCCAAGAAGCAAGGAAATATTTGAACGGAATACTTGTATCTAATCAAGAGGAAACAACGGACATCATCAAAGCTAAATTCGCCAAGGATCCTGTCATATTTGAGTGAAATTGCTGTCCCAGCTCAACTGGCTTTGTCACCTGGTGTGCCTTTCGCTCAAATCGAACACACCAAGGTGCGGATGATAAAAGAAGCTTTATTTTGCACAGCACACTCCCTCAAAACCTGGGGCCCCACCAAGGATGGGATTCAGCCGGTTCGGACTGGTTTGGGCGAAGCGAATGCTAATTTTACACCTAGTTCGCCAAACCGGTAGTTGCAAGGACTGGCTGGCCCCGCCCACCCTGCCCCTTCCCTCACAGGAGTCTCCCTGCAGCTCGTTTTGGATGCCAGGTAAATGCAGTGCCCGTGTGGAAGTTCTGGGAGGGCGAACAACGGGCCTCCCAGAAGTTCTGGAAGTCTGGAAACAGCCCTGTTTTTGGCCTCTGGAGCCCGGGGAAGGTTACTGCAAAATCCCCATTTCCTCCCGATCAGCTGGGACTCGGGAGGCAGAGAATAGATGGGCTAGTGAGAGGTGGTATTTACCGGTTCTCCGAACTACTCAAAATTTCCTCTACCGGTTCTCCAGAACTGGTCAGAACCTGCTGAAACCCACCTCTGGTACTGATGAAGGGACAATTATGAAAATAGGCTTCATTTACACTACTTGCAGTATTCACTATTGAAACAACGACGTCTACGCTGGCTGGGGCATGTCATGAGAATGGCTGATGGTCGGATTCTGAAAGATCTCCTGTATGGAGAATTAGTGCAGGGAAAGCGCCTCAGACGGAGACCACAGCTGCGATATAAGGATATCTGCAAGAGGGACCTAAAGGTCCTGGGAATGGACATTAACAACTGGGAAACCTTGACCTCCGATCGTTCAGCTTGGAGGCTAAAGACGCAGCATGGCCTTCTCCAATTCGAAGAGACCCTTGTTCGGCAGGCCGAGGCAAAGAGGCAGTCCCGGAACCAGCAAAATCTGGGGACTGGGCAGGGGACAGAATGTATCTGCCCTCCGTGTGGAAGGGATGGCCACTCTCGAATTGGCCTTTTTAGTCACACCAGATGCTGTTTTAGGACCTCTTTCCAGAGCACGATACCATAGTCTCTTGAGACTGAAGGATGCCAATGAATGACAGTACCTATGTACTTTTCTTTTCAGCAATACATTTTTTAGCTACCATATTTCTACTTTTTGCCGTGCCCCGTGGCGCACCTGGGATTAATTTAGCAAGATAAAAGGACCTGTGCCTTGTCCTAAAGTTTAAGCCTTAATTGATTTTTTAGTGGATTTTTTTATGGGAGATTTGGGCCTTCTGGACCATTTTGGTTATATTGAAACTTAGACAAAGCAGGTTGGCTAGTGACAGGAAGTTCAAGAGTTCATCCTACTTCGAAGGCAATTCCAAGATTGTATTCCCAATTCTGGAGACTAGACAGTGAGAACAGACAGCGGAAATTTATTTATTTATTTATTTATTTATTGGTTCGATTTATATGCCGCCCTTCTCCGGAGACTCAGGGCAGCTTACAATGCGTTAAGCAATAGCCTTCATACTTTTGTATATACCTGCTTAGTAGGGCTTTCGCCCCCGCCCCCCCAAGCGGTGTTCTTTTTTATACAAAGTCAGCTTATTGCCCCCACAATCCGGGTCCTCATTTTACCTACCTCGAAAGGATGGAAGGCTGAGTCAACCTTGAGCCTGGTGAGATTCGAACTTGCAGGAATTGCAGGCAGCTGGTGCTACTTAACAGTGCTTTAGTCTGCTGCGCCACCAAGTCTCTTTATCTATGATCATGCCAAGAAATAGAAAAGTATCAAATATAACAGAGTTCCCAAACGTTTCTGGCTTTGCGGACAGGCAGCGAGGGGGGGGAGGGGAGAGTTCGCGTGAGCGGCTGGCAAGTACGTGCACGGGCAGCTCCATTTTTGGGGAGCCGCGTGCACTCACTCCTGCCGCTCACGCAAATGGGGTGCGTGCGCTCACTTGCTCACCCGCTGCTTGCACAAGTGAGGGTGCACACGCACGCTCCCCGGCCATTTCTCTGGCCCAGTTGCAAAACCCCTCCCGGCCCACTAATGTGCCACGGTCCACAGATTGGGGACCCTTGAAATATAACACTAGCTGTCTCGAGGATCTCAACATTTTTTATTTTATTTTATTTTTTGAGAATTTTTTTTTATTTTAAAACAAAAACAAAACATAAAACCATCATCATTCCAAACAATTACAGACAGGGAGTCGAACAGTTCATATTTTCTTGTACATAAATCCATTTCTAAAATACCAATTTATAACAGCAACTTATATCTTTTATAGAAAAAAAAACTTCAGATATTTTATCTTTACATCAACCCCATATTTCATACTTCAGTTCCATGATTTATTCTCTATCCATTGATAAAACAAATCCCATATCAAATGATATTGCTTATTTTCCTGTCAAATGTCAATTTACTCATTTCAGCACATTCCATCATTTTCTTAATAATCTCATCATCAGTAGGTAACTTCTCTCCTTTTCCAATTCTAGTCGCTGTTAAAGAGGATCTCAACATTTTTTAGAACCTGCCTGGGTTCTTACATTTTAAGATTCCAGGGAAGGGTTTGAAAATGTAAGCAAGCACCAATGAACAGTGAATAGAACAGAACAGAACAGAACAGAACAGAACAGAACAGAACAGAAAATATGAAATGGAATGGAATGGAATGGAATGGAATGGAATAGAATAGAATAGAATAGAATAGAATAGAATAGAATAGAATAGAATAGAATAGAATAGAATAGAAAATATGGAATGGAATGGAATGGAATAGAATAGAATAGAATAGAATAGAATAGAATAGAATAGAATAGAATAGAATAGAATAGAAAATATGGAATGGAATGGAATGGAATAGAATAGAATAGAATAGAATAGAATAGAATAGAATAGAATAGAGTTGGAAGGGACCTTGGAGGTCTTCTAGTCCAACCCCCTGTTTAAGCAGGAAACCCTACACTACTTCAGACAAATGGTTATCCATCCTCTTCTTAAAAATCTCCAGCGTTGGAGCATTCACAACTTCTGGTGGCAAGTAGTTCCACTGATTAATTGTTCTCACTGCCAGGAAACTTCTCCTTAGTTCTAGGTTGCTTCTCTCCTTGATTAGTTTCCACCCATTGCTTCTTTGTGACACCCTCTTCTTTGTGGCAGCCCCTGAGATAATGGAACACTGCTATAATGTCACCCCTAGATGCCAAATAGAATGTGGATTCCTGGTACACACAAAGGACAGAAAATATTTCAAGCCTCCATGCATGAATAACAGAATAATGGGGTCGGAAGGGACCTTGGAGGTCTTCTAGTCCAACCCCCTGCTCAAGCAGGAGACCATATCATTTCAGACAAGTGGCTGTCCAATCTCTTCTTTAAAAACTCCAGTGATAAAACACCCTTAACCTCTGAGGCCAAGCTATTCCACTGATTAATTGTTCTCACTTCTCCTTAATTCTAGGTTGGTTGTCTCCTTGATTACAGTAGTGGCCAAAATTATGGAAACATTTTGGGAAAAGTGTATTGTCAAGTTTCGTGGTCGTCTCGAATAAAATGTACTATAGCACTAAAGTAAATGCAGGTTGAAGTGCTGACATGTATTTTCTAAAACTAGCTAATAACACCCACTTCTTTTGGCAGTAGTACCATAAAATTATATTATTATTGTTGTTGTTATTGTTGTTGTTGTTGTTTATATTTATATACCGCCCTTCTCCTGAAGGACTCGGGGCGGTGAACAGCCAACAGATAAGACACAAGAAATACAAAATTTAAAAACAGTATTAAAATCCGATTAAATTAATTTGGCCCACAATTAAAAGCACCCCTGTATTAAAACCCATAATTATATATCAATGGAATTATATATCAATGGAAAAATAATTAGGTATCTAGAGAAGAGGAAAATATAACCCAAATTAGAAGAGGAATTATATGTACTGAGAAATTTATATTATACAAGTAAAGTGAGGTCGGATAATCCTAATTGTTTTATAAAAATAATGTAAGATGTTCTGTCTTCTCCGGATTATAATATAGATATACAGTACCGAGTACTAGGTTATTAAGGTGCTGCTTATAGGTATGCTAGTTCTGTTGGTTTTTGTTGTGTTGTCTTGTATGTTTTGTTTGTTATTTATATAATGTGTCATTTTTCTTTTTTTTTTAATGGAAAATGTAAATAAAGATTTTTTTTTTTAAAAAAAGAAAAATAATTTAATCAAGAATGTAATGCAATAACTTTTATGAAGGATTTGCTATTAGAATAGCAGTTACAGTATAAAGAAGAAAAGCAAAACACGTAGAAAAAAACGAGATATGCAAAAATTATCACCATAGAAAAAGCGAGGTATACAAAAATTATCACGTTAGTTAATACTCAGTTGGGTAACCTTTAGCATGAATTACGGCCTTACAACGTCTTCCCATGGAGTGAACCAAGTCTTTTAGTTCTGCAGCTGTTCTAATGTGAAACCAAGATTGAATGATTGCTTCGATTAACTGGGTTTTATTGCTGGGTCGCTTCCGACTAACAAGTTTCTTTAGTCGGCTCCATAGATTTTCAATTGGGTTAAGGTCTGGGCTATTCCCAGCACTGGAATAGGATTCTCTCGAAACTCCAAAAAAAGTGGTGTTATTAGCCATCAAACCTTAAAAATACACTTTTCCCAAAAGGTTTCCACAATTTTGGCCACTACTGTAGTTTCCATCTATTGCTTCTTGCCCTGCCTTCAGGTGCTTTTGGTCAATAGGTCAACTCTTTCTTCTCCATGACAAACCCTCAAGTACTGGAAGTAATCTTCTCATGTCACCCCTAGTCCTTCTTTTCATTAGACTAAACACATCCAATTCCTACAATCGTTCTTTGTAAGTTTTAGCCTCCAGTCCCATAATCATCTTTGTTGCTCTTGCCTACACTTTTTCCTAGAGTCTATGATTTTCCTTTCCTTGACTTTTTTCTCCCCCCCCCCCCCCATGACTTTTCTTTTGGTTGCAAGGGATTAAAAATGGATTTTAACAAAAGCAACGAGTGTTCTACGATTCTAAAATTTTAAACCCATTTTCCTCTCAGATTGGTGGTTGGAACGTCACTGGCTCCTGGAACCAGACCAACTTCATGGACGTGCTGAAATTGGTCTCTGCAACTTATCGCGCTTCTCCGTTCTTCACTGTTTTCGTGGGACCTGATTCTAAAAGCTCCAATAGCAACATCATCCAGGTAACTTTGTCCTGTCTTCCCACCTGTTGCAATAGCAAGTCTTCATGACCCCCAGAGAATAGAATAGAATGGAATGGAATGGAGTGGAGTGGAGTGGAAGAGAAGGGGAAGGGAAGGGGAGAGGAGAGGAGAGGAGAAGAGAGAGGAGAGGAGAGGAGAGGAGAGGAGAGGAGAGGAGAATTCTTTATTGGCCAAGTGTGATTGGACACACAAGGAATTTGTCTTGGTGTATATGCTCTCGGTGTACATAAAAGAAAAGATACATATATCAAGAATCATAAGGTACAACAAATAATGATAGCCATAGGGAAACAGTCAATATAGGATACCAGCAACAAGGTTACAGTCATACAGCCATAAGTGGGAGGAGATGGGTGATAGGAACAATGAGAAGATTAATAGTAATGCAGATTTAGTAACTAGTTTGACAGTGTTGAGGGAATTCTAGAATGGAATGGAATAGCATAGCATAGCATAGCATAACATAGCACAGCATAGCATAGCATAGCATAGCATAGAACAGAACAGAACAGAACAGAACAGAACAGAACAGAACAGAATTCTTTATTGGCCAAGTGTGATTGGACACACAAGGAATTTGTCTTCGGTGCATACGCTCTCAGTGTACATAAAGAAAAAATAAAGTATATTTGTCAAGAATCATAAGATACAACACTTGGTGATAGTTATACTAATAAGCAATCAAATCATACTAGGAAACAATAAAAACAATATAAGTTGTAAAGAGGGAATGGTTCTCACCTGCCTCAGTTTGGACTCATCAAACTTGCTGTGAGTAGACCACAGGGGTATCCAAACTTGGCAATGTACCAGTTTGGGCGAATGGGTAGCAGAGATTGCCCACCACTGGATTGCGGGCAGGTGGGCAGCCCCCACAGTTCGCCACTTTTCCTGAACCAGCTGAATACCACCTCTGGGTCGTAAGTGTGAAAAACAGTCACTTTTTCACTGCCATTATAACTTTGAATGGTCACTAAATGAATGGTTGTAAGACAAGGACTACCTGTAATGCCTTTTTTCTTATGCAGCTGCACATGAGTGGGAAGGCAGCCATCAGTAGCTAAGAACAGGAAGATTTTTCTGACTTTTTTATAGAGGAATATAAGGCAGTTGGAAGGACAGTCTGACTTCTGGATTGAATTTATTCTTTTTTTTTTTACCTACGGCAGGTGGATCAGTCCGGCCTATTTTTACCATCACGAGATTATTACTTGAACAAGACAGCCAACAAGAAGGTAAGGAAACCTTTTACAGGTAGGCCTCCACCGATGATCGCTCCGCGCCCTGTGGGCTCCGCTGGCAGCGGCTGGAGGAGGCGGCGGCCGAGGCATCAAAACTGCCAGCCGATCAGAGGCAGCGGCTTCCTGCTAAAGAAAAGGAAAAGTTCGCGAGTCCTTTGCAACAAACCTTGGTTTGGTGGCTCGGCTTGGACAAGCAGCTGATCTCCAGGAGCCTTCAAGCACGCTGGCCAAAGAGCATTTCTGTTGCTAAGCGAGGCACGTGTTCAGTGTCCCGTTTTATAACCCTTGTTGTTGAGTCAAATCCACGCAGTTGGTAAATGAATCATGCGTTTGTTAAGCAAAACTGGTCTCTCCCCCCCCCCAACCCCCTTGTTGACTTTGCTCGTCAGAAGCCGACTGGGAAGGTTGCAAATGCTGAACATGTGACCCTGGGAGAGTACACCTGTCATAAGTACACGCCAGTTGCCAAGCGCCCGAATTTTGATCACGTGACTGTGGGGATGCTGCAACAGTTCATGGGAACTCAAAGCATTGTTAGAGACCCCGCCCACCCACTTTATAGTCTGTTCTTGTTGCTCCCCTCTGGGAGGAGGTTCCGAAGTATTTCTAGTAGGACCACCTGATTCTGTAACAGTTTTGTTCCCTAGGCCACTGGTGGGCTTCAAAATGTTTTATTACTGGTTCTGTGGGCGTGGCTTGGTGGGCGTGGCATGATGGGCATGCCATGGCTTGGTGGGCGTGGCGGGCACAGCAAAGCTGAGGAATTCTGGGAGTTGAAGTCCACAAGTCTTAAAGTTGCCAAGGTTGGAGACCCCTGGGATAGAGTACAATAGAATAGAATAGAGAATAGAACAGAATAGAACAGAACAGAACAGAACAGAATAGAATAGAATACTTTATTATCACTTTGAATGTACACTAATTGGCATATTGTCAGCATTCTGATGCTGCCATAAAAAGGAGGAGACGAGGCTTGACTTTTCACCTACTTATTTTCTCTGTAGATAGTATCCCCTAGGAGATGGGATGGGAGGGGGGACATTCCTGTGGGTTGAGGTCAGAAGCTGGGGAGACTGACTTGGAAGATGGCCAATGAGAAGATGAGAATTGGGGAACGGAAAGGGAAGGGTTTGGGGGTCAGAGGGTTAGTATCGGCTACGACGAAGTCGGGGCCAGATCTATCATACTCAATAAACGGAATATTTCAGCAAAGATTAATTGTTTGGGAGTGCAATTTATTTGAGATGACATCAAAACCTGACACATATATTAAAATGAAATTATGTTGCATACAGCTTTCAAACGGTCTCTACCTCTAATATAAATATAACCATGACATAGATAGATAGATAGATAGACAGACAGACAGACAGACAGACAGACAGACAGACAGACAATTATGCATGTACCCACATATATGACACAGAGAGACAACAAAAGTCTAGTTCGGATGTATACATGTATACAGTGAGAAAAACGAATCTTGCAAGTTTACCAGAGGGATGGCATAGGGCAGAGGTGGGTTTCAGCAGGTTCTGACCAGTTCTAGAGAACCGGTAGCGGAAATTTTTAGTAGTTCAAAGAACCAGTAAATACCACCTCTGACTGGCCCCACCCCCATCTATTCTCTGCCTCCCGAGTCCCAGCTGATCGGGAGGAAATGGGGATTTTGCAGTATCCTTCCCCTGGAGTGGGGTGGGAATGGAGATTTTGCAGTATCCTTCCCCTGCCATGCCCACCAAGCCACACCCACAGAACTGGTAGTAAAAAATTTGAATTTCACCACTGCTTCAAACCTGTAGAAATGTTGAGATTAACAGATTAGCAGATTTAGAAGGGACCTTATAGGTCTCCTAGTCCAACCCCACCCACCCCTGCCCAAGCACCATTTCTGACAGATGGAATCCAGTCTCTTCTTGAAAGCCTCCAGTGATGAAGCTCCCACAACTTCTGTGTTCCATGGGTTGATTGTTCTCACTGTCAGAAAATTTCTCCTTCTTTCCAGCTTGAATCTCTCCTTGATCAGTTTCCATCCGTTATTCCTTGTCTGGCCTTCAGGTGCTTTGGAAAATAGCTTGACCCTTTCCTCTCTGTGGCAGCTCCTCAAATATTGGAAGACTGCTATCATGTCTCCCCTGGTCCTTCTCTTCACTAGACCAGCCATGCCCAGTTCATGTAACCGTTCATCGTATGTTTTAATCTCCAGTCTCCTAATCATCCTGGTTGCTCTTCTCTGCACTTTTTCTAGAGTCTCCACACCTTTTTTATAGTGTGGTGACCAAAACTGGATACAGTACTCTAGGTGTGGTCTTACTAAGGCTTTATAGAGTGGTGTTAGTACCTCCCTTGATTTTAATTGTATCCCCATGTTAATGCAGCTAAGGATTGCATTGGCTTTTTTGGCTGCTGCTTCACACTGTTGGCTCATATTTAACTGGTTGTCCACTAAGACTCCAAGATCCCTCTCACAGTTACTGCTCTTAAGCCTGCCACGAGATTATCTTTACAAGCTTTTTTTGCTCGAGCGTTTATTTTTAGAGGCAAAGTGGATGTGGAATCTGAAAAAGCAGATTTCTTCTGCTTCATAACACACGCTCTCTTCCAATTTGCTTGGCATCAAATTGTTGTTTATTTTATAAAATGACACCGGGTCATTTTAACCTGGAAATTTAATTGGGTAACCGTGGTGATGTTCTTTTTTTTTTTTTTTAATTTGATTTATATGCCGCCCTTCTCCGGAGACTCAGAGCGGCTTACAGCGTGTTAAGCAATAGCCTTCATACTTTTGTATATTTTATACAAAGTCAGCTTATTGCCCCCACAAACTGGGTCCTCAATTTACCTACCTTAGAAAGGATGGAAGGCTGAGTCAACCTTGAGCCTGGTGAGATTCGAACTTACAGTAATTGCAGGCAGCTGGAGTTAAATTACAATGCATTAGTCTGCTGAGCTATCCAGGCTCCTGTTCTTGGCCTATGGACTTTTCTGGCTGCTTCTGCTTATCTTTCTGCTGATTTTGCCATTTTTGAAGTGTCCTGACTTTTTATTAGCTTGCGTTTGGCGATCATTATCTGTGACCTCCCTTGCAAACCGATCCCGTCTATCCGTTTGGGGAATTCTCTGCTCTTTCTACCCAGGACAGCTCAGGGGTGGGGAGATGTATTTTGAGTCTCCCTTCCTGAAATCCAGAGTCACAAAGTAGGCTTGGAAACAGAAGATGTATCTATAGAATAGTGCAAGGCGAGGAAGGTTTAAGTGAGAAATGAAAAACGGGTGACGCTGAAAGAATTCTAAGGGGAAAAAGGGAAATGTAGGTGAAATCAGTACAGCCAGCTGAGCAAAACTCCCCATTGAGCTGCCGAATCCACTCTTGAACTGCAGCAGATATTCACTGCAGAGAGGAGAGGGGGGGAGAGGGAACATCTGGGCCTCCTGTGTGGATGCTTACAAGCAGAAGGTCCAGATGTTCTCTCTCCATCATCCTTTCTGCAGTTCACAAGCAGACTGTTGTTTCCTTCCTTCCTTCCTGTCTATCTTTCTTTCCTTCCTTCCTCCCTTCTTTCCTTCTTTCCTGTCTTTCTTTCCTGTCTTTCTTTCTTTCCTTCCTTCCTTCTTTCCTGTCTTTCTTTTCTTCTTTCTTGTCTTTTGTCAGCTTGACATCTTTCTTTCCTTCCTTCCTTCTTTCCTTCCTTTCCTTCCTTCTTTCTTTCCCTCTTTCCTGTCTTTCCTTCCTTCTTTCTTTCCTGTCTTTTTTTCCTTCCTTCCTTCCTTCCTTTCCTGTCTTTCTTTCTTTCCTTTCTTCCTTCTTTCTTTCCTTCTTTCCTGTCTTTCTTTCCTGTCTTTCTTTCCTATCTGTCTTTCTTTCTTTCCTTCCTTCCTTCTTTCCTTCTTTCCTGTCTTTCTTTCCTGTCTTTCTTTTCTTCTTTCTTGTCTTTTGTCAGCTTGACATCTTTCTTTCCTTCCTTCCTTCTTTCCTTCCTTTCCATCCTTCTTTCTTTCCTTCTTTCCTGTCTTTCTTTCCTTCCTTCCTTCTTTCTTTCCCTCTTTCCTGTCTTTCCTTCCTTCTTTCTTTCCTGTCTTTCTTTCCTTCCTTCTTTCCTTCCTTTCCATCCTTCTTTCTTTCCTTCTTTCCTGTCTTTCTTTCCTATCTGTCTTTCTTTCTTTCCTTCCTTCCTTCTTTCCTTCTTTCCTGTCTTTCTTTTCTTCTTTCTTGTCTTTTGTCAGCTTGACATCTTTCTTTCCTTCCTTCCTTCTTTTCTTCCTTTCCTTCCTTCTTTCCTTTTTTCCTGTCTTTCTTTCCTTCCTTCCTTCCTTCTTTCCTGTCTTTCCTTCCTTCTTTCTTTCCTTCTTTCCTGTCTTTCTTTCTTTCCTTCCTTCCTTCCCTTCCTTCCTTCCTTCCTGTCTTTCTTTCCTTCTTCTTTCTTTCTTCTTTCTTTCCTTCTTCCTTCCTTCCTTCCTTCCTTACTTTCTGGTTCTTTACTGTTACAGCCACAACTGGATTCTTAAACTGAATTCAGCAACTGCTGTAATTATCTTGGAAATTGGACCACAATTAATCCATTTCCCATTTCCACCACTACTATTTCTTAAACTTGACTGAAGGGAGGGAGGGAGGGAAGGAGGGAGAGAGAGAAAGAAAGAAAAGAGAAAGAAAGAAAAAAGGAAGGAAGGAAGGAAGGAAGGAAAAAACCTCTAGGTATATCTTGTGATTTTGCATATCCCATTTCAATATTCCTTTCGATCATTTTTAACTTCTTCCCACTTGCCCTTTCCGACCAAATTCCAGAAGGAAGTCCGCTGCTCTCCATCCCTCCGGAGGATCAGGAGGCGGGGTCATTGTTATGGAATTACTCCTCTTTTTTTGGCAGGTCTTGTCTGTATACCTGGACTACATGGTGGAGCTGGCAATGCTGTTGGGAGGAGCCCGAAGCTCAGTGGAAGAGCTGATGGGGCAGGTGCTGCAACTGGAGACCGAATTGGCCAACATCACCGTCCCCCAAGATGAACGGCGAGACGATGAGAAGATTTACCACAAGATGACAATTGCTGAGTTGCAGGTGGGCCTTGCCTGGAGAAGGGCAGGAGGGGGCAGCTGGCGGAGAGGGCTTGAATCAGCCTTTAATTTAGGCCGAAACACAACGGAACAGAAAGGAAACGTAGACTTTTTTTCAATGCCGTTGTAACTTTCAGGGAGTCAGGGAATACCTCTATGTAATGTTGGAAGAAATATCCTTCCGGGTTCAGTTCCAAGTGGGGAAAAAGACACTGGATTCATGGAAGTTGCTTGGAAAGAAGGTTTATTGACGAACAGGATCACATGGCTTGGAGATCTTGGGTGGAAAAAAGGGCAGAGATGCTGAGAGTGCCTGGGTTTTATATCCTCTGTTGGGCTTTGAATCTGAGCTTGTGTTCCGATTGGTTGTCAGATTCCCATGGAATCCCATGCAGGGGTAACTTTGTAGGTTGTCTATGTCCCAGGCTTGGTTGACTCTTGCTGGGTGATGATGTAATGAAAGGGCTTTGGGCAATTCCTACTATGGCTCTGCCTGAAGGAGGTAGATCTTTGTTATGTAGAATAGACTGGCCCAGGCCTTCATGGCCCATTGACAAAGGGGTGGGGGAGGAGCTGAGTTTCTGCCTCCCTTTTAGGGGAAATATTCTGTCCTTTTAATATTTCCTAAAATATCTCCTTTTCCTAGGGGAGGGGTGGGTGCTAACTTCCTACAGTAAGAAATGCATTGGAAATTGCACACATTTGGAATTGGATTCAGTTGGGCTCCAACTGGATCCCCAGATGGGAGAAAAAAATTGAATTGCTGGTTCTGGGGAGAGAGAACCCCAAAGTGTAATGGTAGATTTTTTTGGGTTTAAAACATGGTCATTCATTGACATTCCCCCCTCCCCACACACACACCTTATTCCTTTGCTCTGGACCTTCAGTTTACACCCTTTGCCCCCCACCCCCCTTTCTGTCTTTTTGCAACCTCGTAAACCAGGGATATTGGGCGTTTTGTTATATAATCTGTCTTTTGATTAGGATGCAGTTCATGTTGCCACAACTCTCTGGATGAAAAGCCCAGCAGCTTCGCTGATCTGAATCCCAATCAGCCGCTCAGCCTCCTTAAAGCGCAATTTCGCTTTAACTTCCCTCCTGGAGTGTTGTGCCCGCATCCGTGCTGAGGTCACACTTTTCGCAGGGATGCATACAAAGGGGCAAAGAAACCCCAAAGACAAACGTCACACTCCTGAGATTCTCTGCAAGTGGTGCCCTATTTTGGGATGGGGTGTGTGTCTCTCCCTTTCCAATTGGGACAGAGGGAAGAGCTGTTAAAGCATTTTGGGGTGAGTGGTCCCTTGCTGGGGATGGCTTAATGCAGTGTGTCTCAAACTTGGCAACTTTAAGAACTGTGGACTTCAACCTGTGGAGCTAACCAGTGTGCAGCGGCAGCCGGAAAGGCCAATGCAATCCTAAATTGCATTAACGGAGGGATGCAATCAAGATCAAGGGAGGTACTGATACCATTCTATCAAGCCTTAGTAAGATCACACCTAGAGTACTGCATCCAGTTTTGGTCACCACACTATAAAAAAGATGTTGAGACTCTAGAAAGAGTGCCGAGAAGAGCAACCAGGATGATTAGGGGACTGGAGGCTAAAACATATGAAGAACGGTTGCAGGAACTGGGCATGGCTAGTCTAGCGAAGAGAAGGACCAGGGGAGACATGATAGGCATCTTCCCATATTTGAGGGGCTGCCACAGAGAGGAGGGGGGTCAAGCTATTCTCCAAAGCACCTGAAGGCCAGACAAGGAATAATGGATGGAAACTGATCAAGGAGAGACTCAAGCTAGAAATAAGGAGACATTTTCTGACAGTGAGAACAATCAAACAATGGAACAGAAGTTGCCTTCGGAAGTTGTGGGAGCTTCATCACTTGAAACTTTCAAGAAGAGACTGGACTGCCATCTGTCAGAAATGGTGTAGGGTCTCCTCTTGGGTGGGGGGTTAGACTAGATGGCCTACAAGGAACCAGTTGCCAAGCATACAAATGTTGATCATGTGACCATGGGGATGCTACAATGGTCCTATGTGTGAAATAAATTCATAAGTCACTTTTTTCAGTGCCATAACTTTGAATGGTCACTGAATGAATGGTTGTAAGTCAAGGACTAACTGTACTGATATTATTTTGATATATATGGCTCCCCATCACAGATTCATGACTATGGGCAGCCAATTTACACATTCAATGAGCCTTGGTGGCTCACTTTAAAATAAGCTGGATATATGGAGTCTTTGGTGCTTTCTGAGCTTGGTGGCAATTCTCCACCAAGCACTGATGATGTTACCTAGTTGGGTAATGAAACATCTGCAAGAAAACCACCAAGTTCAGAGAGCACCGAAGACCCACCGTTCAACCCTGAGCTACACGTATTCTCTTCTGTTGATAAACACGGTGTTTTATGGCTCCTTCCTTGAAATGTTTAGCAGATGGGGTATCTGCTAAATTATTCTGTTTTTAATAGTTACTTTTATTGATTAAATTGCATATTGCCCACAGCCCTATCTGAGAGAGATGGCTGGTTAAGGAGGATAGATAGATAGATAGATAGATAGATAGATAGACAGACAGACAGACAGACAGACAGACAGACAGACAGACAGACAGACAGACAGAAAGATACTGACTGGTACATACATACATACATACATACATACATACATACATACGACAGACAGACACACACAGAGAGAAGACAGAGAGAGAGAGAGAGAGAGAGACAAGACTGACAGATAGACAGAGATATATAGACAGACAGACAGAAATAGATACCGATAGATAGATAGATAGATAGATAGATAGATAGATAGATAGATAGATAGATAGATACCGGTACATACATACATGCATACGACAGACAGACACACACAGAGAGAGGGAGAGAGAGAGAGAGAGAGAGAGGAGACTGTCAGATAGACAGAAATAGATAGAGACAGACAGACAAATATATAGATAGATAGATAGATAGATAGATAGATAGATAGATAGATGATAGATAGATAGATAGATAGATAGATAGATAGATAGATAGATAGATAGATAGATAGATACCAGTACATACATACGACAGAGAGATACCCAGAGACAGAGAGAGAAGACAGAGAGAGAGAGAGATAGGGACAGAGACAGAGACAGAGAGAAGACTGACAGATAGACAGAGATAGATAGACGGACAGACAGACAGAAATAGATACCGATAGATAGATAGATAGATAGATAGATAGATAGATAGATAGGGACGAGGGAGAGGGAGAGAGAGAGAGAGAGAAAGAGAGAGAGATGGGGGGGAGTGAACCAAGCAGACCCCTCCCAAATGGTCATTTCGGGACCCAAGACTGTGTAGTAAAACTGCTTTTCCGGAGAACACCAATTCTCTCTTCGACCTTTCAGCCGCTACTTGAAAAACGAGATCCTAAAGCCTTTTGCATCGGTTTAATACACTTTAATCCATATGATTTATGTTTTGAGCTAAATCAGATCACCCAGCAGCACATTAGGCCTCCGTTATCCTCTACCCACCCACCCACCTCCGTGCCTCTTTCAAATCTAGTTCATCCACACCCCACCACTGGCTTATTATACCGTATGCATAACTAGGTCACTGGAAGACCGGTTGCATCCACGCAACCTTCTACCCTGGGTTAAGTTTTTCAGAGCGTGACATGGGGAGATCCGACTCCCTGGCTTAGTTGAGAGGTCTAAGTGTTATTTTGTTGGACCCAGAAAATTAGGTTAATTCGGTAACCAAGGCGCGGTGCCAATCCACCTATCCAGTTCTTTGTTTAACTGTTTTATTTTGCATCGCTCGAGCACCGTTGCCAGTAGACGGTTCCCATAATTTCGCCTGTCCCGATTGGTCTGGTTTCCATCACGCCTGTTTGCTTCTCTGCTTTCAACGCCTGCCAGTTACAAGGAGGGAGCCGGCTTTCTTCCTCACTCATGGGTTGCCAAGCAACCTGCCACCATGGTAACCGGGAGACAAGTAAAATCCTATGTATTGAGTAGCAGTGATACTACTGGATGGGTGATTGACTCCTTGTGGGGGGGAAAGGAGTGGGGAGGGGAAGGAGGAAACTTTGCATGAAGGCAGAGCTGTTAACCGGGGACAGGAACGAGAGAAAAATTAAAATTAAAAGGAGAAAATGAAAGGAGTCTATGCCGGAGCTTATCTTTGGAGCTGGGGCAATAGTTGAGCCGAGAATATTAAACAAAGTGACAGTATGCAGAATTCATGTGCCACCACCCTGAATACAATATCTTTCCTTTTCTTAATAATGAATCATAACGCTGCCTAAGAGCGAGTGAAGCATTTTCTTTTTTGTTCTCCAGAAGTCTTCATTAGGAAAATGCCCATTAAATAAAGCCAATGGCAGGGAAAGGAAGAACGTCATAAAATGTTGGAACCAGAATTAAAACTGCATTTAGTTATCAGTGGAAATTACAAACTAGGCTTGTATTCCCAAACTGGCTGCTCTCAGGTTGAATTAGAATAGATAGAATAGAATAACAAGAGTTGTAAGGGACCTTGGAGGTCTTCGATGTTCTGTCCCCGTCCCACACACGCACACAAACAGACAGCCGGGGGTTAAATAAACTGGCAGACAACCAATTCTTCCGATAAGACACTTGGCAGCAACCCAATAGCTGCTTGCCAAGAACTTTTACTCAATAAACAAAATACACACAGTCAAGAATTGTCCATTTCGTAAAATAAATCCAAGGCCAATAATGTCGTTTCCAAAGATGCAATGTGACTCGATAGTAGTTAGTTTTGTCCGTCACAGAGTCTGAATGGCCACCTCACCCCCTTTTATACCCTGTGGGGTGTGGTCCAGTGACTCAGCCTAATCTCGAGCATGCCTTTTCTTCTGTTGGGCGCGCTTATCTCTGCGACGCTGCCGAGGATCCAGCCAAGACTCATCTCCCTCATCACTGTCCTCCAGTGGCTGCATGGACGTGCTTGGCCCCGGCCCTCTCTCTTGCCCTTCGGCGGACACCGAAGGCATTGCCAAAGAGGAGGGTCCTGGAGAGGGAGGCCTTGCCAATTCCTCTCCTTCACTCTCGGAGTCCTCTCCTGCCGATGATACAGGCTCAGGTAACGGAGCCACAACATTCTAGTCCAACCCTCTGCTTAGGCAGGAAACCCTACACCACTTCAGACAAATGGTTATCCAACATCTTCTTAAAAACAGTGTTTTAGAGTGGAACAGTGGAATAGTATTCCAGTGTTGGAGCATTCACAAATTCTGGAGACAAGTTGTTCCACTGATTAATTGTTCTAACTGTCAGGACATTTCTCCTTAATTCTAAGTTGCTTCTCTCCAAAGCTGGCTGAGAAACTCTGGGAGTTGAAGTCCACAAGTCTTAAAGGAGCCAAGGTTGAAGACTCCTGTTCTAAAGAACATTCAGGGTTGATTTCCTTTAGGATTGACAGATTGGATCTCTTCGCAGTCCAGGGGGCTCCCAAGAGTCTTCTCTAGCACCACAATGTGAAAACATCAATTATTCAGCTTTCCCTGCGGTCCAACTCTCCCAGCCATAAATCATTACTAGGAAAAAACATAGCTTTGACTATACGGAGCTTTGTCGGCAAGGTGTGCCTTTAGTTGGAGAGAATTCTAAATTGCACAGGGTTTCTACCATTATGTCATCAGTCTTCTCTTTTTTGTCATACATGCCAAGGAAAGAGAGAGAGGGAGAGGGAGGGAGATGGGAAGATGGATGGATGGATGGATGGATGGATGGATGGATGGATGGACGGACGAATGAATGTCCCAAAGGTGCTTTTTCAGGAGGCAACTGGACTTACTTTCTCTCTCTCTCTCTCTCTCTCTTTCTTTCTTTCTTTCTTTCTTTCTTTCTTTCTTTCTTTTTTCTTTCTTTCTTTCTCTCTCTCTCTCTCTCTCTCGCTCTCTTTCTTTCTTGTTCGCGTCTCATCCAAAAAGCTTCTTCAGCTCTGACAGGATAAATTGGGAATGGAAGGATTTGATCCTGTCAGAGTTGAAGAAGCTTCTTGAATATGTTGGAAGAAATGTCCACCTGGGTTCAATTCCAAGTGGGAGAAAGATACTGGAAACATGGAGACTGCTTGGAAAAATGGTTTAATGGTGGACAGGACCACATGGGTCTTTTGGGTCCTGGCCAAAATGAGCACATAGGTGAGAGAGGGAGAGAGATTTATACCTTCTCTTGGGCCCAGCCTTAGAGCTTCCTGTTCCTGTGAGAGAAATGTATTCGGATTGGTTGTCAGACTCTCATGGGGCCATGCAGGGGCAACTTTGTAGGTTGTCTTGAGTCTCAAGCTTGGTTGAATCTTGCTGGGTGATGTAATCTTCCCAGTGCCATGTGGTAATGAGGGGAAGAGGGCTAATCCTATTATGTACTGAGGGTGAAGGTCTTTTATGGTCTAGATAAGCTGGCCCAGCCTTTTGTCTTGTAGATAGGATGGCCCAGTCTTTCAGGGGCTATTAACAAAGGTGGGGGCTGCTTTTCAAGAGCGTGTATCTCCTTTTCTCATCCAAGGAGGTATAATATTCTGCGTTTTTAATATTTCCTAGAATATTTCATTCTTCTAGGAGAAGGGTAACTTTCTACAGAGGAGAAGCAAAACGTCATCAAAAGAAAAAACAAGAAAGTCCAGTTGCCTCCTGAAAAAGTGTCGTTGGAACAATCATGATCTGGATGATGGAGAAACTCTACAGACGAACGAATGAATGAATGAATGAATTTATTAAGCTGTGAATCTCTTCATGTCTTCTCCAGGTTCTTGCCCCTGCTGTTGAGTGGCTGGACTTCATCTCATACTTTCTCGCACCACTCGAACTAACAGATGCTGAGCCCGTGGTGGTCTATGGGAAGGAGTATTTGGAGCAGGTGTCACAGCTCATCAATAACACTGACAAAAGGTATCAGAAGAGACATTCCATCCATCCATTTATGACTGGGACAATGCACATTCCAAGCTTCCTGCAATTCTGGATGGAGTCCATCTTTGGACATTGAAAAGGAAGCATTCTTCCATGTATGGCACGAAGATGGAGAACTTGGGTTGTGTAGTGCAGTGTTTCTCAACCTTGGCAACTTTAAGATGGGTGGACTTCAACTCATGGCTGGTTGGGGAATTCTGGGAGTTGAAGTCCACCCGTCTTAAAGTTGCCAGGGTTGAGAAATGTTAGTCTGGATGCCGCTGAATGGGAGCTCTCCATTGAGCCAGTTAGCATCACCAGTGGTGGGAGAAGCTGAGCATCTGGAGGGCCACCACATTCCTAAATTATTAAATCTGTAGGTAATGCTAGTTAAAAATTCAAAGTTTAAAAAGGCATTAGAATATCCAAAACTCATGTTTTTCTTCAATCATTTATACTCTTATTTCTTAATCAAATTGTTTATATATTTATATGAGAATAATAATAGGAAAAAAAGGAGAAAGTAATAGCAATAATAATAATAATTACAATAAAAGAAATACAAAAAAATAAGGCAAAGAGAAAAAGGAAAAAGGAAGAGAGTAGAAATATAACAAAAGAAGTCAAATGGATTAAAAAAGAAAATAGAGAGGGGAAAAGAAACAAAGAGAAAGATACTAAAAGAAAGAAATAGAAAGGGGGAGAGCATAGAGAAGAAGAAGAAGAAGAAGAAGAAGAAGAAGAAGAAGAAGAAGAAGAAGAAGAAGAAGAAGAAGAAGAAGAAGAAGAAGAAAAGTATCTCCTAGCATTTTAAATTCGGGGGTTTTATAAACTGGGCCTATTATTTAATAATTTTAATTATTTTTAAATTTTGTCTGTCTTTGTGTTTTTAATTAGGCTGTACACCGCCCTGAGTCCTTCGGGAGAAGGGTGGTATAGAAATAAAATTAATAAATAAATAAAATAAATAAATTTGGCTGAAGCCCAGCTGCAGCAGGACAGCCCTAAGGCTTCAGGTGGGGGGGGAAATGCAGCTGTAGGCAGTCAGCGATGAGGAAGAGGAACCGCCTTCTGCACCTGATCCCAGAACACATAGGGCAGAGAAAAGGCAGGAGCAGTGAAGGTCAGCCAGATTACTTGCAAGGAGGCAGCCCATTCCTATAATACTGAGAGCTATTCCGTTTAAGTAATGCATGGACCACCGCCTCACCAAACACCAACACCAGTCAACTCCACTGTTCTGCAGAGGAGCAACAAGGAGAGAGCTGGGCAGCTTTGATCTGCTCTTTCTGAGCTTAGATGCCTTTGGTAGGCCATCTTGAGACAGAATGTTGACTGGCTGGGCCTAGGCCTGGTCTAGCACAGTGAGTCCTCATGTTGTTGGAAAGGTGTGATGAGGCAAACGATTCAATTTTTGAGGCTTGGCATTTCTTCTCACCAACATCTATGGAGGTTCTCAAGTCATCTAGGTCATGATTGGTCCCAAAGGTGCTTTTTCAAAAGGCAACTGGACTTCCTTTGTTTTTTGTTTAAAGACATTTCGCTTCTCATCCAAGAAGCTTCTTCAGTTCTGACTGAATGGTGGAGGATGGAAGGATTTATATTCCTTGCAGTCCTCCGGTCGTTAGCACTCTTTCTGAGAGTTGTTCAGGCCACGTAGAGGTTTATCTGTGCCCTCAGGGTCACCTGAATCGTGCGAATGAGGTGAGGAACCTTCTTGGAGCTGCTGAAAGGATTTTTTTTTTCCCTTGAAAATGTTTCACTTCTCATCCAAGAAGCTTCTTCAGTTCTGACCGAATGGTGGAGGATGGAAAGATTTATATTCCTTGCAGTCCTCCGGTCGTTAGCACTCTTTCTGAGAGTTGTTCAGGCCACGTAGATGTTTATCTGTGCCCTCAGGGTCACCTGAATCGTGCGAATCGGGTGAGGAACCTTCTTGGAACTGCTGAAAGGATTTTTTTTTTCCCTTGAAAATGTTTCACTTCTCATCCAAGAAGCTTCTTCAGTCCTAACTGAATTGAGTTTTCTTCTCTTCCTGCAATTTTTAGCTTCTGGGCAACTTAAGCAATGTTTTCAATGAGTTGGCCAGACTTTATTTAAAAACGGGAGTCTTGAGATACCACCCGTTGTCTGTGTGGGATGGAACATGAGGGGGTTTGAAGCAGACAGATGCCAGGTACCCTGATCAAATATAGGCCTCGAGATTAGCCTGTCCTTACACAACTTTACGCACTCTAAATAAGCTGTTGTGGAGGCCGGAGTGATCATTTATCTGTTCGTGTCCTTTCTTTTTAGTGTTTTGAACAATTACATGATTTGGAATCTGATCCAGAAAACAGCTTCCAGTCTTGATCAGCGGTTTGAAACGGCCCAGGAGAAGCTGTTGGAGACGTTGTATGGTACCAAGAAGGTAAGCAGATGCTTTAGATCAGCGATTCCCAACATTGGCAGCTTTAAGTTGGGTGGACTTCAACTCCCAGAATGCCCCAGCCAGCCTTGGGAACTCAGTATTGGGAACTCAGCAGTATTTCCCAACCTTGGCAACTTTAAGACTTGTGGACTTCAACGCCCAGAATTCCTCAGCTAGCCATTCTGGCTGGGGAATTCTGGGAGTTGAAGTCCATCTTTATCTTAAAGCTGCCAAGGTTGGGAAACACTGCTTTAGAGCCACGGTGGCGCAGTGGTTCAAGTGTAGTACTGCAGGCTACTTCTGCTGACTGCTGGCTGCCTGCAATTTGGCAGTTCAAATCTCCCCAGGCTCGAGGTTGACTCAGCCTTCCATCTTTCCAAGGTCGGTAAAATGAGGACCCAGATTGTTGGGGGCAATAGGCTGACTCTGTAAACTGCTTAGAAAGGGCTGTAAAGCACCGTGTGAAGCAATATATAAGTCTAAGTGCTATTGCTATTTAGAACAGGGGTCTCCAAACTTGGTAACTCTAAGACTTTGTGGACTTCAACTCCCAGAATTCCACAGCCAGCATGGAATTCTGGGAGTTGTAGTCCACAAGTCTTAAAAGTTAGAGACCCCTGCTTTAGGGGAATGAAACAGACAATTTTTTTTTTAAATTTGATTTATATGCCGCCCTTCTCCGGAGACTCAGGGCGGCTTACAATGCGCTAAGCAATAGCCTTCATTCTTTTGTATATTTTTATACAAAGTCAGCTTATTGCCCCCACAACTGGGTCCTCAATTTACCTACCTTAGAAAGGATGGAAGGCTGAGTCAACCTTGAGCCTTGGCGAGATTTGAACCTGCAGTAATTGCAGGCAGCTGGTCTTAATAACAGGGTGCCTTAGACCACTGTACTACCAAGGCTCTATTGGGGATGCCTTTTTCTGGGCAGGACCAGTAACAGCTTCCAATTTGCAAACCAGGGGAGATCTTGGTACCTGAAGTCCATTAGCTTGGTGATCTGAAAACTAACCACTGCTGACCCGAGTTGGGATCTTCGGCATACTGTGAGGAATCTTCCTTGGATGAGGATCCACCACTGTTTAGTTCAGGGGTGTCAAACTGGATTTCATCGAGGGCCGGATCAGCATTGTAGTTCCCTTCCGTGGGCCGGCAGGGAGCGGGGCGGGAGAGACGGGACGAATGCCACCTGCAGGACCCTGCCAGCCAAAATGGGGCATGGGAGGGGACTGCGTGTGTCCCCTCCCCATGCCTCGTTTTCAGCCTCCCCGGCCTCCTGCAGCACTCTTCCGGCCGAAAACGGGCTGCACAGAGGCCTCACACGGCCCATTTTTGGCCAGCAGAGTGCTGCTGGAGGCCACGGAGGCCCGTTTTGGCTGGCAGAGGCACCATGGGCAGGTCCTTCACTGTTTCCAGGGTGGCCCTGCAGGCCAGATTTAAGCACCCTGCTCGCCGGATCTGGTCCACAGGTCTTGAGTTCGACATCCCTGGTTTAGTTCCTTCATAGAACATCGATCCTTAACTCAACTTGTCCTCTAAAACTCCGTGGCTCTACTTTCCCTTGGGCCTCACTCTCGTTCTTTCGTTCTCTTTTTCTGGAGTCCTGCACACCTCGCTGGCAAACGTGCATTTCTAACACGGATGACACTTTGGGTTTTGCCCTCGGGGCCCTGTTTGTAAAAGCCACGTTCGACCGGCACAGCAAGGAGATTGTGAGTATCTTCAGCCAGGTTGGTGAGATCTCACTCCTGGGTTTACTTCTCAAATAGACGTAGCCCCACCACAAATGCACAGGTTGAACGCTGCCTCCCTGCTTACGTATTTGGAAAGCAGCAGAGAAGAGGGAGGCAGCGGCAACATCAGAGAAGGGAAGGGGTAAGACTAGGGGTGAAATCCAGCAGGTTCTAACAGGTTCTGCAGAACCGGTAGTGGAAATTTTGAGCAGTTCGGAGAACCGGCAAATGCCACCTCTGGCTGGCCCCAGAGTGGGAAGGAATGAGAATTTTGCAGTATCCTTCCCCTGGAGTGGGGAGGGAATGGAGATTTTGCAATATCCTTCCCCCAAGATTGGGGAGGGAATGGGGATTTTGCAGTATCCTTCCCCTGGATTGTCCCAATTGGACAATCTCCAATCTCCAATTGGAGATTGTCCCCTATACCTGTGGCAAAAGAGTCATAAAATTAGATATGCCTCACTTAACGACCATCTTGCTTAGCAACAGACATTTTTGTCCTAATTGTGGTTGTGAGTCAAAGACTACCTATATCGATGTGTAGGGGATAAGATGTTCCTTTTACATCAGTAACCACGGGAGTTCAGAGGGTTCGGGAGAACCTCTAGCTAAGATTCTATGCAGTTCGTAGAAACCCCTAATCCTACTCTTGGCTGGCCCCTCCGTCCGTCCATCCATCCATCCATCCATCCATCCACCTACCTACCTACCTACCTACCTACCTACCTACGTACGTACCTACCTATGACAAGTGTGGTACTGTAAGCTTTTGCTCCCAAGTTTTGATCACGTGATCGTGGGGATGCCTCAAAGATCGCAAGCCTGAAAAAACGGTCATAAGTCACTTTTTCAGTGCCATTGTCACTTCGGTCACTAAATGAAATGTTATAAGCTGAGAACCACCTGTCTTAACTCTTTCACATCCAGATTTCTTGAGAGGGGTTTTTTTTTTTTTGGTTTTGTTTTTGCTTTTCTATGAAGGAATGATAATCAATGAATGAAAAATATACGGTAGTTGAGTGGTGGAATTCACTGCAGATGCTGTTGAGGTTTTTAAGAAGAGGCTGCAATAGGGAAGATACAGCATCAAAGGTTTTAGCCATCCTGCATTGGGCTTTGAAATGGACTGGATCAGTGATTCTCAACTTTGGCTAATTGAAGATGTGTGGACTTCAGCTTCCAGAATTCTCCAACCAGCCACGCTGGGAGTTGTAGTCCACACGTCATCAACTTGCCAGGGTTGAGAAATAATGGACTAGATGGTCTCTAAGGGTGTAGTTCTTTGACTGCATATGAACCTCTTGTTCCTCTCCATCCTTACCTTCAGGCTGAGAACATGATCGCCGAAATCCGTGCAGCCTTTCAAGACTCACTAAACAACCTTGACTGGATGGACAAGAAGACAAAGCAAGCAGCGAAGGAGAAGGTGATTCTGATATGCATTTATGTTAGAATTTGGATACCAAATAATGGTCCTATTGTTGTGAAACATTTGTGGGATAAACTGTACCCTTTTTTTAAAAAAAAGGATTACTTCTCTGCAGGGGGTTTTGACTTGCGATCATCAGTCACAATTCTCATACCCGTATTTGCTAAATTAAAGCATTTGTCTGTCTGTCTGTCTATCTGTCAGTCTCTCCGTCTGTCTGCCTATCTGTCAGTCCATCCATCCACCCATCCACCCATCCATCCATCCATCCATTTATCAATCAATCAATCAATCAATCAATCATCTATATCATCTATCTATTTATTCATCCATCCATCCATCTTTCTTTCTATCTATCATCTATATATCCATCCATCCATCTATCTATCAATCATCTATATCATCTATTTATTCATCCATCCATCTAGCCATCATTCTTTCTATCTATCTATCTATCTCTCTATCTATCTATCTATCTATCTATCTATCTATCTATCAATCAATCAATCAATCAATCATCTATATCATCTATCTATTTATCCATCCATCCATCCATCCATCTAGCCATCTTTCTTTCTTTCTATCATCTATCTATCCATCTATCTATCTATCTATCTATCTATCTATCTATCTAATCAGTGGAACGACTTGCCTCTAGAAGTTGTGGGTGCTCCAACACGAGGTTTTTAAGAGACCGGACGGCCATTTGTCCAGAACGGTCTCCTGCTTGAGCAGTGGGTTGGACTAGAAGACCTCCAAGGTCCCTTCCAACTCTGTTATTCTGAAAGTCCTCTTCACTGGGGTTCCTTGCATTCTTGCAAATTGAGAGTTTCAGACAGTTTTTTTTTTTCTTTTCTTTACTATACAGGCTGATGCCATCTATGACATGATTGGCTTCCCCGAGTTCATCCTTGACAACAAAGAGTTGGATGATGTCTATGATGGGGTAAGAACCTAGGACAGCAGCATGAAAGGCATGGAAATTGCTCAGGGCCCGGTGGTCTCAGAGAAATAAGAGAAGCTGCTCCAGTTTTTATTAGCATGATACCGGGGGTTCAAACGTTGAGTCAAATGTAGTTGGTTCAGCTTGTTGTTTCGTATACTGTGTGTGAAGCCAGGTTTTGTGGTTTGTTCACTGTCGCATGGCTTAATGGTAATTTTGCACAACATGGACTAAAATGGCTTGGAGATAATTTGTGGGATCCCTGTGTTGTAAGAAACCAGCTATTGCAGGGATGTCCAGTCTTGGCCACTTTAAGACGTGTGGACTTCAACTCCCAGAATTCCTTAGCCCGCATGGCATGACTGGCTATGGAATTCTGGGAGTTGAAGTCCACAGATCTTAAAGCGATCAAGGTTGGACACCCCTGAGCTATGGTTTTAGCAAGCTGCATAGACCAAGACGTCTTCCGACCAATTTCTTAAGGCCTAGGACAGTGATGGTTAACCTTCTTGGTGCTGAGTGCCCAAAGCGTGCGCGTAAATGCACGTGTGCGTGCCCAAACCCCCTACAATGCAATGCGAGCACCCCCCACTCATGCGCCCCACTCCCACGCATGCATGCGCATCCCCCGCGCATACGCCCCGTGCCCCCCTGTGCCCCATTTTGGCTTCCAGGTTGGTGCAGGAGGCTTTCCAGGGCTTCCGTGCCCTGTTTTAGGCCTGGAAAGCCTAAAGAAGACTTTCCAGGCCCAAAATGGGGCGGGGAGGGGCTGCATGTGGCCCCCAGTGCCCCATTTTGGGCCTGGAAAGTCTCCTGCACCAACCTGGAAGCCAAAATGGGGCGTGGAGGGGCTGCATGTGGCCCCCCGTGCCCCGTTTTGGGCCTGGAAAGTCTCCTGCACCAACCTGGAAGCCAAAATGGGGCGGGGAGGGGCTGCATGTGGCCCCCCGTGCCCCGTTTTGGGCCTGGAAAATCTTCTGCACCAACCTGGAAGCCAAAATGGGGCGGGGAGGGGCTGCATGTGGCCCCCCGTGCCCCGTTTTGGGCCTGGAAAATCTTCTGCACCAACCTGGAAGCCAAAATGGGGCGGGGAGGGGCTGCATGTGGCCCCCCCGTGCCCCGTTTTGGGCCTGGAAAATCTTCTGCACCAACCTTGAAGCCAAAACGGGACACAGGGGCACGGGGCGAGGCCCCCCGTGCCCTGCTTTGGTGCTGGATAGCCTCTTACCACCACCCCCGCACATGTGCCTCACCCCCCTGCGCAAGCGCACATCCCCTACATGCGCTCCGCCCCCACGCATGCGCGGCAGAGACCCAAAGACCAGCTGGCCGGTGGGAGGCACACACACATGCGACGGGGAGCTGGGCTGGGGCGACAGCTGGCGTGCCCCCAGAGAGGGTTCTGCGTAGCACCTGTGGCACACGTGCCAGAGGTTCACCATCACGGGCCTAGGATGATATGTGAATAATTTGTGCTTTTTTTTTCTTCAGATTGTATTTCTTAGAAATGCTAGACTTTCTGCATTAAAGGCAAGTTATTGAGCAATGGCGGTTTCCCCCTTGTAAGACTGAAATGTGTTTCTTCTTCTTCTTTCCAGTATGAGGTCTCGGAAGACTCTTTCTTTCAGAACATGTTGAATTTCTACAACTTCTCTGCCAGGTTTATGGCAGACCAACTGAGGAAGCCTCCCAACCGGGACCAGTAAGGATCCCCTTTTTCCCAGTCATGGCATAAGATAGGGTTCAGGAGTGAGGATGAATGAATGCCCTCGATTTGACACAACGGTGCAAGAGGAAGGGGTAGACAATCCGTAGGCCAAAATCCAACACAAAAAGTCAATAGCAGAAAAAGCCCAAAATCCATCAGAGAAAGTCAGGATTCAGAAAAATAAAAAGTTCTAGAATCTGTGTTAAGATTCAGAAGATTAGGCACCAAAGCATGAATCAAGTTCTGGCACAGGTTAGTTAGTTAGTTAGTTAGTTAGTTAGTTAGTTAGTTAGTTAGTTAGTTAGTTCAATGAATCAAAAAGGAATTGGGTATGGGTAGTCTAGAGAGAAGAAGGACTAGTGGGGACATGATAGCAGTATTCCAGTATTTGAGGGGCTGCCACAAAGAAGAGGGGGTCAAGCTATTTTCCAAAGCACTTGAAGGCGGGACAAGAAGGAATGGATGGAAACTAATCAAGGAGAGAAGCAACCTGGAATTAAGGAGAAACTTCCCAACAGTGGGGACAATTAACCAGTGGAACAGCTTGCCACCAGAAGTTGTGGGGGGCTCCATCACTGGAGGTTTTTAAGACGAGACTACACAGCCACTTGCCTGAAATAGTACAGGATCTCCTGTTTCAGCAGGTTGTTGGACCAAGGTCCCTTCCGATTTATATTCTGTCCAGTTCACAATCCAAATTACTACGTTACTGAGATTAGTTGTTTGTTTGTTTGTTGTTTGTTTATTTAACTGTGAGTTCTAGTCCCGCCTTAGGCATGAGAGCCGCTTGGATGAATTTGGGCCTGTCACTCTCTTTGAGCCCACCCCACCCAACAGAGGTGTTGTTATGGGGAAGGGACAAGGAGGAAAGGGTATTAGGTAGGTTCAGCATCTTAAATTATCTGTAAAGTAATAAAGACGCGATTAAAAAATCTAATAAATAAACAAATAAAAATAACGCATGTAGAAAGTTAGCAGACACCATTGGGAGCTTAACCCCTTTTTAAGAGACAAATGATGAGGGGGTTTGGTGCAGGGGTGAAATGCTTCCGGTTCGGACCGGATCACGCGATCCGGTAGCGATGGCAGCGGGTAGTTCGGAGAACTGGTAACAAAAATCCCTGCGCGCCCCCCCCCCAATGCCCAGCTGAGTCGCGCGATCATCAGAGGCTTTTTTTTTTTACTTTTAAAAGCATTTTTTCTACAACCTCTTCCGACGAAAAAATGCTTTTAAAAGTTAAAAAAAAAAGCCTCTGATGATCGCACGGCTCAGCTGGGATCGTCAGAGGCTTTTCAAAGCATTTTTTTCTGCAACCTCTTGGCCGAAGAGGTGGTAAAAAAAAATGCTTTGAAAAGTCTCTGACGATCCCAGCTGAGTTGCCTGATCCGCAGAGAGGCTTTTCAAAGCATTAGAAAAAATGCTTTGAAAAGTTAAAAAAAAATGCCTCTGATGATCGCGTGGCTCAGCTGGGATCGTCAGAGGCTTTTCAAAGCATTTTTTTCTGCAACCTCTTGGCCGAAGAGGCGGTAAAAAAAAATGCTTTGAAAAGTCTCTGACGATCCCAGCTGAGCTGCCTGATCGGCAGAGAGGCTTTTCAAAGCATTAGAAAAAATGCTTTGAAAAGTTTTTTTTTTTAAAGTTGGCCACGCCCACCCAGTCACATTACCCCCCCCCCCCACCAAGCCACACCCACAGAACCGGTAGTAACAAATTTTACATTTCACCCCTGGTTCGGTGTGTCCCTCCTCAGCAAGAACGAGACCAGGCTTTTAAAGTAGGACTAGCCAGAAAGAGTGGCATTAAGGCGTCCTCCAGAAAGGACCACTTCACAGTTTTGTGCTAGGCATACCTGTGCCTAAACAGGGCCAGCTCTGCCCCCAAATAGTTGACGTTTTGTGGTTTTTTTTTTTTCTCAGGTGGAGCATGACCCCCCAGACTGTCAACGCTTATTACCTGCCTACCAAGAACGGCATCGTCTTTCCCGCAGGCATCCTCCAGGCTCCGTTCTACGCTCACAACCATCCCAAGTACGTGGGGGTGCAGGGTTGATTGGTGGGAAGACGAGACTTGGGGCACGGAGGAGTTACAGGCTTGCTCAAGGAAACTGATCAAGGGGATATTCAACCTGGAAATAAGGAGGAATTTTCTGACAGTGAGAACCATCAACCCATGGAACAGAAGTTGCCTTCAGAAGTTGTGGGAGCTTCATCACTGGAAGCTTTCAAGAAGAGACTGGACTGCCATCTGTCAAAAATGGTGTAGGGTCTCCTGCTTGGGCGGGGGGTTGGACTAGATGACCTCTAAAGTCCCTTCCAACTCTGGGTTTTTTTTTTTTGTTTGTTTGTTTGATTCTAGGTCTCAATGTGTTTTATTTAAAAGACTTGTCCTTTCAGCTGTCTGGGATAGTCAAAGCCTGACTTAGTGGTTCATGTGTTTTTATTTCCTTTTGTCCCTCAAGGGCCCTCAACTTCGGAGGCATCGGCGTCGTGATGGGGCATGAGCTCACCCATGCTTTTGATGATCAAGGTAACAGACAGTTTAAAATATCAAACTAGGAAATATCAGATAGCTTTTAGCTGAATGAATGTATTATGTAGGGATAGATTAATTGAGTTTTAGGAAGGTATAAGTGGTATACAGGGGGTGGAGGGGTTTAAGTTTTATAAAATGTATTTTTGATTAGGATTTTATTTTGTGGAAGTCCTGGGGGGAAAAGGGAAGGGTTAGGGAGGGTTTGGAGGGTTTGCGGGGGAGGGGGGAAACTGGGAAGAAAATGTATTTGTAAAACTTTTTAAATAAAAAAAAAAAAGGTAACAGGCAGTTATTCCACCTGGGGTGTCGGTGTTTGGGATTCGCATTCACCCTGCACGGTCTTCTCTCTTTTAAGTGTGCGGCAGTAGCCAAAAAAGCCAATGCAAATACTGGACTGCGCCGAAATGGACAGGTTAACAATGAGAATAAAGGGCAAAGAGGAATCAGAGTATTATTTAACATGGGACTTATTTTATAAGTGGATAGAAAACAGAAGCAGAAGTTAGTAGATTTATAATTAAGAACTATTAATACAATAGAGTTAAATGTATATGTAGATCAGTGGTGGGGTGCCCCCCCGGTTCAGACCGGTTCTATAGAACCGGTAGTAAAACCGGAGGGAGGCTCCACCCACCGACCCCGACGTCATCAAAACGCTTCTGCGCATGTGTGCGGCCCCGTTGCAAACCGGTAGTAAAGGTAAATAGAACCCACCCCTGATGTAGATATATATATATAAGCATAACATTATAAGCAATATTATTATTATTATTACTATTATTATTATAGGTTTGTATTTGATTACAGATTAAATTATATAGAATGCCCAGGAGTGAAGAGCACATTGTAGATACAATGAAAATTATGGCTATAATTAAGATGTGTAATATTATGTGTATCCAAAAGAGATTTGATACGGACAGTGCACTGTCGTTGCAGAAATGGAAATGTGATGCATAATAAAAGAAAATGTATAATAAAAAACAATAAATATAAAAAAAGCCAATGCAATCCTAAATTGCATTAACAGAGGGATTTAATCAAGATCACGTGAGATGCTACTACCACTCTATAAAGCCTTAGTAAGACCACACCTGGAGTACTGCATCCAGTTTTGGTCACCACACTATAAAAAAGCTGTTGAGACTCTTTTTTATATCTTGCTCAATAGTAGTAACTGTGAGAGGGATCTTGGAGTCCTAATGGACAACCATTTAGATATGAACCAGCAGTGTGCAGCAGCTGCCAAAAAAGCCAACACAGTTCTGGGCTGCATAAACAGATGGATAGAATCAAGATCACGTGAAGTGTTAATACTACTTTATAAGGCCTTGGTAAGGCCATACTTGGAATATTGCATTCAGTTTTGATCACCACGATGTGAAAAACATGTGGAGACTCTAGAAAGAGTGCAGAGAAGAGCAACAAAGATGATTAGGGGACCGGAGGCTAAAACAGATGAAGAACGGTTGCAGGAATTGGGTTTCTCTAGTCTGATGAAAGGAAGGACTAGGTGTGACATGATAACAGTCTTCCAATATCTCAGGGGTTGCCACAAAGAAGAAGGAGTCAAGCTATTCTCCAAAGCACCTGAGGGCAGGACAAGAAGCAATGAGTGGAAACTAATCAAGGAGAGAAGCAACTTAGAACTAAGGAGAAATTTCCTGATAGATCAATTAATCAGTGGAACAACTTGCCTCCAAAAGTTGCGAATGCTCCAATACTGGAAATTTTTAAGAAGATGTTGGATAATCATTTGTCTGAAGTGATGTAGGGCTTCCTGCCTGGGCAGGGGGTTGGACTAGAAGACCTCCAAGGTCCCTTCCAACTCTGTTATTCTATTCTGTTCTGTTCTGTTCTGTTCTGTTCTGCTCTGCTCTGCTCTGCTCTTGTCTAGTCTAGTTTAGTCTAGTCTAGTCTAGTCTAGTCTAGTCTAGTCTAGTCTAGTCTAGAAAAAGTGCAGAGAAGAGCAACCAGGATGATGAAGGGACTGGAGGCTAAAACATATGATGAATGGTTGCAGGAACTGGGCATGGCTAGTCTAGTGAAGAGAAGGACCAGGGGAGACTTGATAGCAGTGTTCCAGAGTTTGAGGGGCTGCCACAGAGAGGAGGGGGTCAAGCTATTTTCCAAAGCACTCGAAGGCCAGACAAGGAATAATGGATGGAAACTGGACAAGGAGAGATTCAACCTGGAAATAAGGAGAAACTTTCTGACAGTGAGAACAATCAACCAATGGAACAGAAGTTGCCTTCAGAAGTTGTGGGAGCTTCATCACTGGAGGCTTTCAAGAAGAGATTGGACTGCCATTTGTCAGAAATGGTGTAGGGTCTCCTGCTTGGGCAGGGGGTTGGACTAGATGACCTCCAAGGTACCTTCCAACAGATTAACAATCTGTTAAAGTAGGAAGTCTTTAATAACACTTTCCCTCATGGGCCTTTAGGTCCATCACAACCACGGGAAGCTAATGAGCATCTCCATTGATCCTGTGACTTTTAAGCTTCCACTTTTTCTTCTGATGTTCTCCCTGTTCCATATCACTTCAAAACGCCTTCCCGGCGGTACTTGATGTACGACCACAATGGAGCCCAAAATTTCCATTGCTAAGCAAAACGGTTGTTAAGTGAGTTTGGCTCCATTTTGCAACCTTTCTTGCCACAGTTGTTAAGTGAGTCACTGCAGTTGTTAGGTTAGTTAAGATATGGCTGGAAGAAATGATACAGCAACGTACTGATTTTAAACCAGAGCTGTTCCTACTGGGTATCCGCCCTGAAAAAAAATTAGTAAAGAAAATATTTATTTGATTATACAGGAAATAACAGCTGCAAGGATTGTTTATGCACAAAATTGGAAAGCAGAGAAAATACCCTGTGGAAGGGGAAGTAATTTTTTTAAAAAAATTAGACTGTGCAGAAATGAATAGATTGACTTTGATGATTGAAGAAAGAGAAGAGTCAGAATACTTCAAGATATGGAATCAATTTTACCATTGGGTAGAAAAGAGATACAAATAACTAAATTAATACTTATGTATAAAAAGTGTTATGATTAGAATATTGTGTTAGCCATAAACTGTTGTAAGTTTATGGCGAGAATGAAGACAGAAGAAATAACAAAAAGAAGAATTTTTGGAGACAACACCGAGATGTCACATGGAAGGAATGACTGATGTATTAAATGTTTGTTTGTCTAAAAAATAAAAAAAAACTTTAAAAAAAAACAACAACTATGACAAGAAAGGTCGTATAAAAGAGCAAGTGAATAGTTGTCTCGCTTAGCATCAGAAATTGTGGGATCAGTTGTAGTCATACATCAAGGACTGCCGGGAAAGCTTTTAGAAGTCTTATTGAATGGGGAGAACATCAAAAGAAAAAGCTTAAAAGTCACAAGATCAACGGAGATACTCATTCAGCTTCCCATGGTTGTGATGGACCTAAAGGCCCATGAGGGAAGGTGTCATTAAAGATCTACTTTAATTAGATCAGTTGTGGTCATAAATTGAGGACTACCTGTACTGGATGGATACTCTGGTCCAACAAAACAATTTTATTCCTTCCAGGCCGTGAATACGACAGAGAAGGTAACCTGCGTCCTTGGTGGCAAAACTCATCCCTCGAGGCCTTCAAGAACCGGACGGAGTGCATGGAGGAACAATATAACAAATATCTCGTCAACGGAGAGCATGTCAATGGCAAACAGACTTTGGGGGAGAACATTGCTGACAACGGGGGCCTGAAAGCCGCTTACAACGTGAGTAAGCTCGGGGTGAAAATTGTCCACTGTGTTAAGGATATTCTTGGCTCATAACCGATGTTGTGGGTTATTGAGCAGAGTACCCTTTGAGTAAACGCATGAAAAGTGACTGGGAGTGGTTGTGAACAATCATAGTTAACATACAAACACACTGAGTTGTTGTAGTCTTTTACTTTTTAGAAAAAAGTAAAGCAAAGTCCAAAAACAATCCAAGTCATACACAGATAAGACGAGAGTTAAAAGATCAATCCAGGGATATTTCAAGTACAAAGTCTTCTTACCAGTTGTAGTCATACACAATAAAACAGTTCTTCTTGAGTTTCAAAACAGGAACAAGTTCAATATCAAAACATTAAATAAATAGTAGAAAGCAACATTTAGCTATGATCAAACAGTGATCATGCAGAGAGATCAGGTAGAGAGTTACAGCAAATAAGCAAGTAAAATGGTATAATATCCACACAAGCCATGATCCTGACTTCCCTTAAGTACATTGGCTACAGAGCTTAGCAATCAGGATACAAGATGATGCAATACAGTCTTAAAGCAATATTACCTTTCTGACTGCAAACATACATTGTTGGTTTATATATTACCTGACCAACTAGTTAGACAAATAACCATTTCCTAACCACACCCCACTGGAACACATACTGTATCACAGGGAGCAATCTGGCGAACCTCAAAACGTCTTCCCCAGAGGTCCCAATTCCTGGAGGGAAGGGGCAGGATTCACACACTTCCTGAGTCTCGGAGTAGAGATGTCGTAACCTCTTGTTGGTTTTGCAGGCTTACAAAGCTTGGTTGAAGAAGAACGGGGAGGAGAAACACCTCCCTTCCGTGGGTCTTACGAGTCACCAGCTCTTCTTTTTGGGATTCGCACAGGTAAATGCCTCGGGATGTTTTTGCTCTCCCTACTGGTTGTACCCCTTTTCCTGACCAGCGTCTTAAACCTGGTGCTTCCCTGTTAACCCTTTAGCCCGGACTAAAGTTAGGACCATAGACAGGGTGGGCTTCAAAAATTTTAGCAAGGGATTCTCTGCCTGGTTGCTGGGTAGGTGTGGCCATGGTGGGCGTGGCCTAGTTGGCCTCCTGCACCACGATAGAGGGGGCGTTTTTGCCCTCCCTGGGCTCCGGAGGCTTTCCTCGAGCCTCCAGGAGGGTGAAAACGGCCTCCCCACGCTCCGGACGCCCTCTGGAGGCTGGAAATGGGCCTGTTTCCGGCCTTCCCGAACTTCCGGTAGGCCCGTTTTTCACCCTCCCTGAGCCTCTGTGCATGCCCTGCACCTACCTGCATCCAAAACGGGCCGCGTAGGGGCGGGGTGGGCGGGGTCAGCAAGAGTGGTATTTGGGGGTTCTCTGAACTGCACAGAATCTTAGCTAGAGGTTCTCCTGAACCAGGGGTGAAATCCAGCAGATTCTGACAGGTTCTGAAGAACCGGTAGCGGAAATTTTGAGTAGTTCGAAGAACCGGCAAATACCACCTCCGGCTGGCCCCAGAGTAGGGTGGGAATGGAGATTTTGCAGTATCCTTCCCCCAGGAGTGGGGAGAGAATGGGGATTTTGCAGTA